>NW_027187378.1:28068535-28072659 GCF_028583685.1 Petaurus breviceps papuanus | reverse complement strand
TGCCTAAGGTCCCATAGGTAATTAAGCTAGAATTTGAAGCAGGTTCTTTAACTCTAGATCTAGCAATCTTTCATGCTGTGTGTAGATTCATGCATATATGTATATGTATATATGTGTGTGTACACACACACACACACACACACACAGATCTTTGCAAAGAGTTCTTCCTTTGGTTGATCATTGATTTAGAAATAGAAGGCATTTTAGAGATCATCCAAGCCAACCCTTTCATTTTACAGATGAGGAAACTGAGACCCAAAGAGGATAAGTGACTTGCTTTTCTGCCTAGTGGCTTGAGGATTGGTAGAGATTTTCATGTACTAGGATAGTCTTTTCCCAAGAATTGTTTTCTTTTGATTCAGACCTGTGATTTTACTGGTGGAATGAACATTGATCAAGGAAACTCTTTTGGCCAATTCAAATTGGCAACGGTTCCATAATCCTTAATCCTAAAAAGCTGCCTAGGACATTGAAGAGTTCAGTGACCAACCCAGGGTCAGGCATCCAGTCAGAGGCAAGACTTGAACCCAGGTTCTCCTCACTTGAGGACAGTTCTGTACCTATCATGGACACTGCCTTGGAGTAAAAATAACATTTTTCAGGCTTGCAAAATGCTCCAATTTGGGGGAATTATGAATAAGTTAGTAGGACTTAGAGGTATAAATAATCTAGTCCAACCATCTCATTTTGCAGATGAGAAAGTTGAATCTCAGAGAGAAGGTAGTGACTTGTCCCTCTTGAAGAGATAAGTGTCAGAGCTTGTATTTGAACCTTGGACCTCTGACCCCAAAAGCAGGGACCTTTTTGCTATATTACTCTACCTGTCTGTTATGTAACCTTTTCCCAACCTTCTTCACTAGCATGGAGAAGACCAAAACTCTCCTCAGGAGTTGTCCAAAATTATTCCCACTAAGCATCATTAGCATAGCAGGGGAAATAGGGAAACTGAGCTGTGGGGACAGGAAGGGAGCCTCTTATCCATGCTGGAGCTGCCTTCCACCATCACTTTTCAGCCAGAAAAAGAAGGGCCACTGCTGGTGTTTGGACATGGAACCTTGTAAGACTGCTTTTATAGAGTCATATAGTGCTTAGAGAGGATCATAAGATTAAGATTAACTAGGAGATTTAGACACAATCTCTCATTTTACAAATGAGGAAATAGGGACAAAAAATTGACTTGATACTAGAACTCATAACATTCATAACACTAGACACCATGAGTCATCAACCTTCTCACACAGCATGTCAATGTTTTTTTCATGCTGACTCACCCACACCTTTCCTCAGCCCTGAAACCAAAGGTTCCCCACATCTGTTCAAAGTTGCTCCAGCTTCCTCCTCCCTCTTCCAGGACTCGGGTCAGATATTTGTACACCTGACACCTACCAAAATGTCATTTTATTATGATGAGAAAATTTAGCACTAGTCTCTACCTCAAAAGCCTTATTCTAGGGAAATGTTGTTTGTCTTTTGTTCTCAAAGAAAACCAATGACATCAGGTCTAGGTAAGAATTGGCTGGGAGTCAGGAAGAATTTGAGGTGAGGAAATTGAGGATATCTATCCTGGAGAAGAGAAGGCTCAGGGGACATGATAGGTGTCTTTATGGAAGTATTTGAATGACCATCCTGTGGAAGAAGGGGTAGACTCCTTCTGCTTGGTCCCAGAAAAAGAACTAAGAGGGGGCGGCTAGGTGGCCCAGTGAGTAAAGCGCCTGCCCAGAGTTAGGAGGACCTGAGTTCGGTTCTGGCCTCAGACACTTAACACCCACACAAAAAAACTAGCTGTGTAACCTTGGGCAAGTTATTTAACCCCAATTGCCCTCCAAAAAACAAAAAGAGAGAGAATTAACAGAACTTTCTAATAATTAGAGAAATCTAAAAGAGGAATGGATTACCTAAGGAAATGTTGGGATTCAATCCAGGTGCTGTCTTTAAACAGTCTCCATGACTTACTTTTTGTTTACATTGGCAAGGGGATCCTTTTTCAAATTCAAGAGTTCAACTGGGTGACCTATGTGTCTTGTTCAATGTTGGAATTCTCTGGTTTTGTGTATTAGAAGAATCACTGGGCTGGTTATACAGTCAAAAGACCTAGGTTTAAATCTTGACTTTGGCACTTTCCCTACTGTGTGACCCTAGTCTTTGAGTTTCAACTTCTTCCTCTATAAGTTAAGTCAACAAGGATTTATGAAGTATTTATTTAATTTTATTTATTATTTATTATTAAGCACCTATTTGTGACAGGCAGCTAGGTGGTGCCATGGATAGAGCACCAGGCCTGAAGTCAAGAAGACTCATCTTTGTGAGTTCAAATCTGACTTTATGGTTTTCGTTTTTGGAGAGTGAAAGACAAGGCAATTGGAGTTAAGTGACTTGCCTAAGGTCACACAGCTAGTAAGTGTGTCAAGTGTCTGAGGCTGTATTTGGACTCAGGTCCTCCTGACTCTGGGGCAGGTGCTTTATTCACTGTGCCACACTTACTAGCTATGCTGTGTGACCCTGGGCAAGTCACTTAACCCTGTTTGCCTCAGTTCCTCATCTGTCAAATGAGCTGGAGAAGTAAATCGCAAACCACTCCAGGATCTTTGCCAAGAAAATCTCAAATGGGGTAACAAATAGTCAGAAATGACTGAAAGACAAAAATGTGGAAGGCATTGTGTTAAGTGATAGGGTACAAAAAAGGTAAAAAAAAAAAACAAATTTAAAAAATCCCAAACCAATCTCTTCTCTTCAAGAACTCACAATCTAATGGGGGAGACAATATGCAAACAATTATGTAAAAATAACATGTATACAAGATACAATCATATATTGAACTATTGAAGAGTTGTTGTGAAAAAGAACTATATAAATGTGAATTATTGTGGTCTGAAGATGAAAGTTCCATTATGCCCAGTAGCCTCCCAGGTCCTGAAACAGATCAATCATCTTTGCTAAAAATTCTTATTGAAAAAAATCACAAACACGCTATTTGGGAAAATGGTAATCTTAAAAAAAATCAAATATCATACAAAAACTCAAACAGCATTACATATAAATATTAAAGCAAATAATATTAATGCAGTGGACGCCACCCAGCACCAAAGGGTGACCTGATCATCACCCAACCTGCTGGTTTCTCTCTGTCAGGCTCTCAGGGTAGCTGGCTGCCAATCACTTCTAAGCCTCCTCCCAGTGGGTGGGTTGCAAGACTGTTTAAGAGGTGTTTTGTGTCACTTTCAATCAAATTGAATGCCTCAAAATTCCACCCTACTTAGCCACTCCTAGTCTTCTCTCTGAGTAGTGCCTTAGTTATCTTATAAAAATAATTAATCAAAATGATTACATATATATATGTGTGTGTGTGTGTGTGTGTGTGTGTGTGTGTGTGTGTGCGTGTATAGCATGTTAATAGTGAAGCAATATCATGCTATCACAAACTGCTTGCAATCATCATTCAATCCCCTTTCCAGCTCCCCCAAGTGGAAAAAAAATATCCATGCTTCCTTTGAGTTGACATCTATTTCTTTCAGTTTCCTCAACTGTAAAACAAAAAAAAAGAAAGAAAGAAAAGAAAAATGGGGATAATAATGGCACCTACCTCCCCGGTTTGTTATAAGAATCAAATATTTATGAAGTGTTTAGCACAGTGCCTAGCACATAGTAAGTTCTTTTTTTTTTTTTAAATATAGTAGGTTCTTAGTAAATGCTTTTCCCTTCCCCTTCTCCTGGGCAATGTCTTCTGTGCACAGACCTGAGTTGGGGATAGCAAGAATCAATAGTTTTTCCCAGTAAACCAAAGGCTGGTCCTAAGTGATTAATTCATTGTCAACTTAGACACTATAGAAACTTGGAGTGTGGGAGGAAGAGGGCCTTTTCTGGCTGCAGCTGTCAGAGGACAGCAGAGTGCTAGCTTAAGGGGCTTATGCATTGTTGCAGCTTTCCAGGAAATGAAACTTTCTGGCTTCCACCTTATTTCTGCAACCCTTCTAGAATAAAAACAGGGTGTAGACAAAGCTTTCCAGAATTTATGTCTACATGTTGCTACCTGACTGTTGTAAATGTAGAGTCCAGAGTGGCAAAGAGACTGGCATGGCCTGGTGCCGTTCCCTTCCCTTTACCATCTCAAAGTCTGTCCTCATTGA
>NW_027187378.1:28063906-28068525 GCF_028583685.1 Petaurus breviceps papuanus | reverse complement strand
GCACCACTTAGTACACTGGAAAGTAAGTCTCCTCCTCCAGGACTCACTCAATCCCATTACATAGATTGATAATTAGACAAGGACTTATTCTGAGTTTCTTGTTTACCAAAATTTATGGCATGTACATTAGAATTGCAATATCACTATGGTGTTGTGGGGGTGGAGTGGAGTGGGGGTGGGGCAAATAGAAACATTCTCATTATATAAACTAGGCATACAGTGATTCTTATCCTTAAAGTGGCCCATCCCCACTAAACCCTAAATCTCACCATTCTTCATATTAATATTTACCAATTGTTATGACTATGGATTTGTTTCTGATTTAGAGAATTTGCCATAAAATCAGAGGATCTGGCATCTCATTCCTCTTGACTCTTCACTTACAACACACCTAACACACAGCTCTGTAATACTGACCTTCCTCTTAACAATTTTAGCCACCACAGTAAGTCTACTGGATCAGTATCCTGAATTCATTGTTGTAAATAGATGCAGGGTTGGACCTGGAGTCACGGAGACCTAAAATCAATCTAGCCCTACACACTTAATAGTTGTGTAATCCCAAGCAAGTCATTTCACCTCTATTTGCCTCAGTTTCCTCATCTGTAAAGTGGTGATAATAATAATAGCTACTTCTCAGGGTTGTTGTGAGGATAAAATGAGATGACTTTTGCAAAGTGCTTTGTAGACCATAGCTATGTAAAAACCATCTGTTTTCATCCTACTAATCTAGGTGACCATGGGAATTTAGATCCAAAACATCAGCTAGGAGAAAGGTATATTGGTGATATCAAATTATTGTTATTATTATTATCACCATCAACATCATCATCATCATCATCATCACCACTACCACCACCACAACTACCATCAACATCATCATCATCACAATCACCATCATCATCACCATTACCACCACCACTACCACCATCATCATCATCACCATCACCACCACCATTACTATCACCATCACCACCACTATCATCATCACCATCACCATCATCATCACCATCACCACCACCATCATCATCACCATCACCATCATCATCACCATTACCACCACCACCACCACCATCATCATCATCACCATCACCACCACCATTACCATCACCATCACCACCACCATCATCATCACCATCACCATCATCATCACCATAACCACCACCATCATCATCACCATCACCATCATCATCACCATTACCACCACCATCATCATTACCATCATCATCATCGTCACCATGACCACAATCATCATCACTGTCCTCCTCATCATCATCATCCAGTGATAGCTCTAATGCCTTGCAACTAACTGGAAAGGATCTTAACAGAAGGGATGCAACTGTTCCCACCTTGCTCTCAGGACCTCCTAAGCTTCCATCTCCTTTCTATGACTTACTGAGGAGGAGAAAATGGGATTTACTCATGAAAACCCTACAGGATAGACAGTGAAAAAGTTATTAATTGTCCCTAGCAGGAGAAAAAATTATAATAGCTGGTGTTTACATAGCACTTACAAAGCACTTTAAATATGTATTATTTCATGTGAGCCTCACAAACAACCCGATGAGGCTAGTGGTTTAAATGTTATTGTCAAGTTTTTTGGTGAGAATTCAGAAAACTGAAGTTTATTCAAAGACACAGCCAATAAACGGCAGGACAGAAATTCAATATCAGTTCTCCTAAATGCAAATCCACATCATCTTTCTTTCTTTCTTCCTTCCTTCCTTCCTTCCTTCCTTTCTTTCTTTCTTTCTTCTTTCTTTCTTCCTTTCTTTCCTTCCTTTTTCCCTCTGTTCCTTCTTTCCTTTTCTGTCTCTATCTCCATTCCTCTCTCCTTTTGTCTCTCCTTTCTCTCTCTGCTTCTCCTTCCCTCCAATTTTTTCTTCCTTCTTTCTATATCTGAAGATAGCCATGCCATCCATTTCTTTCTGTCAGGTCATATTTGGCTCTAAGAACAGGATGAAAATTGTAAGAAGGGAGAATAGAATAGAATAGAATAATATAAATATGCCTTTACATCCTTTTCTATATCAGGTTCTCCTATCCTGTTCCCACAAACAAAGGAAAATTCCCTTAGTCCATAGGCTGGTGAGACACCCTTCTCATTCACATCAGTATTGACTTTCATGGTCCAATGAGAAGAAGAAAGATGAAAATTGGATCTATGATCACTGACAGGTAAAAAAGTATTGACCTGGGTGTCAGGAAATCTAGCCTCACATTTCAACTCAGTCACTAAATTCCTCCATGATCATAGACAAGTGCTTTCATCACTCTCAGCTTTAGTCTCCTAATTTGTAAATTAGGTCACTTAACCTATCTCTGTTATAAAACTGGGTATGAAACTAGCACCTACCTCCCAGAGTTGTGAGGATCATATGAAATAATATTTGTAAAGAATTTAGCATGTGCTTAGTACATAATAAGTGTTTAATAAATATTTGTTTTCTTTCTTCCTTTAATTAGAGTAGCACTAGGTAGGCTAAGTGGACACTGCAGAATTCAGTATATTTGAATAATTTTATGGCATTTACCAATCAATTCTCTTTTTTGATGTACCCATCTGTGCTCTTTTATCTATAGACTGGAAGTAATTTAGAGCCTCTCATTGTCAAAGTATTAAAGAAAATAAAGAGGCAATATTAAAAGGGTAAGGCATTGACAATTAAATACACATACACACACACACACACACCTCATGACTTTGTAAATTTCTAAGATCTATGTGGAATAAAAGCTAACCATTCATTATCTCTGCAAAGGACCCTAGGGAAATAGTTTAGAAAAATTTAGCCCTAACTACCCCCTACACCTTATCCATTTTCATAGAACTTTAGATAAAGGATTTAAAGATTATCTAGCCTAGCCCCCTCATTTTCTGAGTGGAAAAACTGAGGTCCATAGAGATTCAGTAACTGACCAAAGGTTACATGGCCACAGTTTGTTAATATGAGAGCCAGGAGCAGAGCCCAGGACTCCTGGCTCCTAGTCCACCACTTTTTCCTCCTATACCAAACTGCTTCTTGTCCAGTACCAATCTCTCACACCAGACTACCAACAACTAGCTCCTGGAATGACACCATAAATTATTCTTTTGGAGGTGGGCTTCTTAACCAATTTTTTTTTGTATCATGTGCCCCTTTGGCAGTGTGAAGAAGTCTATAGACCACTTCTTGGAAAAATGCATAAATTTAATATATAGGATTAAATTTATTTAAATTTATTGAATTAAATTAAATACATAGTATTTCAATGGAAACCAAATATATTGAAATAAGGATGCAATTTTTTCCCACCCAAATTCACAGTTCCCCTGAAATCCATCCACAGACCCCTTGGGAGTCCTTGTACTCCAAGATAAGAACCCCTGTTTTAGAGGAAAGGCATTCTCTCCAGAAGTTCATTGTTAAAATGCACATATGGTTTCCTGGGAAAAACACATCCATATGGGCTGGTTTAGTAGACTAGGCAGGCTCCGAGAATGGTGTTTTCAGAAGTTGGAAGATATGACAGATTGCTTTTGGGGAGGCATCACGGGTCAGAAAAATCTAGAAATGGTCAGAAAGGAGAAAACTGGATAGGCTATTGATGTGAGTGTAAGCATTTGGAAGAAGGCAGACAGCATGATGCCATCAGGTACCTGATGGTGTATTGGATAATGGGGATCATTGTAGACAAACTTTAATGGTTTCAATTTTCTCTTACAAAAAAATTGGATTGGATGATCTCAGGGTTCTCTTCCTTCTCTAACTTCTAAGACTATGGTTCTCAAAGAGTGTGTCTATGGATTTCCTAAGAATATCTGGAATCATAAAGAACTTAGACTTGCCTCTGGGTGGGTCTCCCAACTCTTCCTAGTGCATTGTCTTCCTCACAGCAAAGTATAAGGCTTCATGCCAACATCAAAAAAAGCTTATGAGTCACTATTCTAGGTCTACAAAGAATATTAACACAGAGCATGAGTTAATATGTAAGCTTCCACTGCCAGACATGTGGGAAATTAGGTTAAATGGATGGATGGTGAAGACTGATGGCAGAAAAAGGGCAGCACCATGAGCGGAGTTCCTTATTCAACCCATCATTTCTAGAATCAGGGACATAGACTAGATGGGAGAAAGAAACTGCCATTGGTGATGACCACACAACATATAACACTGGTGTGACTGTCCCAGGATAGGTATCTGAAGGACTCTCCTTTAATGGAGGACATTATACACAAGATGACCTCATACCAGTCTGGACTAGTTTGGCTACAGACCTGTCCTTTTAGACTATAGACCTTTCAGGTGCTGTAGTAATAATAATGCTGTAGTAGTATATCTTGGGTTTTTACTTCTACCTAAATCCTGAACAGTTCAACATTAACAGGGGAGTTGAGGTAGGACTTGGGAAGAGGGGTAGGTGGATTTAGCCTCTGAGATCCCAGGTGTTGCTAAAATGTCTCACTTCGTGAACCCATCTGATCTATGTGTGTGAAAGACACATAATGGAGAGTGAGCAAATCTTTGTTCCCCAAAGAAGTGAGTAGTGTGTGTGTGTGTGTGTGTGTGTGTGTGTGTGTGAGAGAGAGAGAGAAGAAGAAGAAGAAGAAGAAGAAGAAGAAGAAGAAGAAGAAGAAG
>NW_027187378.1:28008282-28063896 GCF_028583685.1 Petaurus breviceps papuanus | reverse complement strand
AGAAGAAGAAGAAGAAGAAGAAGAAGAAGAAGAAGAAGAAGAAGAAGAAGAAGAAGAAGAAGAAGAAGAAGAAGAAGAAGAAGAAGAAGAAGAAGAAGAAGAAGAAGAAGAAGAAAAGAAGGGCGGGAGAGAGGAAGGGAGGGAGAGAGGAAGGGAGGGAGAGATAAGGGATGAGGGTGTTGGGAAGGTTGTGAAGAAGAGAGAAAGGAAACACATCCAGCATAGCTAAGACAGTCAATTTTGTTTCTAAACCCACAGCTTTCCTGCTATTTCTAGGGCTCTCTCCTCTTTTGGGTGTCTTTGCAAAATTTGGCCTAGCCAAATGAGCCTATGTTGAAAAATGGGTGTGATAATAATAGCTCACATAGGGCTTTAAGTCTTGCCAAACACTTCCTTTACTATATACCATATACATATATGTGTGTGTATATATGTATGTATGCGTATACATATATGTATGTGAATATATACCTATATATTGATCTAGGAAGTACAAATATCATTCTTATTTTACAGATAAGGAAACTGAGGCTCTGTGAGGTTAAATGACTTGCCTACAGTCACACTTCAGTGTGGACTCCTGATTTCAAGCACACTGAATCTTCACTACACAACATGGCAGATAACCTTTCTCTTGCAGATGTCTATGGCAGCATCAAGAACCCAGATTATCTTTTAGTGATTGAACATTCCTATTGCCTCAAGCTGCCTCCTAGAAACCTGAGAAACTCACCCAATGGGACAATTTGACATAGTCTTCCTTGCAATGAGTCTGCTCCCAGAAGATTTTTGGATAACCAGAATACTAGAATAACGAATTATTAGAATTGGAAGAAGTTTTGTAAGCCCTTTAGTAAAACCTCCCACTTTAACCAAGAATCTCTTCTATAACACTCTTAGAAGATAGCTATCTTACTTCTCCTGGAGACCATTCTTCTAGTGATGGGGAGCTCACTACTTTTCAAAGTAGCTTATTCTGTATTTGGACAGCTATAATTGCTAGGAATTTATTTTACATAAATATATGTGTGTACATATACACACAGGAACACACATATGTAGATAACTGTATATGTGTATATATACACACGTGCATATATATACATATATGTGTGTTTCTAATATAGCATGTCAATTGCTTGAAAGGAGGGATAGTTCCACTTTAATGTCTTTGTGTTCCTGATGTATCTGGGACATAGCAAGTACTTAATAAATATTTATTGATTGATTTATTGAACTGACCTTCCTGTTGGTCCTAGTTCTGCCCTCTTGAGTAAGACAAAATGATTCTAATCTCTCTTGAGTAGGTTGTACAATAGACCCTGGTATCAGAACGCCTTGCATTCAAATCTAGTCTCAAGCACTTACTAAATGTATGATTCTGGATAAGTCACTTAACTGCTTCAGTTTCTGCAACTATAAAATAGGGATAATAATGGCACCTACCTCACAGGGCTGTTGTGAGGAACAAATGAAATAATATTTGTAAAGTGCTTAGCATAGTGCCTGATACATAATAGGCACTTAATACTTATTTCCTTTCCTTTTTGCATGACAGCCCTTCAAATGTTTGTAGAGAGTGACCACTTCTCTCCCCCCAGCCCATCTCCCAGCATCTCTTCAACTTTTAATATTTCCGGTTCCTTCCACCAATTCTCAATTGCCAGAATTTTCATATTCTTCAACATGGTGGTGACATCATTTGTCAATCCCTCTTAAGATGGGACAACCAAATCAGAACAACTAGGTGGTGTAGTGGGTAAAGCACTAAACTTGGAATCAGGAAGACCTGAGTTTAAATATGGCTCTCAGACACTATATTGTGCTTGTTAATAAAGAGCAGTCACAAAGATGGTTTATAAACCAGGTAGTCTGGATCTTGTACTTATGCAATTAATCATTTGAACCCAAAGATAGAACTTTATATTTATCTTTTGTTCTGTCTATTATTCTAGCCTATTGACATATTTCAAGATCTTCAATCTGTCATTCAATATATCAGCCTTAGAGAGCCAATGGAAAGAGACATGAATTTTCATTTAGTAGAAGCTTAAATGTTTGATGGATTGAATTGAATTTTGAAGAGTAGAAAAGCCTATTCTAGAATTTTTCTGGGGACTGATGTCTTCTGTTGGTCTATACTTTCTCAGATTCATCTTTTCCTCATTATGTTTTTAAAATGAGGTTTTAAATTCATTTCCAGGCTTCTCTCCTATTTTTTGTGATTTCTCAAAGCTCTATGATCACAAACATAGTATAAATGCTTTGTATCAGAAGACTTTGATATATAGCAGCAAGGAATCCTTTACTCTATCCCCAAACATACTGGAGTTCACTTCTTTTAAACTTTGTTTTCTAGTCTGAAGTTTTTTCTCCTGGGTAAGCAAGGAGGCAATTGGGAATTCAGAGTTTCTCAGTAAATCTTACATGATTTTTTCCCAGGCAATGAACCTACTCTTTCCTCATCCTTACTCTCAAAATCTTTTTTTTTAATGTGTCCTTTAGTTGGTCATTTTTTATCATCCTCTATTCTGGGCTTTTGTCTTCTTAATCTGTTTTTCCATTTATGTGCTGATCTCTCATTGGTATTTGTCAGTAGTTATGTGTTTCTTCTTTCATCTTTTGAAATGCTTTTTTCAAATCTGAATACATTAGAGAGCTCCCTATATGGCCACTAGGTCTTCCCCTTCTCATCTAGAATTCCTAGACTTATGGTAATTTGTATGGCCTGGTGTTAATACGAAGAGGGCAAACTGTAGTTTGGTTGTTTTTCAGTCATTTCTGACTCTTTGTGACACACTTGGGGTTTTCTTGGCAAAGACACTAGAATGGTTTGCCATTTCTTTCTCTAGCTCATTTTACAGTTGAGGAACTGAGGCAAACTGGGTTAAGTGACCTGCCCAGAGTCACATAGTAAATGTCTGAGGTGAGATTTGAACTCCAGAAAATGAATCTTCCTGACTCTAGACCAGGTACTCAACCCACTGTACCACCTTGTTGCCCCAGAGGGGAAATAGATGGGAGTAAAAAAGACAAATGAAAAGAGGGAGTATTTTTCCCTAAAATCTCAAGAAGAAGATTCATTGGGGGATACTGACTATTGGGGAAAGGGTGGCATGTGAAGGAAAGGAGACTAAACACTGGGGGAAAAGAGAATAGAGTGTATCCATCTTGCCACTAGACTTGGATTACTCAGAAGAAAGACTGAGGCTGATGACTTTGTGAAACTCTGCCTCACTTCAATCCAATTCAGGTAGGCACAAGTCAAGACAACACCCTGTGATGTCATTGGTCCTCTTTGAAAGGAAGGATAAATAACAACTTTTGTTTTATGTTCCATGCCATGTTAATTTGGTGCTTCTAGGAGAACTGAGGACACCATCAAATAAGACTGAAAAAGGGTGTTAGACAGGTATAAAGAGATGTCCTTTACTGATTCATTATCTGGATCATAACCCTTAATTGCTTGTATTTAAGTATTCTTAGGATAAAGCATGAAGTCTGGCAAGGAAGCCCATTAAAATGACACAAGAAATACTACATGGATCCAGCCATTTCAATCAAGAGTATGTATTCTGTATTCAGCACTCTGGTAGGTGCCATGCAAGATATGCAGGCCTATAAGTCACTGTCCATACACTCAGGGAGAAGAAACAAACACTAATGAAACAGAGAACAATTAAGCTACAACCAGTGGTTTTGACCATTTGATCATAAGCCCTTCCATTAAAGCGGAAGCTCCTTAAAGCCAGGCACTGTCTTTTGCCTCTTTTTGTATCTCCAGGGCTTAGCACATTGCATAGTATATAGTAGATACTTAATAAATGTTTATTGGTTGATTAACTATTCATGCAATAGGAGGGAAGGAAAGGGAGAGCTCAGTTAAAGTTGGAAAGTTTTCATGGATGAAGTTGAGTCTTGAATGATGAGTGGCTTGGGATAGGGAAAGGAGTAGACCATGTCCCATTTTGGCCTATGTAACATGCCAACATTGAAGGCAGAAGTGCAGAGGGAAGCGATTACAGGTCGGACTGGATACCAAATATGGATATAAGAATGAGGGAATGGGGCAGCCAGGTGGCACAGTGAGTAAGAGCGCTGGCCCTGGAGTCAGGAGACCTGGGATCGGTTCCAGCCTCAGATACTTAACACCCACACAAAAAAACTGGCCCTGTAACCTTGAGCAAGTTACTTAACCCCAATTGCCCTAAAAAGAAAAAAAAAAGAATGAGGGAAGGATTTTCTTCCAACATGTCTGTCTATATAAGTGAACTCATACCAGAAACACAAACCTATATCATCCTTGAAGGTAAGAAAAATGGACTCAGTATGAGAACTCAAGAGAAAGGGAAAAATTAGTTGTGTGACCTCAGCCAAGTCATTTTGACTCTCTGGGCCTCAATTTCCTCATCTGTAAAATAACACCAGATGATTTTTAGAGTCTGTGCAGTTCTCTAAAAGGCAAATTTTAGAGATAATGTCATCTGGATTCACTCTAGGTCTCTCTCATCTCTCTTGTTTCACACAACCCTAGTAGTTTTCTCTGGGTTGCTTTTGCCCTTTTCTCTGTCCTAAGCAGTCCTCTACCTAAAACTTCCAGATCTCAGAGCTTTAAACACTGACAGGTAGTTCAGTTTGAGACCTGAGAGTTTCCAGAAGGGACACAATGAGCACACACAAAAATCATTAGCTACTATATATATTTAGACAGATAAAAATACATTTCCACTGGCTCTAACTTGGGTTTTACACAGTTCTTGCTTCCTCTATCTGCAGTCTCCTTGCCCAGACAGGTAGAATCTGGGTTGCAATCTGGCCTGATTAACTTGTCTGACATTGTGATTTAAGGACCACTGGGAAGATCTTTTCCCTGAATACCTTCTTTCAGGACCCATATTTGTCAACAGCAACAGCACTCAGGACCTTTCTTCGGTGAGTACTACTCCCTACAGGGTCTTCTTTTAAAATGTGTATACCCAAGAGGAGAGTGACTCATTGGGGTCTTAACACCTCAGCCAGAGAATTTTCAGACCCATTTTTCCCCTATTTGGGGAAGGACACCTAACAACACTCAGTCCCTGAGAAGGAAGAAACTCTCTGGCCCTAAAGGGGGAAAGAGGCACAGAAAGAAGAGACAAGAGGGCTAGAAGAGAAAAATTGGGTGTCCTGCACAATTTTGCCAAAGGAAAACTGGTTTCATTGTTATACATTTCCTAGATCTATTACCTTGGGGAAGTTCCTTGGCCTCTTTGAATCTCAGTTTCCTCATCTATGAAATGGGATTTACAATATTTTTACTACCTAACTCACAGGGTTGTTGAGAAGGTCAAACAAGTTAACTAAAGCGAAAGAACTTTAAGCACTTTGTCAATATTAAGTGTTCAATAAATGTTGGGAAGAGGGAACAAGTATCAATTATATACCTATTTTATGTCAGGCACTATGCTAAGTTTTTTTTATAAATATCTTATTTGATTCTCCCAACACCTCTGGAAAGGCAGATGTTGTTATTATCATCATTTTACAGGTAAGAAAATGGAGGCAGAGATTTTAGTGCCTTGCCCAGGGTCACACTGTTAGTAAGTATCTGAGGTTGGATTTGCACTCAAGTTTTCCTGACTCTAGCCCAGAGCTCAGTCTACTGGCCACCTAGCTACCTCTACGAATACATAATATCTATATATCACACACACACACACACACACACACACATACATTATATATGTGTATATAAAGACACACATATGTATGTGTGTATCTTTATCCATATACAAAGTAGGTACAGACTATTTGGTAACTGGATGGAAAGCAGAGTGTTTCTAGTTCAATGGGAAATAAATTAGAAATAAATTTCTAAGATTTTAAATACCTAGTTTTATGAATTAAATTAAATATCCCAGTATTTAGACACTAAGACTTCAGTGCTATTATATGGGGGCATTAGCAGTAAATGGTGCAACTGGAACAAAAACAAGAAGATATTACCCTGGAGATGGGACTGGCCATACTACAAAATAATCAGAGTCAGTCTTTAGCTTTCTGCTTTCTCATTCACTAGTAAAAGCCTTTCCAGGACACCAAGACCTTCCTACTCTTGTACCTGGTACCCCACCCCACTAACCCCCAACCAAAGAGTGGGCCTATCCCAGCCTCAACATTGATTCTCACAATGACCCTGTGAAGTCAAATGAGAGGGTTGGATTAGATGGCCTCTGATGTTCCTTCTGACTCAAAAATCTATGATCCTATAATAGGCCATGTTGTTGTACAGTTATATTCAACTCTTTGTGACCCCATTTAGGGTTTTCTTGGCAAAGATACTGGAGTGGTTTGTCATTTCCTTCTCCAGCTCATTTTACAGATGAGGAAACTGAGGCAAACAAGGTTAAGTGACTTACCCAGGGTCCAATAGTGTTTGAGGCCAGATTTGAACTCGGAAAGATGAGCATGAGCCCAGCACTTTGTGCACTATGGTGCCACCTAGCTGCCCCTATGCCAGGCACTCCCTCTCAGAAAGCAACAATGATGTCCTGTTCCTCTAAGAAATCACTTTGACAGTGGAACTTTTGCTGACCTCAGCAAATCAGTTGGCAGGAAAGATTCAGCCTTTCCTGGATCTCCACCACATTTAGGATAGGAGGAACAAAGTCAGCAGCAGCAGGGATTTTGAACTCTTTCCCAACCTGGCTCCCTCATTCTCCTACTTTCATTTAAAGACCATGTCATAGACTGTTAGTGTTGGAAAGGACCTTGAACTACCACCCCTCCTCCCTCAATTTACAAATGAGGAAACTGAGACCCACAGAAGGGAAATGATTTGCCCAAGGTCACATAGTAAGGTATTGGCAAACTCAAGATTTGGACCCAGAATACTTCTAATTTTTATATTCAGTAGACTTAGTTTATTACAAGTTAAACTTCCATCATCCCTACCTTACCTCCATCCCTCAGCTACCATTCAGTCCACAGCAGTTCTCAACCTGATGCCCGATAATTTGTTGTGCTTTTGTTTTGATAGCTACATTTCAATAGTTGACTTCTGTTGTAATTTCTATGCATTTTATTTTATACATTAAACAATGTGATTTTGAGAAGGGATCCCTAGGTTTCACCAAACTCCCAAAAGGGTTAATGATACAAAAATGGTTAAGAACCCCTACTTCAGAAGCTTGCTTGGGAGGTGAGGCCCGGAAGGGATCTGAATGACCACAGAGTCCTTTCCAATCTGCAATCTCAAGCATTTGGATCAGCTTTGCCCACACCCCCTTCTCAGCTGGCACTTACATTAGAGTCTTGAAACAACACCAATAAGCTACTTTCACATTTAATGTGGCCTAACTGTATTAGTTAATGGATGGATGGATTGATTAATGAAGCCACCTCCATCATAGAGAGAAAGAACCTGCAGAAAAATTCCTGTTTAACACTGGGGAAGAAAGCAAGTAGACTGGTACAGATGTCCGTGGGGGGTAGGAGGGAAAGGTGATTAAGCTGAGAGAATTCATATTGATTAAAAGTCTCAGTTTCCACACAATGACATTTTGAAGACTCTCTTCACTCAGCTGTTACCCTGTCCTACTCATAGTAGGGGTTCAATAAATGTTTGCTCAGCTGATTGAATGGTATTTAGGAATCTGAGTAATCGCCACCCCTCACCCAAACCCGTATAGATTTATTTTAAACACAAGGATCCAAATGCCACCCCCCTAGGGAGATTTGTAGGGGGAGGGATGAAGGAGGAGGGAAGTTTTTCCAAAGCTAAGGGAAGCTCTTTACCAAAGCAGGGGAGAAAATGCAAATCGGCAGGCTCAGGAAACTAGGGATCAGCTGTAATGGGAAGATTTCAGCTTGATATATGGTGCCAAGGACATTATTAATGGTTTGCTGATTTTTACCTTTAAAAACTTTGGGTGGATTATTTATTATGTCCCCTGTGTGCGTATGATCTATGAAAGGCGCACTAATCTTTGTGCACAATCTCCCATGTCCTGGCTCCTCTACAGCTTCTAATTAGGTTTGGATGCTGCCCTCCCCATTCGGGGGTAGCCACCCACATGCAAAGCCTGAGGAAGCTGCCCAAAGCAGGGAGTCCCCAAGGGAGTCGTGCACTCCAGAGCTTGGAAGTCCCTTGTAACATGCTTCAGGGCATCTGCCACAGTGAAATGTGGTGGAAAGAATATCAAACTGGGAGGCCAGAGAGCAGGGTTTGTCCAGTCTTGCTTTGCCTGATGTCCCACACGACCCTGGGCATGTCACATCAATTGTCTGGGCCTCAGTACCTTTATCTCATTTGTTCAGCACCATGATCCCATCCTATCTCCCTGCCAACGTACAGCTTTCTCTCCTTGTAGAATTGGGGGATTGGTGTGGATGACCTCTGCAATCCCTTCCAGCCTGAAATCTCTGATTCTACATTTTCTTAGGTCCTTTTTAGCTGTAGCATTTCTGTGATTCAATGACATGGAGAAATAGGAAATCACAAGGGCCCTGCCCTGAATGACCCCCAATGCTTATGCCCAGCCAAGGATCAATGAGATCTGACCCAGAACCTGAACTTTGCCCCAAAGCACGACCTTAAATAAAGTTTCTCATTCTTCTGAGAGGAGATGCCCAGATGACTTCCCTGTCATCATCATCACTGTCATGGTCATCATCAACACAGATCCAATTAAAAAGCAAAAAGTAACAATAATACTAATAACTACAAAAACAAAATTAGTATCTCACTTCTATAGTGCTTTAAGATTTCCTTATTTTAGCAGTTTATCATAGGACTGAGTTTGGGAGTCATTCCTGAGTCATAAAGGGAGGTTAGTGAGTAATCTCTTGCACCTAATCACTTTATACTATTTCATTAATTTCCATTTCAGGTCATGGGGGAGCAGATAGGTGGAAGTTGGGAAGTCACTTTCTTTCTGAAGATCTTTAAATACAGAGTTGAGATTCCTTTGTCTTGGGTAATTAAAGTGGTAACCTGCTTAGAGGGAGAAGCTGGCTCAAATGACTTCTCTAGGGTCTTTTCAAACAAAAGCTCACTGAGTTGAAAAGGGGACTTAGAGAGATATCATTGAGTCCAACACCTTCCTTTTACAGGTGAGGTAACTAAAGGCCACAGTGGGAAGTGGTTTTCCCAAGGTCTTCCTTGGGTAGGTAATTAGATATAGGACCAAGATTAGAAACCAGGTTCTTCTTCCATTATGTTATCTTGGGGTTCCATGATACTTTTTAGAATCTCTGTGGTTCATCAAGGAAGCCCTTAACTCCCGAGTCTGGGGTCAAGGTTTGGAACTCAGAATTTCCTAACTTCAAGACCAGGGCTCTATCCAGAGATGAAGAAGAAAGTATCATTTATGTCCCAGAGTAGCTAAAATGAGAAACCCCTGTAGGTATCAGACAGTAAGCAATATTTCTTAGGTCTAACAGCAAGATGGATATACCTGCCACCAAGACAGGTCTAAAGGGATAGGTGAGGCGAGCAGTCACTTACTGATCTTTGCTCAGTGATCTCATATTGTCACTTTTCTTCCCTAATTCTCATTTTGTCATCAATGAAATAAAACCAATGCCAAAGTTATTTTCTGGTTTGTGTAACAGAAAAAAAGGAAATTAAATATAACTTCTTAGTACTTTCTGCTTCCTATGTAACTAGGGCTAACCCAGGACAAAATGTAAAGAGGTCAGGTTTATATCTGGTGCCCCTTTCTGTGCTTTCCTTCTAATGGCCTCTTCCAACTCTCCTCCCTGAGCATGATGCCTGTCTACTTCCTTCTGATAGCCTGGCACTTTTCGCTGGACTGAACTACCAAGGACTTTTGCTCCCTTGAAAGCTTTCTAAGCTTCAGAGGTGGCTGCTTTCTTCTCACTTGAATAAAATTCTCATTCTCTCCTGGAGCAGAAGAAGGCTAGCTAATGTGAGGAAAATATCAGATTGAAGTAATGTGTGCTAACACTGAATTAATATGATCAAATGAGATAATATTTGTTGAGCATTTTGCATGGTGCCTGGAACATAGAAGGCATTGTAACAATGCTTATTATTCTCTTCTCAGTCTTCCATCCCTAATATCGGGATGACTTGAATTCACATCTCTTACCATCCTTAGGATTCCAGGAAGGTTGCTTTCTGAGCCTCAGTTTTCCATTCTGTAAGTTAGGGATAATAATACTACTTACCTAGCATTTGTATAACATTGTAGGATTTGAAAAGCACTATACACATATAATCTTATTTGAGCCTCGCAACAAACCTATGATGTAGGTGCTGTTATTACTCTGTTTTAGAAATGAGGACACTGAGGCAGACAGAGGTTAAATAAGTTTCCCAGGGTCACATATTTAGTAAGTGTATAAGGCTGGATTTGAATTTGCATCTTACTGACTCCAAGGCAAGAACTCTTACCCACTGTGCCATCTAGCTGCCTCAAGGGGTTGCTGTAAAAATCAAATGAGATAGTACATGTAAAACACTTTATATAAACTTTTAAATCCCATATAAATGTCAGATATTGTGTTCCACTGCTTCTCAAGACAGCTGGCATGTTCTGGGATAGAGGAAGCTGGGGGAGGGGAGTGGTATAACTCCTAGATAATCCTGGAAGGAGAATGAGGGCAAAAAGCCTAAGAACCAACACTCTCCATGAGTCACAAAGGAAGAGAAATTGACGACTTGCCCTCTTATACTGATTCACTGCGGGCTGTCGTAGTACTTTCAAGTTAGCTGATTTTCCAAGAGCCAAAGTCAATCTATCTGGGGGTATTGCAAGTTATATAAATACCCTTATAACAATCTTTCACATTGCTATTAACAATAATAGTAACATTAATAATTATTAATAATAAAAATAAATTCTTTAGTGGAAGTGATATCCCCCACTCCAAAAGATTTAACCCTCAAAAGGTGATTATAGTTGTTGTTGAGCTGTTTCAGTCATGTCTGACTCTTCATGATACCATTTGGGGGTTTTCTTGGCAAAGATACTCAGGGTTTCACCAGAGTGGTTTGCCATTTCCTTCTTCAGCTCATTTTACAGATGAGGAAACTGAGGCAACCAGGGTTAAGTGACTTGCCCAGAGTCACACAGTTAGTGAGTGTCTGAGGCTGAATTTGAACTCAGAAGGATGACTCTTCCTGACTCTAGGCTCAGTGTTCTATCCACTGTACAACCTAGCTGCCCCCAAAGTGATACCTAGGTGTCAAAATTTTAAAAAAAAAGCAAAAGAGGGAGTCTTCTGTGTGGCTATAGAAAAAAGACCAAAGACTAATGAGTGAAAACAAATCAAGTCAACAAGCATTTATCATGCACTTACTGTCTTACAGGCCCTGTGTATTGTTCTTCATGGGAAAAGAAGCCCAATAAAGAAAAATTTCAACTTAATAAGGAAGACCCTGTCTGAAGATGAAATGGGCTGTCCTGTGAAGTGGTGACTTAGTTATTATTGGAGATATTTAAATAGAAGCCACCCTTCAGGATGTTATAGAGAAGATTCATGCCCCACATAAGAGTTTGGATTAGATGTCCATTGTGGTTCCCTTCAATCCCAAGGCCCAAAGATTCTGTCACTTAAGATTTGTTTAGTATGATGTAATTCTAGTGTCTTTTCCTCTCCTGTATCCACCCCACCCCCATGAATATTAGTATAATATGAATGAACAGTGATGAAAGGTTTTAAGTGCCTCTTTTTTTTTCTTTTTGGAGGTCAATTGGGGTTAAGTGACTTACCCATAGTCACACAGCTAGTGTATCAAGTGTCTGAGGCCGAATTTGAACTCAGGTCCTCCTAACTCCAGGGTCGGTGCTCTATTCACTGTACCACCTAGCCGCCCCAATGAAAGGTTTTAAGATCTAATTTTACCTGGTACAGCATGTCTGAATCATGGGTATATGAGTTGTCTCCTGGTTTATGTTTTTCCCCTCCCCCCACAAGCTCCATAGCACACCAGATTTCTTTAACCCTTCTTTTCTAGATATGAAAAAAACTTCCTCACCCTTTTGTAAAGGTCAGAGGTCCATAGGTGTGGTACATTGCACATATTTTCAGACTTTTCTGATATTTTGACCAGTTTTACTGATTTTTCCTCTTATTTTTATTCTTTATCTTAAACAAATTTATTATATGAGCTTGTTCTATGAATGTGGGAGGAGAGGGATACTAGAGAAATTTTGGTAATGTCAAAAACAAAAGACATCAATAAAATGTATATTTAAACATATGAAATAAATTCAATATTTTATTCTAAAAAAAACCTTACTTTTCTGATTATTTACATTTAGGAGTCCTGGACCTGCAGTCACAAGAGAAACTAGAGGGGTTAAAACCCTTCCTCTGACACTGACTGTGTAACCATGGGCAAGACACTAGTCTTTGAGTTTCAGTTTCCTTGTAAACAATAGCTAGCATTTATATGGCCCTTTGAGGTTTGGCAAAGCACTTTGCAAACATTGTATCTCATTTTATCTTTACAGCAAACCTGTGACATAGATTCTATGATTATCCTAATTTTACAGATGAGGAAACTGAGGCAGACAGAGGTCCCGTGATGAAGTGTCTGAGACTACAGGATCTCAGGTTTTCCTGTCTGCTCCATCCCCTTCACCCCCTAGCTGCCTCATCTATAAAATGAGGATAATAACATTGACAGGATTGTTGTGAGGATAAGATAAAGTAATTCAATTTTACTATGCATATACAAGGAACTGGGCTAGATGCTAGAGTTTCAAAGACAGATGAAAACCGTTCCTAGGCTTAAGGAGCTTACTTGCTATTGAAATGCACAGAAATCACTTTTGTAAACCTTAAGTCATTATGTAAACTCCAGCTCATATCACTGTTAAATGCCCCATAATTATGGCTGAGAACCTGTCAGCTCCAAATTCCTGCCTATAGCCCTAAGCCTCTCAGAGTCATTCCTCCCATCATGCTTTGTGTCTCCATTTCTATTTGTCTCCTCTCTGCTCTTTCCTCACTCCTCTCCTTGAGAAGCTTCAGTGCTTCCTTTCTGTCTGGACATAATAATAGTATTTCTCTGGCCCTTCACAGTCTGGTTCCAACCCTTCTTCCCAGACATTTCAGAATGTCTTCCCTTGCTTTATTCTGCATCCCTGGCAAACTGCCTTACTTGCTGTTTTCCCTACATACCATTCCATCTTCCTCTTCCTTTGTATAGACACCACCCCAGCTCTGGAATGCCTCAATTCTGCCTCTTGGAATTCTTGCTTTCAGTCACTCAGTTCATGTACCATCTCCTATATGAGACATTTCCAAATTGTCCAGTTGTTTAAAATCCCCCATTGTAATAAATAATATTTTGTATTCGGGTGTATATGTTTTTTTAATTTACTTATCTACATATATGTTGCTTCCCCCAATTAGAACATAAGCTTCTTGTCTTTGTATGTGTCTAGTACAATGGCTGGCACATAGTAGGCACATAAAAAAGTCCGTCAACAAGCATTTATTGCTTAAGATGTACCAGGCACTGTAAACTCTGGGGATACAAATACAAGCAAAAAGACAGTCCCTGCCCTCAAGGAGCTCACATTTTAGGGGCAGAAGACATCACATAAAAGAAAGCTGAAGGGAGGGGTGGGGGAGTACTCCTCTAAGGGCATGACAGTAAAGTCCAGAATCAGAGCATGGAGGGAGATGAAGCATGGCCAGCCTGGGCCTGTCCCCCAAAAGAAGGCACCAGGAGGAATTCACTAATGGAGAATAAATGGTTGTTGAATTGAATTGAATTGCCTCTTGAGATACTAGTATCTCCATCATTAGAAATCGACAAGCAAAAGTTGAGTGTATTATAGAGAATGTTTAGGTACAGGTTGGATAAAAGGTTCAGTGGCCCCTCCCAAATCTGAGGTTCTGTGCTTCTGCTTCTGGTCTCTAAGGGTTCCTCCCACCCTAGGCAGGGCCAAGATGCCTTTGACAATCTTTATAACTTTGGTTTTGAGTTTGATCTTCTTTTATGTCCCACTAAATGTCTTCCAGGCCTGTGGGCCTCTACCATGCTGCTCATCTCTCTTGAACACTGCAAAGTTATCCTTAGTGGTCTGCCTTTTCCAGAGAGGATGATTTCTGGACAACAATGTAATCTTTTAGGCTTTGGCATCAGCAACTCTTTGGTCTCTATTCAAGCCCCCTCTGAGTGGCAGAAGTTCAGGGATTTGCCCAAAGTTTCATAGCACGGAGATGCTAAAACTTTGCACTTTGACTCCTAAGCTCTTGTCTGGAAGGCCAATCAGATCAAAACATTGAACTCTCATGCAAATACATAGAAAATATCAACAAAGCAAGGTCTGCAGCTAGCTCTTTCTGCAGCTGAGTTTAGATTCAGATGGAGCGGACTGGATAAAATCATTACTCTGAAAGTTTGAACAGGGCCCTTAACAAAAACTATCATTTTAAGGGAAGATGTTTTGGGTGTTTAGACAATGAGGGGAAATTTTCTAATTGAGGGACATTAAACTGTATTGAAGAAATGATCAGTTGGGGCCCACAATTTTTTTTTGCTTTTTTTTTTTGGAGGGCAATTGGGGTTAAGTGACTTGGCCAAGGTCACACGGCTAGTTTTTGTGTTAAGTGTCTGAGGTTGGATCTGAACTCAAGTCCTCCTGAGTCTAAGGCCGGTGCTCTATTCACTGCGCCACCTTGCCGCCCCATGGGGGGGCCCACAATTTTTTAAAGCAAATGAATTAAGATTGATTTTTTTAAGAGAAAAAAAGTGTTTAAACCATCTGCTCTAGAAATTATTTTTTAAAAAATAAAAAATGAAAGTAATATTCTGTCACATGTAAAAGTAACATATTATGTATAATTATGAGAAGTAACATGGTGTTGTGGTTAAAGGGCCAGCCTCAGGGTCAGGAAATCTCTATTCAGTTTCTGCCTCTGGTATAAACTATGGCTGTGTGACCCTGGGCAAGTCACCAAACCTCTCTGTTCTAGGCAACCCTCTTAAGACCATAAGTTGTAGAACAGTTGCAAATCTACAGTTTTCTTACCAGAAATTTCCTATATCAATGAAGTCATAGGTATAGAGATAGAGATAGTATGTAATTTTTTATATATGCAATATATAATATATATTTATATATTAGACACACACATATGCATATACATATAAATCTGGAGCAAAGAGAGAGACAGAGAGAGACAGAGATTGCATACTGTAATTAAGGGTGATAGTTGAGAGGAAAGAAAAAGGGTGAGAAACATAAGTGAATGAGGCACAGCTACATAATGCAATGAATAGAGTCAGGAGGACCTGAGTTCAAATCCAGCCTCAGAGACTTAACAAAAGAACTAGCCATGTGATCTTGGCCAAGTCACTTAGCCCCAATTGCCCTGCCTTCCCCCTCCAAAAAGCAAAAGAAAATTAAAAAAAAGAAACATAAGTGAATAAACAAAAGATTGAAGTAAGGATTGAAGAGCAGAGAGAGATGCACAGAGATACTGTGAGATAAGAGACAGAGAGAAAGGTATAAAAGGAAATGGAAAGAGAAACATACCAGTTATTAGGTGAATCTGTCAAATTTAACTGTTCTTATAAAACACGCTCTTCCTGTTCATTTGGATTGTGAAAAATAATTTTTAAAATTATTGGTTTTTTCTTATTGTCCCATGAATTCGCTTCAGCACCTAAATATTGTCCCCAGATCTCTAAGTGCTCTTATCAAACTGTTATTTTTTTAAAAGATATCTTATTTTAATTGATACCTTTTGTCTTTATGTCATGCTAATTTCTAGATATATCTCTCCCTTTTCTCTAACAATAAGCTATTCTCTGAAACAAAGGTGGAAACTAATCAATACATTAACTATATCTGACAACATATGAAACATTCCATGTTTATTCATTAATTCCATCATTTATGTTTTCATAGTCTATCACCCTTGCAACGAAGGGAAGGAGGTGCATTATCTCAGCATTCTCTTCTATTGGGCCAAACCTGGTCATTATAATTCTAAAACATTGTTTCATTTTCATGTTGCTGTTCTTGTACTCTCTGTTTACATTGTGGTAACTACTGTGTACATTGTTATCCTGTTTCTGCTTATCTAACTCTGTATCAGTTCATATAAGTCTTCCCAACCATATCAGAATTCTCCATATTTGTCATTACTTGTGGCTCAGTAAGTAATATTCTATTCCATTCATGCACAACAATTTACTTAGCCATTCCCTAATCAATGGGCACCTACATTGTTACTATAGCTTTATTTCTACAAAATGGGATGTCATGAAGATGCTGTTGTATACTGTACCTTTCTTTCTACCCTGGAGCTTTTAGTTCTTTCTTTAGGGGATAGCCATTGAGAATTATTTCAACAGTAATTATTCTCCAGACTGTAGAAATAGGATCAGAATAATATCCTCTTTAGGGTATTTGTCACATCTGTGATTAAATCAAAGTAAAGGACCCTAATGTCCAGAAGTCTTCTATCCCTTCTCTCTAATGCTTCCTACTTAGAACCTCTAATCCCCAGGGCATCATTGGACCCACATTATTCTCTGATTGTAGTTTGTAGCTTGGCCTAATTCTAAAACACTTCTCTGTGCTTGAACTTTGCTGCCCTACCTCCCTTAATCAAAAGTTCTGGGATCATACATTAACCTAAGTTTTAATGAATTCAGGTTCACTTAGTGAATTTCAGGTTCATTTATACCACAAGGTATAATATGGCACTGTAAGCAGGGGAGAAATTCTTTAATTTACTCATTAAGATTAATGTCACTACCTAGGGAAAGGAATAAGCATTTATATAGTGCCTACTATGTAGTAGGCACTGCACTAAGCACTTTTTTCAAATAGTAGCTCATTTGATTCCCACAACAACCTATTTACAGTTGAGGAAACTGAGGCAAATGATGGTTAAGTGAATTGCCCAGGATCACATAGCTAGCAAGTATCTGAGGCCAGATTTGGACACAAATCTTCCTGACTCCAGGCACTTATCCACTTTACCACCAGCTGCCTCTACCTAGGCTGACCACTTAAAGGTCAAAGTTAGAAAATACTAGGGAAGTAGACCCATGCTGGTTAGTAGCTGTCAGCTACTAACTAGCTGTGCAACCTAGGGCAATTCTTTTCTCCTCTGTGGATTTTGACTTCCTCATTTATAAAATAAAAGAGTGGGACTTGACCTTTTAGGCTCTTCTATACCATCATTCTACCTCACAGGAGTCTTCTTATAAATAGGTATTCCTAAAAATATAGAATTCTTCCTAAGGTCAATGGAACTTTTAGAAGAAGAGATCATCCAACCTATCCTTTTTCCCCAGACAAAAGGGTCCCTCAACCATGAAATGAGAATTTACCCACAGATTTTTTAGCCTTACCAGAGAGATCTCCAAATTGGTGGCCAAACCCACCGCTCCTGCCTCACCCCAACTTTGTTCACCTTTCTCTTTAGTATGGTCCCCTCTCCATAGTTTTGACCAGGAAGGGAGTGCAGCTGGAAGAAGGATCATGTGTTCTACTCTTCTCTAGGCTTTGACAGTTAACATCCAAATCCTCCATCATACTACCATTCAGGGGCATTTCTCCCTTCCTTTTCTCCCCCACTTCCTAGTGATCTTAAAATTGTAGGGGAAACAAGAAATACTCTCTTCCTCCCACTCAAAAAAATTAAAGGTTGAGTCTTGTCCTAATTCAACCAAAAACAATAGGCATACAGATTCAAGCAGATCCCCCAAAATGGTGTGACTGACATTAACATAATGATAACTTTAATAATAATAATAATAACACATTTCTTTAGCACCTTAAAGGCTTAGTTGTATGCATTCCTTCAGTCTCAGCAGATGTATTGATTCTTATGATAGAGTGCTCTTCATCAACCATCTGTCCTGAGAGATTCTGGCTTCCCTCAATACCCTGTTGCAGTGACAGGCCCTAGGCACCCTGTAGGGCCTTGATGGATTGCCCTTGAGCCAGATTTCATACATCTCCGTCTTCCAGGGGGAGTCTTGACACAAATAATTGGTATCACCTCTGTTGAATGCATGCCAAGTGCTGACAGAACAGTTCATAATAAGGGATGTGGGTGATGGGCTCTTGATTGGGTGGGGGAGAGAATTACTAGAAACACGGCAGAATGGCAAAATGAGGCTGCCTTGGGAGCTACCTTGGGGTAAAAGGAAGTCCTGGGTTTCCATTTTGCAGGGTGCAGACCAGCAAAAGTTCAATTGTTTTGGTGTTGAAAATAAACCTGAATTTGTTTGAACTGAAATGGTTTTCCCCAAAGCATACTTCAAATTCAAAGAAATATAGTTGATCAGTTCAAACAGTTGGACATTTGATCCTATATGGACTAGTATTTTCCCTTATTTTATCTTTCTTTCTAAGGTATGCCATACTTCACACCCTTTGTTCTAGGCTAGGAATAACTGGTTCCATTAATATTTCAACTTTTAAATGTCACATGGCCAAATTAACTTGAGTAACAACTAGTGTTGACAAAAACTGCAATGAAAGAACCCAGACTAAGGGTCAATAAAGGATCTCTCAAGCCTAGAATTTTCTGCTTCTACATCTCAGACTCTTGGCCTTCCTGGCTTTCACCAAGATTCATTTAATATCCCCTCTTCTACAAAAAACTTTTTCCAACCCTCTTTATTATTCATTAGGTGGCCTAGTGAATAAGATCCCAGGCTTAGAGTTAGGAAAACCTGAGTTGAAATCTAACCCCATATACCTCCTAGCTGTGTAACCCTGTGCAAGTCACTTAACCCTACTTGCCTCAGTTCCCTCATCTGTAAAATGAGATGGAGAAGAAAATGGCAAACCACTCCCAAGGAAAACCCAAAAAGGGGTTACAAAAAGTCAGACACAACTGAAAAAAATGACTAAACAACAAGCAAATGAATGCTAGTGCCTTTTGATGATCATCTCCAATTTTTGTTTATACATAATTGTTTTCATGTTATCTCCCCTACTACACTGTGAGCTCCTTAACAGCAAGGACTATTTTTCTTCCTTTCTTTGTGTCCTCAGTCCAGCTTCTAGCACATAGTAGGCACTTAACTTAATAAAGTGCTTGTTGATGAACTGAAAGAGTGCTTAACTAGAAGTCAGAGTTCTGCCACTTCCAAACCATGTAATGCTAGGCAAGTCAATTAACCTAGCTGGTCAGCATTTTCATCCTCTATAAAGTAAACATATTGACCCATATTATTTCAAAGGTCCCTTCTAGGTTCATCATTTTATAAATCATCACTCTAGAAATGACCAAGCGATCATTTGGTCCCAGAGCCACAGACCTAGAGCTAGGAGAGACCTTGGAAGTCATTTAGTCCAATTTATACTCCTTTTACTGATGTGGAAACCAAGGTCCAAAGAAGTCGAGTGCCTTTTACAAGTTTCCATAATTACTAAAGAACAGAACCAGGATTTGAACCCAGATCTCTGACTTTTAACTTCCGTGTTCATTCTGTGGCACCACAGGTCCAATTCCCTGTCTTTAGGAGGAGAAGTTAATATTATTATTATCCCCAGTTTACATATAAGGCTACTTAGGTCCAAATAATACAAGTGACTTGCCAACAATCATCAAAACTACGTGGTACTAGCCAAGAAATATAGTGATAGATCAGTGGATTAGGTTTAGGTACACAATTCACAGTAGTCAATGACTATAGTAATCTATTGTTTGATAAACCCAAAGACTCTAGCTTCTGGGATAAGAACTCACTATTTGATAGAAACTTCTGGGAAAACTGTAAAATAATATGGCAGAAACTGGGCATAGACCAATATCTTATACTGTATACCAAAATAAAATCCAAATGGGTACACAATTTAGATATAAAGGCTGATACTATAAGCAAACTGGAAGAGCAAGGAATAGTTTGCCTGTCAGATCTATGCAAAAGGGAAGAATTTGTGACCAAACAAGAGATAGAGAACATTGTGAAATGCAAAATGGATAATTTTGATTACATTAAGTTGAAAAGTTTTTATACAAACAAAGCCAATGCAACCAAGATTAGGAGGGAAGCAGAAAAGTGGGAAAGAATTTTTACAACCAGTGTCTCTGGTAAAAGCTTCATTTCTAAAATGCAAATGACTTACCTAAGATCGTTCTGTTTGTGAGTGGTGGAAAGGTAAAACTAGAACCTAGTTCCCTTGCCTCCTAATGTGGCTCCTTTTGCTACAAAATCTCGACTCTCTGAATAAACTTCATTTTTCAACATCATATAGACACGCCTATAAAATTAACCTTCTGACTTTCCTAAAGGAGGTACAAATCCATTCTCCAAAGTACATCATCTAAGCTGTGCTTCCAAAGAGCTCAAATTCTGGTTTGTACAAATAAAGGAACAGAATTTTTTCCAAAGTCACCCATGCAGTTAAATTCAACAAATCTTTTTCAAGTGCTTGCTATGAGTAAAGCTGTAGAAAATCTGCGACTTGAAGGGTAATCAGCACCCACTTCATATCATGTGTGTATCCATTTCTTGCTTGTCATCTCAAAAAGGGTTAGTAGGGGTTTACTGTGCTCATCACGGAGGATACAAAGAGAGGTCAACAAAGAGCAAAATGGGACAAGACCAATACAAAGAAAAGACCCGGTCCCTACCCTCCAGGATCTCAGTTTAATGGAAAAGACGGCAAGTAAATCACTGTGTACAAACAACACACAGATGGGATAAATTAGAGATAATCATCAAGGGAAGACACAAAATTAAGAAAGACTGAGAAAGACTTCTTGCAAAAGGTGGAACTTTAGCTGAGGCTTAAAGGAAGCCAGGAAAGCTAAGAGATGGAGATGAGGAAGGAGGGAGTTCCAGGTATGGAGAATAGGAAGTGAAAATGCTTAGAATCATGAGATGGTGTTCCATTGAATCAGAGTACATGGAAGAAAATAAGATATTTATTGTTCAGGCACGTCCAACTCTTTGTGACCCTGTTTGGAGTTTTCTTGGCAAAGATACTGGAGTGGTTTGTCATTTCCTTCTCCAGCTCATTTTACAGATGAGGAGACTGTGGCAAACAGGGTTAAATGACTTGCCCAGGGTCATACAGATGAGTATCTGAGGCTGGATTTAAACTCAGAAAGATGAATCTGATTCCAAGGCTAGTGCTTTATCCACTGGTGCCACCTAGCTGTCCCAAGTAAGCTGCTAGAAGACTAAAAAGCTAGGAAAGGTCTAGGTTATAAGTGGCTTTGGCTGCCAAACAGAGGGTTTTATATTTGATCCTGGAGGTAATAGGAAGATTTTTGAATGGAAGTGTGTGACATGATCATTCCTATGCTTTAAGAAGGTCACTTTAATAACTGAATCAAGGATGGCCTTGCTCAAGGGCCCAGAGGAAAGAAGTGGAGAGGGTGAGCTGAGATTTTAATTCAGGCCTTCTTCAAGAATCCAATTCCTTTTTTCATGATTCTAATTACTTTACCGTTTCTTTCTATAGCACTGCCATTCATCCTATTTTCCATGTTGTGACCTTAAAGTTATCTCTTACAAGTAGGCATTCTTCATATCTGTATCTTGGGGAACCAGGTGGAGCACTATACAAAATACAGGGCATGGAACTAGGAGGGTCTGGAGTCAGAAAGACCTGAGTTAAAATCTGCCTCAGACATTTATGAGTTGTATGACCTCAGAAAAGTCACTTAACCTGTCTCTCAGTTTCCTCAACTGTAAAATGGGAATAATGTTAGCACCTATCTTCCAGGATTATTGTGAGATTCAAATGAGATGATATTTGTAAAGCACCTATGTCAGAGTCCAGCACATAGTAAGTGCCTAATAAATATTTGTTGATTAATTCATAAGCTACCATCCCATGTTTCTTTTCTCCTTCACTGCTCTTCTCCTAAAATAGGGAATAATTTATATTCACTGCCTCTACTTTCTCATCATCCATTCACTTCTCAATTCATCTGGCTCTCTCCAACATGACCTCTCAGTTAAAAGGTCAAAATGACCTTTTGATTTCCAAATCCAATGACCTTTTCTCAGTCCTGATTCTCCTTGTCATTTTTGCAGCATTTGAGATTCGGCATAGTAGACAGAGTGTTAGGCTCTGAATTAAGAAGACCTAAATTCACCTCTCACCCCTGATACCTATTGGTTGTGTCATTAGTTAAGCCACTTAATTGAGCCTTGGTATCTTCATCTGTGATATGGGGGTAATGACACCTATAGTACCTACCTTAGGTTGTTGTGAGGATAAGATTATTCAATGTATTTTTATTCAGTGTCTTTCAATGCATTCAATGTTGTTTTGCAAATTTTAGAAGGGCTATATAAATATCCATTATTATTTTTGTTTTCCCCTTGTTCCCAGAGAAGCATTCGTACTTTGGCTTGCGTGATACTGCTCTCCCTTGGTTATCTTCCTCCCTGTCTGACTGTTTGTAATAGGAATGTGAATTTAAGATCTTCCCTGCCCCTAGGCCCTTTGATAGGTTTAAGTGCACCTGGAGCCTGTGTTGGGAGGCTTGTTTTTCAGGAGATACTTTGTGGTTAGGCAGTGGGTCAAGAGGGTTGTTACATTCTCTGAGCCAGGAGAAGGCTATATAAACCCTGATGTGAGGCTTTGTTTTGGGGCTCACTTTGAGAAGTGTTCTGTGATTTGACCAGACGAGACTCTGGGCAGCCATTGAGCCCCCTGGCTTTGAAAACCCAGATGTTGATGCTTCCCTCTCTGGTAACTGTGACTAGGTATGGATGTAATGGTCAGACAGTTGGAGGCCTGTCTGCTTGAAATGTTTCTGTCTTCTTGTAACTTCTGCTTGTAACCTGTCTGTATACTCTGAAGTTTGGGGTGCTGACTTTTTCCCATGAACTAGGTAAATGATATGTTTGATTGATTAAAGCAAGATTGTTAACCCATTTTGAGTTGTTTTCCTTTAGAAAAGCAGATCTAAGAACCTGTGTTGGCAGCCACCCTGGGTATGCTGGGGTGCTTGAAGCTATACTGTTCCTTCTTAGTATCTTTTATCAGTTCATCACCCTTCTTCCCATTAACAGTGGGTGTCCCTCCAGACTTTATCTTGTGAGCTGTTCTCTTCCTCTACACCCATTCCCTTAGTGATACCACCTGCTCCTGTGGGTTCAAGTATCACTTCTATAATGATGCTGCCTTAATTTAGATATCCTGACCCAATCTCTCCCATGATTTCCAGGTCCCCATACCCAGCTACCTGCTATACTTCTCCCAGAAGTCCTGCTGGTGCTTCAGATTCAACTTGTTCAAAGTTCCCCTAAGTAGCAACCATTAACATAGGATTTTAAGGCTTGCAAATTGCCTTATTATTTCACAATAATGCTGAGAAGTAGGATCTTCTGTTATCCTCATTTTACAAATTAAGAAGTTGAGGAAGGCAGAGGTAGGTGATCTGATCATTTCATAGAACAACTGGAACTATCATAGATGTGGAACTTTTCCCTAGATGATGAGAGAAATTATTATTTTTCTCCTATTTTAATAGCCAATTATTGAATTAGGACTAAGGTTTTTCCTATTCCTTTTTCTCATTTAGAAATCAACCTCTGTTGGCTGTTCAGATAGCCTTTGAAATGCAGAGCTGACAATGAGATGAAATATTGGATGAGATGCACCCAAGTGGGAAAGTTTCGATCTGATCAAAAGGTAAGAAAATTTTAGTTTAAGTGAATTGGTGGATTCTGGCCTGCTGTGTTTTAGTCAGACAGGTTTGGGTAGAATTAGATTCCCTCTTTTGTCTAGATTACCCTACATAGCATGATATGGATATAGGTAAGTCTCTTTGACCAAGTCTGAGTGATCAAAGTCCCATCCCCCAGACCCTCATTAGAATAAGCCCATCTCTCATTATAATGGTCATTCTCTCATTACTTGTTAACTAATCAGAGTTGGTTTTCACCCTCAGGTGCACCCCCTTTTCCAAAGACTTTATAAGTATTGTAGGTTCCACAGGTTAACTCTCTTTGCTCACACAGAGGAACTAAGGAGTTCTTGTTGAGTACTTGCTAGTTGTAGTTAATAAAATCGATTATAATTTACCCAGAAACTCTTTCTCTTGGAAATTTTCACTCACCACAATGAAGATGTCTTTGGGAGTTGAGTGTAATTCTTCCTTTGTACCCAGATTGCACTTTTTGCTGGGCAACCTAGAACAACCTGTCCCTGCTCACTTGAGCAGTCCAGGATGTAACTCCCATAATTGCCTCACCCCCATGGTGCTATGGCCACCATGGCACTCCCTCAAACGGTTTTTCAGTTTGAATAGAGAAGACACCTTGTGCTCAAACCCCTACTGGTTCAATATGGGACACCTGGTCAGTGAGGGTTTAGCTTAGAGATCAGCACACAGGTTGAGAACTCTGACCATGCAAATTGAGTCTGTTCCACACCCAGAGTAAATTTAGTCCCTATTCTTCTCTATCCACTGTTCTCACTGTGCCCTCTGGAGCCCTCCATTACTTTATGGTAATATGGTAGATAGAAAGGTCACTGGATCTAATTAGTAGCAGAAAACCTGAATTTGAATCTGAGCTTCAGGTCCCTTGTCTGTGAAATGAAGGGGTCGGATTAGGGGACCTGTAAAACTTTTTCTAGCTCTAACTCTATGATACTACATTTCTTCCATCCTTTGCTGCTCCCTGAAATGTCATTTTCTCCAGGAAACACCATGACTCTAGGACACCCTCTCCAAGTCTGGTTGCTCCTCTCATGCCCCTTGACACAGAGGGCCAGGTAGAGGAACTAAGATGCTCCTTGCTTCCTAATGCCACTTTCAGGCAAATCACTTTTCGACCACCTCTCCCCCTTTAAACTTCAGTCCATCCAATCAAGGCTTCTGTTGCTGTCATTAATGAATATCTAGGTCACTGTGTCACCTCTCTAATAATCTTCTCCCCTCCACTAAGTGGGAAAGTAAGTAATAATATGTCAGTATCATGACCAGGTAAAAACAATAAATCTTAGTCATTATTTCAACCAATCAACAAATTGTGGGCTTTAGATCAAGTGTGAAATGTCCTTGGAACTAGAGTGATGTTGCACAAGATACACATTCAGATAGACTGAGAAAACGTAGTCAAGCCCTACTGGTTATCTATAGGGCATCTAGATGGTGAAGTGAATAGAGGAGCACTGGGCCTAGACAGAAAGACCTGAGTTCAAATCTGGCTTCAGACAATTTCCTAGAAGTGTTGCCTTAGGCAAGGCACTTAACCCCATTTACCTCAGTTTCCTTATCTGTAAAATGAGTTGAAGTAGGAAATGGCAAACTATTCTGGTATCTTTGCCTAAAAAAACCCCAAATGAAGTTATGAAGAGTCAAACACTACTGAAATGACTGAACAGCAACAAAAAAAGGGGCTATCCATAAATTATCAAACTTGTCAAAACCAAAGTTATTCCAGAGGTAGGAGCCAATGAGTCATTTTAGTGAAACCCCTCAGGAGGAACCTGTAGCACCAACATGATATTCATAGCACCTATAGCAGCTATGAATATGTCAACATAATTATAAATTGCAAAATATAACAGACTCTCCACATGGAACACAGAACCAAAACATGTATTCAAATGCCAGAAAGCCTAATCCCAACACCAGAAAGCCAAATCCATCATGGCAACAAAGAAATCTATATACAATAACAATTCAGGGGGAACTGCTATCCCCAAGCCTTCCCTCTGCTAGGGCCTTCCCACAAACAAACACTCACAGCTCACTGACTGCTTCCTCTCTCTCCCTCAGCTCTAACTACTCTGATCAACTTCCTTTCAGCTCTGCTCTAGCTTGGCCTCTTCCTGTTCCACCCTTCCTCCTCCACCCCTTCCTGTTCCACCCATTCAGCAAGTTCCTCCCACCACAGGCTTCATGTGCCTCAAACTCATGTGACTTAGGGTTCCATGTGACTTAAGGCCATCATGTCACATAGGCCTATTAATGGATGGGAAAGATCTTCCCATTTACATTACCATTACAGAACCCCTTGATGATTTGGGAGAAAGAAAGACCTAGACTTTGGCCTAAATCTAGATCTTTCTTTCCCCTCCCCCCACTTTTAGCTAGATGAGGACTTTGAGAGCTTCAAAGACTTTGAAGGATTTTGAAATTACATCATCCAATTAGAGTTCTAGATTCAAGATTCCACAAGAAACTCAACAAAGAACATGCCTCAGGGGAACTTCTTTAGCCACCCACACAGAAGAAAGAAAGACTTCTAGCAACCAGAAGCTATGCATACAAAATTTGAACCTATTTTCCCCTGGACTCTGCATAAATTGGTAGGAAAGTGCATCATAGACTCTTTTTTTTATTAATTAATTTTTTTATTTACTTTTAGTTTACATGATTCAATTCCACAATTCCTTGAGTTTCACATTTTGTCTCCCTCCCTCCCCTCCCCCCCATGGCAGCATATAGTCAAGTATAGGATGGATCTGTAGATACTTTCACATTATACATTAGTCAGGTTATAAAGACGGATTGTATCAGATGGAATGAAAAATGGTAAAGAGGACATAAAACCAAACAAGAAAAGGAAAAAGATTGGGTATTTTGCTTCCATCTGGATATAAACTCAGTTCTTTCTAGTTATTTCCCTGGATGCACATATTTCTCTCCATCATGAGTCTTTTGGGATTGACTCATATCACTGCACTGCTGAGAAGAGTCCAGTCAATCAAAGTTGGTCATCACACATACGTTGTGTCTGTAATTGTGTACAAATTTCTCCTGGTTCTACTCTTCTCACTCAGCATCAGTTCATACAGGCCTCTCCAGGTAAATATGAATACCATCTGCTCCTTGTTTCTTATAGCACAATAGTATTCCATAACATGCATATACCACAACTTGTTCAGCCATTCCCCATCATAGACTCTTACAGGATGTTTTATGTGAAGTGTTCTTATTATATCACCATAGTAAATACTCCTTTCTAAACATTACTTAAGCTCAGTTGACTAAATTGATTCCCAACTAATAATCTTGGCAGGGAGCACACCAATGGGGGCTCATAATCTAGAGCATGAGAAAGGCACCCTCAACTCCTTAGAGCTACAAAGTAGTCACACTCTGGAGACCTAATTCATCAATGTGAGTGGGAGTTGTAAGAATCTCCTCAGAGTGCTCATTATTTATATGTGTGTGTGTGTGTGTGTGTGTATACATGTATTTACTTCTCTGTTTAGATATCGAGTCCCCCTAAAGAGCTCCTTGAAAGTAGGGGCTGTCTGGTTTTTATCTTTGTATATTTAGCACATGACATGGTGCCTAGAACGTAATTAATACTTAATAAATGCTTGTCCCACCTCATTGAAATCAATCTAAGGTGCCTTCTAATTCTAAATCCTATAAAGTCTTTTTTTTTTTTTGCTTCCCTGTATACCCTAGAGCAGACTTTCTTAACTTGAGGTCCACAGACCTACAAGGGGTCCATGGACAGACAGATTTCAAGGGGGTCTGTGAATATGAGTGGAAAAAAACCATATAGCTTTATTTTCACTAATCTCTAACTAAAATTCTGCATTTCCCTCCATTATTTAAAAACATTATTCCGAGACGGGGTCCATAGGCTTCACCAGGCTAAAGCAGGGTCCATGACACAAAAAAGGGTTAATAACTCTCCAGAAGATAGTCTGACATTGAGCTTACTATTAGGCAGTTCTACTTCTAGTCCCTCCTGTAGTTACAGTTAATAGGGGTTATGTGGGCTTGGAGCCTCCAATGTGGGCATTCCCTTTTGCCTCTCTCATTTGTACATCTGTAGGTATAGAGAATGCTGTTTGCTTCTGTACCAGCTCAAGGGAAAGTCCCCACTCCAGAGGAATAGTCTCCTTCCTCCAGTGCCTTTTCCTCTGCAGCATTGTTCCTATTATCAGCATCTCACATGCACTCAACACGCCCAGCACGCTGCACAGGAAAACAGATCTACAGCTGATGCTGCCCAGGTATCCTGTTGGAAAGGCTCTGACTGAACTAGCCTGTCCTATGTCAAGTATGAGAAGGAAACCCAGGCAACGCTTATGGTTGGGGCATCTATCTCCCCAGTATGTTGTGTGGTGATGTCTGTGACTGCTGATACATCTTACAAGCCATGGGTCTGGTCCAGGGGATGCAGCTTCTTGATGATTTTCCCAGAGGTATAAAACAAAGTATCCAGGTTGCTAACCCTTCAGGAGGTTCACAGTGCTCCATAAAGTTCTGGGGCAAGGACAGAGGGCAATATCAATGGGGATATGGAAACCAAATGAGTACTCACTTGGGAGAGGTCAGATTCCCCCCTCGGTACCTGAGCACACTTGGACAACGAGGCCAGGTCTATGGGGTTCTGAAGTGCTGACAATGGGCCTCCTCAGTAGCAGCCACATTATGGAGGGAAAATGGAACTCCAGGAGTGACCCAACCCAGTCTGTGGGGAACAGGCTGGTACTCAATGAAGTGAACTGGGCAAATGAAATTTGCTGCAGTGTGTGAGAGGACTGAAGGCAGCTTAATGAAGAACAAGTGAGTAGATAACTCCCTCTGCTGACAAAATGTGGACATGACAGGTGTTTTGTTATATTCCATATTCATCCCAGCAAAGGAATGTATACCAGTATAGTAATATTGCATATATTGCACATCCCATGCAATTAACAATATTTTGTTGAATTGAATTGGTAGATGAATAATCTGACTTGCTTATGGAAGATCAGACTAGGTTAGAAAACCTGAGCTTAAATTAATGTTTTAACCACAATCAATCAATCAAGTGTTTGTTAAGCACTCCCTGTGTGTGAGGCACTGGGCTAGATGCTGGGGATATAATTGTAGTGAATGAAACATCTCTACTCACAAGGAATGTATATTCTTTTTTTTTTTTAAAGCAATTGGGGTTAAGTAACTTGCTCGAGGTTACATGGCCATTTATTTTGTGTGGGTGCTAAGTATCTGAGGCCAGAACCAATCCTGGGTCTCCCGACTCCAGGGTCGGCACTCCTTCACTGCGCCACCTGGCCGCCCCAAGAAATGTATATTCTAATGGAGGAGAGAAATACATATAAAAATATATACAACATAAATGCATGCAAAGTAGTTAAAGAAAAGGTAGTTTGAGAAGACAAGCATTAGAACCTGGAGGAAATCAGGAAAAGATTCATGAAGAAGCTGGGGTCTGAGTTGCATTTTAAAGGAAAGTAAGTTTTCTATTAGGTAACAACAAGAACTAGTAAGAGGAAGAGGAGGAAGAGAAGAACAAGAAGGAGAACTATGTCCAGTTTCTGCCAGATTGCTTTCCAGTTTTCCCAACAACTTTTTTTTATCAAATAATGAATACTTATCCACAAAACTTGTCTTTACATTCGTCAAATACAAGGTTATTATATTTATTTGATGAGATAAATTGTATGTCTACTCTGTTCCACTGAGAACAAAGAGGAGAAAAAAGGAGAAGGAAGAGGAGAAAGAAAAGGAGGAGGAGGAAGATGAGGAGGAGGAGGAGGAAGGAAAAGTAGGAGGAGGAGGAAGATGAGGAGGAGGAGGAGGAATCTTTGTTGTGTCTGATGTGGGATTTGAACTCTGGTCTTCCTGACCCCAGCTCCAGTGTTATAACCACTGTGCCACCTAGAAGTAAGGAGTGAATACATTCCAGCTGTGGAAGATGGCAAGTGAAAAGGTTTAATGAAACAAAAGATTTGGAATGTTGTTGGTGAGGAATAGAGAAGAGGCTAGTCTGGCTGGATTTCAGAGTGAAGGAAGAAGAATGATGTACTGGAAAGATAAGTTGGATCTTTGCTATCCAAGTCACAACCTCTGTGGGCTTCAATTTCCTCATCCATAAAATGAGAATATTGGGCTAAGTAACCTCCAAAATCGCAGATGAAAGTCTAGGATCCATGGTTTTTAGTACATTTTCCTTTAAAATGTTTAAATTAAATGATAATACCTATTCTAATAAAGTGAGTTGTTGACATAAACAGGTATGTTTAACCCAGCAAAGAGCAGAAGTGTCTAACTCACATAGAAAAATCTCTACTACAGGTATATTGACTTAGAAAACCATGAATTAATATCATCTGTGATGTATTATATTTTTATTTACTTTGTTAAATATTTCCCAATTACATTTTAATCTGGTGAGTTTGACTCCATTGATGTCAAAGACATCAGTCCTGAGTTATATTACTAGTAAATTTTCTCTGTGACATTCAACAAATTGAGTCCTTTCTGGACATGTTTCTTCCTTTGTAAAATTAGGACATTGGATTTTTGAAAGTCTCTTCCTCCTTTCATTCTCTAGGCTTTCCAGTTTGTAGTATTATAAATCCCTAGGCTTACCAATTTCCAACTGTAAGCATACACTTTCCAAAGCCAATCAGTGATACTCTAAGCATATACTTGCAGTTACCTGTCAAACCAAAATGATTTTAAAATAATTTCTCTAGTGACCTCTAAGGACCATTCTCACTCTAATAGTCTGCAGTTCTATGACTTTTGGATAAACCACCACATTAGGGATAGTCACATTCCTGATCCCTCCCTTTGGCACAGACCAAAATTGCCATTCTACTTTATCCCGGGACACTTCAAAGTGAGTCATAATCTCTTACATGTCTTCTGGCCATGACTGCAAAGTTATCTCCCTAGAACAGCTCCATTCAAGCCCAGGCTAAGAGAATTGTCTCAATGACTACAAATAGAACCAGAGAAATATGAAGAAAGTATAGCAGAATTAATTCTAGTCCATGCACAGAATGGTACAGTGGCTACTGAAAGGAGACTCAAGGAAAATAAAAGCTACAAGAAATTTATAATCTAAAAGAAGACATTGAACAAACATGAAAAAGCACAGATGATATGTGTATGGAAGATAAAGAAACAACATATTAGCATAGCTTGTAAGAGTTTAAAGTTACAATAAGACTTGTCAGTATGTTATGTATATTATATATTACATATAAACTATATATTATATGTGTCATATATAAACTATATATTACATTGTAATACTACATATTATGTATATATGTATGGTATGACTAAATTCCAGACTGAGAAAACGTAAATATTAGCCTATAACATTAACATTCTCCAGAAAGGTCTTGATAATTAAAGACTGTGATCCCTCTAATGATGTCCCTATGTTGGCTTATGGGAATCCATGTCATTACTTTATCAATAGTCACACCACATATATCCTATAAATAAACAGTAAGCTTTCTATATTTGTTCTTGTAAGATTTATTTTTAGCCCGATCTTCCAGGATGATGCTAGAGTTTACCTACCAAATGGTGACACGAATTAGAATTTGGGCTTTACTTATGATGAAAACAAAAGTATTTATGGTGAAAATAAGTTAATAGGTTGTCTGTAGTGAGAGGGGATAATATTAATGAGTTCATACTTCTTTTTTTTTGCCTAGAAACAATAATGTGAGATAGATTCTACAGTTATTGATTCAAGACTTCAAAACTTTCTTGATTTGATCAGAGTAGGCACTCTCTTTGAGCACTCCACTTTGACTCTAAGTCTTGGTAGATGGTTTCTGTGGCCAAAACTCCCCCCAAAATCAAATCCAGATCACTTAGCATTCAACCTTCTGGGTATGAGCTGCTCTGAATTGGCCTGATTCTTGGGTGATAAAAATGCAGTCTGTTGCCCAGTCTGTATTCAAAACCTTTCCAGTTTGGTAGGATCTGCCAGGACTTATGCTCTATTGGCAAAGTCTTTGACAATGGGGGTCATCTCTATACCACGATGAGAAAGCAAAGTACAACTTTAGTCAAGGAGTTCAAATATTATTGTTTCCACTTTACAGAGAAACTGAGGCTCAGAAAGGTTGAGTTCTCCAAAGTTATACAGCTAGTAAGAATCAGAACTTTCACTCACTTTCAAGTCTTCTGACTCCAGACCATTGTTATCCATCTCACAAACAAACAAAAAAGAACAGGTGTCATCGGGGATTGGTATGAATCTGATAAAATGTGGGCACCTAGTTAAATGAACTGAATAAGAGAAATGCAACATGATGGATCTGGATTTATTGGGAAAACTGTGCCAGGGACTCAAACCTGGATTATTGGAAGAATGGCAGGTTGGATTCAACAGAAATAGGTAAGTTAGGAGGGGGAAAGAAATTTAAAACATGTTTAATTACCACATACAAAAGACAGCAACAAAAATGTCAGAATGACAGAATATGAAAATTCTCATGGTAGGAAGGGAACTTATCAAGTCCTAATCCTTTCCAACACCATCATTTTATGGAGGAAACAATGATAACTCTTCTTTGAGTTTCAGTTTCATCATTAGCAAAATGATGAAATTCACTTAGACCCCTAAGGTCATCTCTAATCATGAATGCTATGATACTGTGATATTAATGCTGACTAGCCTTTGGAATGGCTCACCCAGGGGACTGGAAAAAGTCTTCACAAACTGGATTTTTATTTATCTGGGGTGGTTTGGGTGGAGTTTTGAAAAAAGCCAGAGCCGAGACATTCACCCTGTACCTCTGTGTATAAACACAATGCCCAGACTTGTTAGTGTGACACCGGACAAAGAAATGTGATTTCTCTGTATAGGCTTCATCTATACAATAGCTGGAAATCTCTGCGTGTGTGTGTGTGTGTGTGTGTGTGTGTGTGTGTGACAGTAGAACTGAGGATTTGGTTGCTTAGGTCCAGAAGACAGGGATTTGAGTTTTAGCTCCAATGCTTACCAGTTTTGTGACCTCAGAAAAGTCTCTCTAACTTCCATTCTGTAAAATCGGCATAATAATCTTTACATTGCCTCTATCAGAGCTATTAGTGAGGATCAAAGTAAGCAGTGCATGCAAAATACTTTGTGAATCATAAAGCTTGATATAGATGTCAGGTGCCAACTGGTATTATTATTAGAAGGTGGAAAACTGGAACTTTCATTTTTGCCTTTGTATCCCAAGCACCTAGCACAGGGCCTGGGACCTAACAAGTTGAATGAATGAGCAAACAAGTAAATGAATAAATGAAAATGTTTTAATGGAGCTAATTATGTGCAAAGCACTGGGGATCCAAATAGAAAAGTAAGAGTCCTGTCCTCAAGGAGACTACATTTTAATAGGGGGAGAAAAAATGTATAGGAGTTTACAGTAGCATGTCCAGTGTAAAGGGCTAGAATGCAAAGGCAAGGCAGATGGCAATGTGTATTCTTTAGTGTCATTTCCATGAATAAAACTATATCTGTTTTTGATGTTGAGCCATTTGATGGTTCCAATGACTTGGTGGTGGAAACTTTTCTTTGGGGATCTTTAGTAGCTTTGACTATTTAGGAAGTGGAGACTGATGTACCTGCAGGGCAGCTGCCAGGTTGGGTTTCCACAAAGGTTGCTTCTGGGGGATAGAGGATGGAGGAGGAGGAAGAGGAGCTGCTCTTCCGAGGATTTGGGGCTTGCCTGCCCATTGGTGGCAGTTGGCCAGTGCAGAGGGACTCATTACCTAGGGACACATTGATGTTTTGTAACCCTGGGCAAGTCACTTCTCTCTGGCCTTCAGATTCATCTTCTGTATGTGAAGGAGCTAGACGAGGACTCTTTTTAGTTCTGACATTCTAAAGTTCCATTATTTCATGACTGTGATTCCCGTGTCTTCTTCTTTCAAAATAAAATAGAGATTTTCCTAGATGGGTAGATATGTACGTCCCTATAGGGTAGAGAAGGGGTCTAGACTGAAATCACTTTAGGATTTGTCTATCAGCCTTGATACACTTTGTAATTTGGGATCGATCATTTACTCTCTTTGAGCCTGGAATTCTCCAACTGTAAAATGAACACAGTACCTTTTTCTTCCTTCCTTCCTCCCTTTCTCTTTTTCTTCTTTCTTTCCTCCTTTCTTTCTTTCCTTATTCCTTCCTTTCTTTCTTCCTTCATTCCTTTCTTCCTTCCTTCATTCCTTTCTTTCTTCCTTCCTTCCTTTTTGAGAACTTTTATTTTTATATCACATCCATTTCTGAATATACTTCTCCCCTCTCCCATACCAAGTAAAACTTCCCTTGCATAATATTTTTAAAAGAATAGAAAAAGAGCCCTGCAAAACCAATCGACCCACTGTCTGCCTTTGAGAGTATATGCACCACCCATACCCATAGTTCCCTTCTCTAGTGAAAAAGGGTTTCATTTTCCACATATTTTTCCATATGGTCCTTGTAATTATTTAATTTCATTTTATTTTTCTTTCAATTTACATTGCTGTAATCATTTTGCATGGGCAGGTGATGGAGTAGATAGAGTATTGGACCTGCAGTTAGGAAGATCCAAATCCAACCTCAGACACTAGCTGTGTCCCTGGGCAAGTCACTTAACCCTGTTTGCCTCAGTTTCCTCATCTATAAAATAAGCTAGGGAAGGAAATGGCAAACCACTCCAGTATCTTTGCCAAAAAAAAACTCTAAATGGGGTCATAAAGAGTTGGACATGACTATGGTTGTTGTTTTTCATTCTGGAAGAGCATTAAAATGACATAATTATGTTGGGTTCAAGTTATAATGTGTTGAACTATGGCTGATCAGACCAATACAAGCTTAGGAGGCTTAGGTACAAATAGTTCATATGAATATTTGAAAAGGAAATGTCTCTAAAATTGTGCATCTCACATTTCTTTTGAGCTACTGCAATTCTGCTTTGCTTGTAGAACACATTTTCTTTGATTCGGGTACACCAGGCTGGGCAGTCCTGTGCCAATGTCTCTTATGTCTCACAATTCATTCCAAAGTTCTTCAGAGAGACCTTGAAAGTATCCTTACATAACTGACCTCCATGTGAGTACTTGCTTTCTGCAAGTTCTCCATAAAATAGTCTTTTAGACAAGCATACATTTGATATTCAAACACTGTGTCCACACCATCAGAGTTGTCCCTTTAGTTTGGTAGGCAATCTAATACCTCTTCTCTCCTACACTTTCCTTTGGAGCCTCAAAAACACTGAGTTAGCTTTGGCAATGTGTGTATCAACCTTATTATCTATGTGGACATTCTTGGAAAGTATAATACTGCCAAGGTAAGTGAACTTATCCACAACATTCAAAATTTCAAAATTTCTCCATTTGCTGTAACCAGTGTTTCCACATATGGAAGATATGGTGCTGGCTGGTGGAGAACCTCTGTTTTCTTAGTGTTAATTGGGAGACCAAAATTAACACAAGAAACAGAGAATCTATCCATGCTTTGTTGCATTTCAGTCTGAGAGTCTGCATTGCATGCATAATCATCTGTGAACAAAAAGTCACATACCAACTCTCCCTTCACTTTAGTCTTGGCTTGCAGCCTTTTCAAATTGAATAATTTACCATCTGTGTGGTAATTGACTTTGATGACATTTTTGTCCTCATTTAAGGAATAGGACAACAGCGCTGAAAACATCATGCTAAAAATCATGGGAGCAAAAACACTTCTCTCCATTGGTGACTGGAAAAGCACAAAAGCATTGTCCATTATTCAGAACCTGTACATGCATGCCATAATGATGTGGTTTGGGTTTCCGGGACCTCTCAAGGACAGAAGTACAAAAGATGGTCGTTTGGAATGAATTCATGGATTCAAATATACTTTAAGTCAAGGTGGCAAAGATTTATCATAATGCCAATATGGTAGGCAGAGCTCCCTAAGGAACCTGACACCTTGAAATATAAAGGAAAGTTCAGTAGTCTGAGTAATGGGTTCAAAAGATTTGGAAAGATGAGATTTGATTAAAAATATGGAAGGAAAATAAGAAGGTTTAGGGACAGATGGGGTCATCCAAGTCCCTTCTGTCCCTAGATAGTTAGTTGCTCTGAGTACCTTTGTGCCAGTTTCAGATGGTTTAAGTATATTAAGTGTGAGGAAGTTTGACAGTATTTTTAAAAGAAAGGAAAATTATGTAGCTTGATTTGAAAATTGATAGCTCAATCAAATTTTGGATGGCCTTGTCAAAAGGATACTAGCCCATACTTACCCCACTTCTGTTCATTTTCCTCCTACTCATTTTTGGTCCTTGTCTGCTTAATCTCCTTGCCAGATTTGTCACATCTAGTCTCAGTGACCTTCACTTGCAGATGACCACTCAGGCTGGGTACCAACCTCTGTCTGAGACCATGACCCATCACCCTCTGGACCTGGCTTTGACCAAGTTCCATACACTGACTAAAGAACCAGCCCCTTGAAGATCCCATGAGGCAGTTACAGCTCTATGTCCATTATGAGCATGAAGCAGTTTCAGAAGCAGAGACTTTTGTCCCTTACCCCAAAAGATCTTGGGTCCCATCAGTTTAAGAGGGGGAATGATGAGGTATTTGGGTACTTGTGCTTGGACCCCAATTCCAATATCATATTTCTCCCTAGCTTCAAAAAAACACTATCCCTGACAGTTTGCTCCCCAGCCTAGCAATAACTCATGAGTGGGCCCCAGTAAGACAAACTACCTTTCCCCATCACAACAATAAGCTGACCTCTGAAGAAATTCTCTCATAAAAACAGGACTATCTTGTAACCACAGAATTATCATGTAATGATTCCCAAAGTTATTATATACAATCCAGAGGTCATACTATAGTCATCAACTCTCAAAGCTATCTTGCCACAGATATAACAGACCAAAAACACACCCCTGAAAAACCTTATCCCCTGGTTTCCAGTAGTGAATGATGCCTGTGACCAAGGTTCTAAGTTATCACCTAAATAGTATATCTGCCATATAATCCACTATTTTTCTTATATAAGCTTTAAAATCATTCCTGTTAAGTGGCAAATTCCTTAGGGAGCTCTGTCCACCATATCGGCATTACAATAAACCTTTGCCAATTTGACTTAAAGACTGATTGAGTCCATGAATTTATTTCAGACTACTCTTCCCTATACTTCAGTCTTTGTGTGGTCCTTGAACCCCAAACCACATTAGTAATGGAACTGACATACAATATTGATTAACTTCTCTGAGTAGCCAATTTTGCCATAATTTTCCATAAGCCTGAATGACTGATAGTATCAAAGGCGTTGGTCAAATCAACAAACATTGTCTACAGACCTCTTCTGCTCCTGGCATTTTTCCTGGAGTTATCAGGCAGTAAACACTATGTCAACCATTCCTTAGTCCTTTATGAAGCCACACTAGCTCTCAGGTAGATGGCCATCTTTTTTTTTTCTTTTTTTGCTTTTTGGAGGAGGAAAGGCAGGGCAATTATGGTTAAGTGACATGCCCACAGTCACCAAGTTAGTAAGTGTTAAGTGTCTGAGGCCAGATTTGAACTCAGATCCTCCTGACTCCAGGGCCGGTGCTCTATTCACTGTGTCATTTATCCACTCCAGATGACTATCTTCCAGGTGAAGGATCAGCCTATTAAAGAGGAGTCTGGTAAGAGTCTTGTCTTCAATGACTAAGAGAGAGACCAAACCCCCTAACTCCCTCCCACCCACTGTGATTGTCACAGGACAATCTATTTCCTTTTCCCAGACACAACTAAAAATGACTGAACAGCAGTCATTTTGTATATTGTTTTCAGATTTCTGTTAAATTCACTCTGTATCAGTTCATATAGTTCTTTCCATGTTTTCTCTAATTTCTTCATATTCATTGTTTCTTACAGTGAACATTCCATTACATTCATTTACTACACTTTGTTTTGCCCTTAGAGGACCAAAAGGCACCTATTTTTGTTCCAGTTTGCTGTTACAAATGAAATCTCTGGAACAAAAGTTAGTACCACCAGTCTTACCTCCCTCCTGCTTCACCTGGCTTTCCTCTCTCTCAGCAATCCTGTGATAACAAATCAGGTATGACTCTACTTTGAATTCTTTGGAAGAAAGTCAGATCTATACATCCAAACTGGCACAATGGGGCTTTGGTGCATCCTCAGAATACCTGGGACACAATCTATCTGGAGAAACTAGGAAACCTACTTTTGGGAGAAGAGTAATGATATATAAGGGAAATTCCTTGGGGAGACAGGCTGTGGATTAGGCATACATATTGTGTAACTAGTTCTGGTCAGCTAACCATGTATCAAGAAGAAAACTCTTTGATTGGCTTGGAAACATTCACAAAGGCCCGTCGGCTGCAGCTACTGTCTCTTTGCCTCAGTGGTTTCAGGGGAGTTTGGTGACTGGCAAAAGGAATGAAGCCAACAATTTGTGAGTCTGAGAGGTCCAGAGGGTTCCTTGGCAACCGTTGTTCCAGAGTTTGAATTTCAAAGACAGCATAGTGTTGATACCTAGAGGAGTAGAGTAATCTTTGGGAACTCAGCTTCTTCGCTTCCTTGGAAGCCTTTTTTTTCCTTTTGGAGGGGGCAAGGCAAGGCAGTTGGGGTTAAGTGACTTGCCCAAGACTTTCATGTCTAGCAGTAACAGCAAACTGGAACAAAAATAGGTGCCTTTGGTCCTGTAAGGGCTAAACAAAGTGTAGTAAATGAATGTAATGTAATGTTCACTGTAAGAAACAATGAATATGAACTTAGTTAGTAAACATCATGTGTCTGAGGCTAGCTTTGAACTCAGGTACTCCTGACTCTAGGGTTGCTACTCTATTCACTGTGCCACATAGCTGCCCCTCCTTGGATTCCTTCAAGTCTCAGCCGAAGTCTCGGGGTTGATTTTTAAGAATCCCCAAAGCTTGACACAGTACATGGTACATGTTGTTACTGTTGTTGTTCAGTTGACTCCATTTGGGGTTTTCCTGGCAGCAATACTAGAGTGGTTTGCTATTTCCTTCTCTAACTCATTTTACAGATGAGGAAACTGAGGCAAATAGGGTTATAACTGACTTGCCCAGGATCACATAGCTAGAAAGTGTCTGAGGCCAGATTTAAACACCAGGCCTGGTGTTCTTTCCACTGTATCTCCTAGCTACCCTTCACCTGGCTCTTAGTAGGAGTTTAATAAATGCTAGTTGACTGACTGACTGAGCCAACCCAAAGGAAGAACTCATCTGGCAGTGATGCCTCCTTTGGACATGAACTTGGTGAAACTAATATTCTGCAAGAACTGAGCTGTTCCGATCCTTTGAGAGTATATGCACCCATAGTTCCCAAATAGAGAAGGCACTGGGGGATTATGCCTCCAAGGAAAATGTTTGTACATTTGGTTCTTGCTACATGTTTGAAGTAGGTGTCCATTTGTAAAAGCTCCCCAATGTTAAGTGGTTAAGTAGAAATGTGGTACTAGTCACAGGACTGAACATATGGGAGGCACATAGCTGGTGGAGGTTCAAGCTGATGGCACAGAAAAGAGGTGACAACAAACCCCTCAGGATGCCCTAAACCCTGAAGGGTAATGCAATAGGCCTAGCCAGAGAGTGGAGCCAAAGCACAGGAGTTAGATGGGTGGAGAGCTTAACTGACTTCACTGGTTGAATCAGCCTAAATATAGATAGCTTGTTTATATGGCTAATAACTTGGCCATGGAGACTTTCTGCACGCACCAACTGGTCTGACAGTTTGGGCTGACTGTGCCCAGACCCAATTTAAATCCCAAGGTACAGCATATTCCCATCACCAGAAGGTCAGCCACCAAGCAATAATCATTTGTTGGCCACGGCTATTCACAAAGACCATTTACTAAGTTTCAGAACTAGTCTATGGAAGAAATGACTACACATATTCAAGTGCAGATACTTGAAGGATTGAGGTATGTATGTAACGTTAAGAGGCTGTCACTTTGCCGTGATTCTATCAAAAAAAAGTTTCCGAAAATCTTATGTTCTGATCTTTGTTGTAAGAGAGAGATATCTCATCAACTGAACTTATCAATTCTCTCCCTCTCTCAATGGCACCTTAATTATTTCCTTCCTGCAGACCCTTTGGCATCTGACAAGGGAAGGTCAAGATTAAAAAATAAAGATAAGTCACACATGGGTTCAAAAAATAAATTTCTACAAGCATAAGATAAGGGAGGCAAGCTCAATAGCAGTTTGGGGGAGAAGGGCTAGAATTTTTTGTGGACTGTAAGCTCAAAATGATTCAACAATGTGCTATGGTAGCCAGAAAAGCTTCTGTGACCTTCTGCTTCTTTAAGACAGTGTCTAGGACTAAGGAAGTGTTCATTCCACTTACCTTTTCCCTGCTCAGATCATATTTGGAACATTGTACTCAGCTCTGACAGACACATTTTATTTTATTTTTAAATTTGAATTTATTTTAAAAGCTTCTTTTAATTGACATCTTGTGTTATTATATTATCTAAATTCCCTGGTGTATCCCTTCATCCTTCCCCTCCCAAAGAGCCATCCCTTATCTCTTGTTGCTGTTCAGTCATTTTTCATTTGTATCTGACTCTCCATGACTCCATTTGGGGTTTTCTTGGCAAAGACACTGGAGTGGTTTGCCATTTCCTTCTCCAGATCATTTTGAAGATGAGGAAACTGAGACAAACCAGGTTAAGTGACTTGCCCAGGGTCACAAAACTGTTAAGTGTCTAAGGCAAGATTTGAACTCAGGAAGATGAGTCTTTCTGACTCTAGGCCTGGCATTCTATCTACTGCACCATATTAAAGAATAAAAAAGATGGAGGAAAAAGTTCTAATATATCCAAAAAGTCTGCCATTATATGCAATGTTTTATACCCATAACATCCTAACTTTCCAAAGAAGGGAGAAATCACATCCATTTCTGAATATACCTCTCTTCTCTCCCATGACAAGTAAAGCTTCCCTTGTAACACCAACAAAAAGAAGTTCAGCAAAATCAGTGGACACGCTGACTGCCTTTCAGAGTATATGCACCCCTAGTTCCCTTCTCCTCTGGTGAAAATAGGAAGTTGCATTTTTCTCATTTTTTTCCAGGCCACATGTGGTCATTATAATTATTAAGTTTCTCCTCCTTGTTGCCAATGACAGCACATTTTAGAGTAAGACTCCTTAAATTTTTTGTGTCATAGACTCCTTTGAAAGTTTAGTAAAGTCTATGGGCCCTTCCAGAATTATGTTTTTAAATGCCTAACATAAAATACATAGAATTACAAAGGAAATTCATTGTATTAAAGGATAGTTATCAAAATATTTAGGGAAAAAAATTATGGTTAAGAACCCCTTGTCTAGAGAAACAGTGGTAGAAATGGACAATCAGAATGGTGCAAGACCTTGCAGTCATTCCATGTGAAGAAGGAATGGGAGATGTTTATGCTGGATCTTGAATGGCTGCACCTCAGAACTGAGAATAGACTCGTTCTGTCCGGCCCCAAAGAGAAGAAACAGAAGCAGGAAGCTCTCCCAAAGTAGAAGGGTCTCTTCAGGACATAGTGGAGCACTTGGGTACTTTGTGAAGGGGACATTTATTCACGGATGGCTTGGGTTAGCAACCTTAGGAAATATGGAGAGGGAATCCATGAAATTTAGTCAGACCCTGAAAGGGGCTTTCATTAAGAAAAGAAGCACCAACCAGCCATGGGAACCAAATCACAGGATAGCCAGGCAGCAAGGGAAGGACCATTGCCTTTGATCTTCTGTTTCCTCCACGGGGGTCTTGGCGCCCCTGGTTTAAGGGGGAAGGAGGGAGTTGTTCTTCTGTTGACTAAGTTCATGAAAGAAAACAAAAGTTCAAACTTCCTCCTGACCTGTAAGGAAAGCCGAATGGAACCAATGCTGAACTCTCTGGGGGCAGGGTTCTGCTTGCTCCCTTTTAGCAAATCCCAGCTCTGGGCTGGAGGCAGAGCGACCTCAACTTGGCACCAGGGTAAGCTTTGATGTGGGACAAGGTGGGGAACATGGAAAATGAACTCCTAGGCTTGGCTTCCTATTAACACACGTACACACACACATATACAGAACACACAAACACAAAATCCCTTCTATCTGTAAATACAGGACTCAGCCTATAAAAGAAACAATAAAAATGGGATTCAATGAGGTTCCCCAGGCATATGGAGTGTTTAGAGTTTTGTTGTGGGTTCTATTGTATACAAGGGAGTTCCTTAATACAGTAAGACAGTGAGCAGCTTCCTGTTATGGAAACAGTCAAAACCTGACATTCAGAAAGTCAGTCTATACAGCAACCAGATAAACAATCAGATAAAGATCAGCTGTAACAGGCACAATAGTCAGTGGATCACTTGGGGGCAGGGGGCTGGCACTGACCCAAACAATTCAGATGAATAGAAGTCATCTCCTGAGTGCCAGCTACGCTTTACTGGAGGCACAGGGAATATTGGACACATGTATATAGCACTGAGGAGGTTTATGGTGTAGGGGATAAGTGCTGAATCTGGAATCAGAGGATATGGGTTCAAATCCTATCTCTAGGGTTTACTCCCTGTGTGACCTTGAGAGAGTCACTGCCTTGGAGTCTACCTGTAAAACAAAGGAATTGGACTAGATTAGGGTTCTCAACTTTTGTGTGTGTGTGTGAGATCAACCCCTTTGGCAGCTTATAGATCCCTTCTCAGAATGTTTTTAAATGTATAAAATAAAATTCAAAATTCTATTAAGGCACAGTTTTAAAATTTTTTCGAACTCAGATTGAGAACCTTTGCAAGATAAGGTCTATGGTCTATGATCCAAAATCTGTGGCATAGGGGTGTAGGTACTTATGTTTATAGGACATAGTTCTTGAGTGGTCATTGCCCTCATTTTATGGAGGAAACTGAGGTCCAGGGAGGTTAAGTTTCTTTTTTTTTTTTTAAGCAATTGGGGTTAAGTAACTTTCTCAAGGTTACATGGCCAGGTGTTTCTGGGGATTTGATCCCCAGGTCATCCTGACACTGGGGCCGATGCTCTTACTCGCTGTGCTACCTGGCCACCCCGAGGTTAAGTTTCTTGACTCACCCAAAGCCACACAGGTAATAATCAGCAGAGGTAAGATTTGTGTTTTTTTTCCTTTTTAAAAAAATTTACTATTAGTTTACAACTTTCAGTTCCAGAAATTTTTCAGTTCCAAATTTTCTCTGCCCCCCCCCCCCCCACACACACACAACCCACGTCCACTGCCATGGCAGCATGAATTCCGATATAGGTTCTACATATGCCTTCACATTAAGCATTAGTCAAGCAGTAAAGAAGAATTATAACCAATGAAATGAATAACGAGGAAGAAGAAACAAAACAAAATGAAAAAGAGATAGTTTGCTTCGTTCTGAATGCAGACTCCGTAATTCTTTCTCTGGATGCAGATAGCCTTTTCCATCATGAGTCCTTTGGGGCTGTCTTATAACCTTGCATTGCTGAGAACAGCCAAGTCTATCGAAGTCAGTCATCATAGATACTGTGTCTGTAATTGTATACAAGGTTCTCCTGGTTCTGCTCCCCTCACTCAGCATCAGTTTATATGTCTCTCCACATTATTACGAAGTCTGTCTTCTTCTCCTTTCTTATAGCACAATAGTATTCCATTACATTCATATACCACAACTTGTTTAGCCATTCCCCAATTGATGGGCATCCCCTTGATTTCCAATTCTTTGCCACAACAGAAAGAGCTGCTATAAATATTTTTGTACATATGGGTCTTCCTCCCACTTGTATGATCTCTTTAGGGTACAGCCCTAAAAGTGGTATTGCTGGGTCAAAGGGTATGCACATTTTTATAGCCCTTTGGGTATAGTTCCAAATTGCTCCCCAGAATGGTTGGATCAGTTCACAACTCCACCAACAATGCATTCATGTTCCACTTTTCCCACATCTTTTCCAACATTTATCTTTTTCCTGTTTTGTCATGTTAGCTAGTCTGACCTGTGAGATGTGGTACCTGAGAGGTGAGATTTGAAGCCAAGTTCTCTAGTTCCAGAATCTACTCTACCACGTTGCTTCCCTTCTAGTATTTTTATCCATATTCTATTTATCTAGGGAAGTCTATGAAGCTTTGGAAGACTTCTGGGATATCTTGGGTAACACCAGGGCTCAGTTTTCCCTTTCTCCATAAGAACACTAGTATGGGGCTCATATTCCTGAGTCCCTCACTGTTTTATGTGAACTTCAGTGCCAATCTGTCTGGGTCTCCATTGACCCTTCTAGAAAATGTAGGATATAATAATGTGCCCCTCCTGCCCCCTTTATTGTCTCCTTGGAGAGTCAAGTGAGCATAAATAATTTTGTATATTTTTCAAGGAAAACTTGAAAGGCAGTTCGGCTTATTGAATAGAGAGCCAATCTCAGAGTCAGGAGCACCTATCTTTGAATTCTACCTCTGATACGTATTAGCCTTGCTACTGTGAACAAATTACCTAAGTGCTGTACGCAACACTTGTCACTACAGATGAGTTGCCCATCAGCATCTGGAGTTTTCACACCTGAAGCTCCCCCCAACCCATTTGGAGAAGAGAAAAAGAATCTTAAAATGGTCGTGAGTTTCTAGAATAGTAAAATCCCTTCTGTGACTACATGTCCAGTGAGGAGAAGCCCATGCTGAGCTGCTTTGTCTTTAGCTGGAAAATCTCTGCCTCCAATCTGGCCATGCATACTTACTTGGGGCTTTGGGTTTGGTGAGTTCCTAGAGAATTGGGATTAAGTCCAGCCACGGCTGCTGTGTGGTGTAGATGAAGTAGGTAGTTCACCCATCCAGGAAATCTGAGAAACCTTGTTAATTGCGATGGCGTGTTGTTTTGTGTATTCCCAGTACTTAGCACAGTCTGGTACACATTGTTGTTGTTTGGTCATTCAGTCCTGTCTCAGTCTTCACGAGCCCATGGACCATGGGGTTTTCTTGGCAAAAATACTGGAATAGTTTACCCTTCTCTTCACCAATGCAGAGGAAATCTGGCACATAGTAGGCACTTCATAAGGCCTGTTGACTTGATTGTGGCCCTCCCTATTGTATAGACAGACTTCAAACAGAAGATTTTTTTTTTAATCACAAAGCCTTCAACATTTTCTAGAGGCTGTAAAAAATTCCCACCATCCTACCAACAACATTGCTCCTGCTTGCTCCCATCATTGTGGATGGTGCCTCCATGGAGTCCATTTCCAAGATGCTCTACTAACTGGTCAGGTGTGAACCCCCAGGAGAACTGATTGAAGAGAACAATTATTTGAGGTATATTGGCTGTCCTAATTTAGGACTCAAATAACCACAGGCCCACAAATGACCAGCTGGCTTTGTGTGAGGTGCTTTACAATCATTACCTCATTGTCTCACAAGCACCCTAGAAGATAGGTGCTTTCATGATCCCCATTTTACAAATGAGGAAACTGAAATAAAGAGAAGTTAAGTGACTTGCCCAGGGTCACCCAGCTAGTAAGTATCTACAGCTGAATTTGGACTCAGATTTTCCTGACTCCAGACCCATCACTTTACCTGCTGCACCATCAAGTAGAAAGACTTGGAATCAGAAGAGCTGGGTTCAAGTCTTAGGTGTACCACCCACTTAGTTATGTGACATTGGATAAGTGACTAAACTCTTTGAACTGCAGCTTTTTCATTCATGAAATGGGAATAATAGTACTCACAAAGGGCAGCTGGAGAGCTCAGTAGATAGAATCTAATCAGGACTTGTAGTCAGGAAGGTTGAAGTCTGCAACCGATGCTGTGTGACCCTGGGTAAGTCACTTAACCTCTCTGTGCCTCAGTTTCCTCATCTGTAAAATGGGGATAATAATAACAGCACCTAGCTCACAAGTGAGCTAAGCATATGTTAATGAGTTAACATATGTAAATGCATTAGTATATGTAAAGCAATTTGCAAACCTTAAATCTTTATATAAATGCTAGTTATTAGTATTGTTATGAAAAACAAATGAGCTAATATACATAAAATGGTTAAGATACTATATAAATGTCGTTACTTTTGGAATTCCCATTTCATAATCATCAATAAGAAGAGAAAAAAATGTATTGAGTCCCTGGTTTAGGCAGGGGAGCACTGGGCTATGTGTACTGTAGACAAGGAAGCATAAGTCATGCTTCCTTGCCCTCAGAGAGCTTACCATTTAGGCGGGAAGATAGGATATATATACATTCATACATACATACATACATATGTATGTATACATGTGTGTAGATACATGTGTGTGGATAGATAGATAGCATTTATATAGCACCTACTATGTACAAGGTACTGTGCTAAGCACTTTTACAAACATTATCTTACCCTGTGAGGTAGTGCTATTATTATCCCCATTTTACAGGTGAGAAAATTGAGGCAGAGGTTAAATGACTTGCCCAACATCATATAGCTAGTCAGTGTCTGATGCTGGATTTGAACTAAGACCCAGACTTATATCCACTGAGCCACCAAGCTTTTTAAAATAAAAAAGACTTGGGGCAGCTAGGTGACTCAGTGAATAGAGCACCGGCCCTGGAGTCAGGAGGACTTGAGTTCAAATCCAGTCTCAGACACTTAACACTTACTAGCTGTGTGACCTTGGACAAGTCACTTAACCCCAATTGCCCTGCCCTCCCCCCTCAAAAAAAAAAAAAGCAAAAAATAATAATAAAATAAAAAGACTTTTGGCTCAGTGTCAGTGTATCATGGTAGAAATAGTGCTAGTGTTGGTGTTAAAGACCTGGATTCAGATCCTGATTCTGCTACTTGTACTTATATGACTTTGGGAAAGTCCCTTGGGCCTCATTTTCCCCATCTTCGGATGAGGAGGTTGAAATAGATGACCTCTAAATTTCCTTTCAACTCTAAATCTCTGTTCCCATGATCTCACTAGATAGTTATGGATTAAACATTCTAATTAATAGTACAAGCAGTAAGTGTCCTCAGAATTTGAGAAGAGACCACTGGGGGAAGTCATGGAAATCTTCCTGTAGGAGGTGAAAGAGTTCCTGAAATTACTTAGACTTTCCTGGTACCATAAACCAAAATGGATCCAAAGTCAGTTAACTAATGTATCTCTTTAGTCATCCAATATTTAGATGATAAAATGAGTTAAAAGATTGGGGCAGCTAGGTGGAACAATGGATAGAATGCCGGGAATGGAGTTTGGAAGACTTATCTTCATGAATTCAAATCTGGCCTTGGACACTCACTAGCTGTGTGATCCTGGGCAACTCACTTACCCCTGTTTGCCTCAGTTTCCTCATCTGTAAAATGATCTGGAGAAGGAAATGGAAAACCACTCCAGTATCTTTACCAAGAAAACCCCAAATGGCGTGACAAAGAATCAGACACAGAAAACAACTGAACGTCAACAAAGTTATAAGATAAATGTTTGCCTTGGGTGAGTCACTTCTCCCTTGGCTTCAGTTTTCTCATCTATATAATGGAATAGGAATAAATTACCTATAAGGTCCTTTCCAGCTTCAAATTTGTGAGTCTATGTACAATATTCCTCGCTTATTAAGATGTATGTTTATCAGGTCAGCAATTCATGAGCAGTCTTTTTATTAATATAGTAATAATAAATTATTATTTCTATAGTGCTCTGAAGTTTGCAAAGAAAGACATCATTTCCTTTTGGCATACCTGTGAGTTTGGTACATAGTTATTATTTTCTCCACTTTGCAGATGAGGAACCCAAGTCAGAGGTTAAATGAAATGCCTATAATCATACAATCTGCAAGTGTCAGAGGAAGGAGCTCAGATGTGGGCTTTCCTGACTCCAAGCTATAACCACTGTGACATACAGCCTCCCAATAATAAACATATTTGACTAATCCAATAATAAAAATATAAAAATTCAATAATAAAAATAAAAAATATTTTAAAATTCAATAATAAAAATATATTAAAATATGATTAAAATATTCAATATTAAAAATTTAAAATAACAAAAACAAAAAATAATAAAAATATATAATAAAAATCTTAAAAAAATAAAAATATATGGCTAAAATTTTGAAAACCCAAAAGTATTATAGAATTATGAACTTTTCTTGGACATAAACAGCAATACAAGGGACCATATTTTCCATTTTTATTAGAATTATTTCTTATCTATAGCCCTACTTCTTTTAGGTCTGATGAAATTAAATTAGCAAGAATTTATTAAGATCCTACTATAATCTGGGCACTGTGCTAAGATCTTGACAAATATTATTGAATTGAGTCCTCACAATAACCCTGGAGGTAGGTGTCATTATTATCCCCATTTTCCAGGTGAGGAAACTGAGGCAGACAGAGGTTAAGTGACTTACCCAGAGTCACACAGCTAGTAAGTGTCTGAGGTCAGATTTGAACTCAGGTCTATCCTACCCAGGTCCAGTGCTCTATTCACTAGGCCACCTAGCTGGCCTAAATTTAGAGCTTAAATATGAATTCAGGTCTTTCTGAGTCCCAGCCCATAACTTCCATATAAGCAAAGTAAAAAGGTAAGTAGTGATGAAATAGTTCAAGACAATAATAGGAATGATGTCACAAAGCCATACATGACTTAAGTACTTAGAGTTTTATCAAGTTAATGCTTGCTCTGATTGATTTGTCTTTTAATATGGGAGCTTTAGTCCATGTATTCATTCAACAAACCAGAAACTACCTGGTGTGAATAGTCACTAAGATGTTTGGGTCAGGTCTCAGATTCAGCTCCTGCGAACAATAAATTTTTTTAAAAGGAGCCTGGAGGATTTGGAGCATTTCTTTGTTTTGGTAAAAATGGAATAAAAGGATTTTTATAAAATACTGTTAGAGCATTCAAGTAAGTCTTACTAGCCCCTAGGTACCTGGGCACAGACTGGCTGCAGGTAAAGGAACTCAAGTGTCATTTGGATATTTAAAATTGATTTAGTGTCTTGTCTAAGAGCTGTGTGCCCTGGGAATAAACACTACAGGACACAGATGCATTCTTCAACCAGTGGATCAATAAGCATTTATTAATGTGATAGCTTGCTATGTACCAGGCACTGTGGTAAATGCTGAGAATGCAAAGGAAAGGCAAAAACACAGTCCCTGCCCTCCAGTAGCTCACCTTCTATTAGGGGAAACAACATGCAAAAAAAGTGTACGTAGAAGATATTGCTACCCATAAGTTGGCTGCAGAGCTGCTGTTGTTTGTCCTTCATTTTTGAAGAGGACCAGTGAATTGGATTTTTTTTGGAGGGGGAAAGGCAAGGCAATTGGGGTGCCCAAGGTCACACAGCTAGTATGTGTGTCAAGTGCCTGAGGCCGAATTTGAACTCAGGTCCTCCTGACTCCAGGGTCAGTGCTCTATTCACTGTGCCACCTAGCTGCCCTAATGAACTGGATTTAAGTAAAGCAGAGGTGCACAAAGTCACCAGCCTCACTTTCTCTTCCAGAGTCATTGAAGTCCATTGACAGGACAAAAGTCAAGACTATTGGTGATGGCCTGGGATGTTGTGGGTGACCTCGGCACCTTGAATGTCTGATCAAGCTCTAAGCTCTCCACAGCTCCTGCTTCAGCTGCCTTCATGGCCTTTAGAACACATTGTTCTCATCTACCCATTCCACTGGGGGAAGGCTTCACATGCTTGGGGTAGACATTGCCCTAACTCACTGATGGGTTTGAGGCCTGTCAATTGCCCTTAGCCTGATTTAGTCTGTCTACTGAGGGTGCAGAGGCTGCACATGCTACAGCTTCTTGAAGCCACAGTTGAGAGCTAAGTGTTAGGTAGACCCAAAGGTTGATGAGCAACCCTGAAAAGGGCTCAGCAACCCTCACACCAGAGGAGCCAGTCCTCTTTGAATACTTCACACCATCCCCAGGGACCCAGAAATAAATTCATCTTCTAAACTCTTCTTGAGTAAAGAGCCTTAGTAGTGATCATAGAATCTCTGAGCTGCAAGTAACCTTAAAAGCTTAGACTAACCTCTACCTGATCAAAAATGCTTTTTCCAGCATCATAATGAATCAATGTCCAACCACTGCTTGAAACCTCCAGTGAGGGGGGACCCACTCCTTCCCAAAGCAGGTCATTCTTCTCCTGGATATCTCTGACTGCCAGAAAGTTCCTCTCTTCATCAAACCAAGATCTCATCCCCTTGAATTTTATAGCCACAGAAACATTAGCATCAAATGACTGCCCAGGTTCTTTTCCAGCTCTAGAATTCTATGACTCTTTGGGCTAATTGGTTCCAGATTGACTTAAATTGAACCTCCAGAGGCCACTGAGTATAATCTATTCTAATTCAAGTTCTTTTATCATCCCAAAATATCCTTTGTTCTTAAAAGTCACTAGAAAAGGAAATTCAACAACTTTCTTCCACGATCTTTTCTAATAGAATATTCTCCCTGGTCTCATATCCAATCTTTTCTTCCATTGCTATGGGGTATTCCCAGGGTGGAAATTCCATCTACAAATTCAGATTGACAAATCAGTTGTAATTTATATTCTTAAAGGATTGCCCATGGCCAAACAGTATGTGTTAGAAATAGAATTTTAACTCAGATCTTCTTGTCTCCAAAATCACTCTTCTACCCATTATGCTGTGCTGTCTCACGCCCTTACTTGTGGAATACTCTTCCAAACACCTAACCAAATTCTTCCTGGTACCCTGTAAACTTAGATTACAGGCCTCATGGCCTCTAGTCTAAATCCACTATCTTCTTAGTGTGTGGCAGGGTCATGTACCATGTGTCATTGTCTCCAATCCAGGCTTGGATTTTCCAAGCTGAGAGAACCTAGGCTTCTCTTCTACCTTCTGAATGTGGTTGGAACACTGTATTCAGGTGGCTCGTCCTGTCACCTTTTCTCCCTCTGGTCCACATACTACAAAGATCCTGCCTCCTACAATGGGAGCCAGGAGTCAGGAACTCCTGATCTCAGCATCCCCAGAGCCTCAGACACAAAGTGGCCTTTCATGGAGGCAGTGAACTCAAGGGCATTGGGGTGAAAGGGAAGGGGGGAGGGAAGATTTGGCAGCTTTGGCAAATCCTGAAGTCTAAATGAATAGAAACCCCGAAGGAAGCACCTGCTGGTAACGGAAATCCAGGACAACTTTTATTATCCCGTTTCACAGGTCTATTCAGGACTCCATTAGGGGTTTCCTCTTTCCTTTTCTGATACTTCACACTCATTCATAACAAGAAAACACATTGTGTGCTCTTGAGTTATGTGCAAAAAGGGGGATCCAAACGGAGCTGGCATTTAAAAGACTTATTTTTAAAATTGCATGCCCCCATGGAATTGCAGGTTATTATTTTCTTCCTCCCACAATGAAAGGTTGAACTGTTGGTTTTCCTCCAACTGTAAAGTTGAAAAATGATCATTTAGTGCTTTTTCAAACACTTGACCTTTGCTTTTTTTTTTTTTTCAGACATCCTTGTAGTCCTCTGGACTTCTCCCTCCACCCACCCACGCCTTTTTAAGGGTACTTCCAACGTGAAGCACTTCAGTTGGAGTCCTTCTGTGTGACTTTTAGTAAGCTACTTGACCTCTCTGGCTAAAATGAGGGTGTTGAATTAGACGACCTCTGATGTCCTTTCTAAATCTGTAGTCCTAAGAGTCTCCTGCTTACTCTGAGCCAAAGCCTTTGGTGAATTGGCCTGGGTTCAGGGATGGGTTAAAGACCAATATATAGGCCTGGATTTCATATCTCCATGGAATAGACTAATGTTGGGCCTCCCTTCAGCTATGGAGGTCATGATTTCCCAGAATGAGACCTTGGGTTGATACAGTAGGACTCATAAACACTCAATTTCTGAATGCCAGACAACTGGGCCATTGTGAAGGTGAGGTGTTTGCTGATCAGTGCCTCAGAGTTCCAGGTTCAACATCAATTAAAACCCACCTGTTTGAGATGGTTCAACATCCTAGGTCAGAAGTTTATAGAGCAGGTCTCTCAACCAGCCTTTCCCAGGGGGTCCGGAGAGAATGGTAAAGGACTGCTGCCCCTCCCTGCTTACTCCATGACTTAGGGCAGTGGATTCCTAAGCAATTTAATCTAAAGCTTTGTTATTGTTGTCATTTGGGGCATTTCTCTTTTCTATTCTATTTCACTTGCCCAATTTCTTATCAGTTAAGGTGAAAGACAAAGAGGGGCAAAGGACCCACAGAGTAAAAAATGGGGGGGGGGAAGATAATGGGAGGCCTGAGAAAGCTTTGCCAGATCCCTTAAGACCGAAGAGCTGTTGTTTGGGAAGCTCCATGAAAAAGGAACTAAGGTGGGAAGATGTTATAACTTTAGAGCTTGAAGGGATTTCAGCTAACATCTAATCTAAACGAATCTAATCCCCTTATGAATGAATGGGAAAGCATCTATTAAATGCTTACTGTGAGCAAAGCAGGAGGGTTGCAAATAGAAGAAAAGTCAGATAATAACCCACTCTCGAGGAGCTCAAATTCTAAGAGGGGGAGGCAATACTCATAGAAGGCTTCACTTTCATGTCCATTGGGAGGTCCCCGTCCCAATGGTAAGGTGGATAGTAATGTTGTTGCTGCTCAGTCATTTTAGTTGTGGCCAACTCTTTGTGACCCCGTTATGGGTTTTCTTAGCAAAGATGCTGGAGTGGGTGGCTATTTCCACCTCCAAAGAGGGTTAAGGGACTTGCCCAGGGTCACAGCAAGTAAACTGGATTTGAACTCAGGTCTTCTTGAGGCTGGGCCAAGCACTCTGAGTCACCTAGATGCCCCATGGATGGCAATACATATTCTTTAATAAGATAATATTTATAAAGCACTTAGCATGGTTCCTGGTATACAATGGGTGCTTAATAAATGCTAGTCCCCTTCCCTCTTTTAGCATCATTTCCATTAATAAAAAAAGTATGTTCCTGAAGCTCCACATTTGAAAGGACCAGGGACGTTGGTGTTGGGGACTTTCTTTTTCAGGCCTTCAATAGCTGTGGAGCCCCTGGGAAGTCAGAAGCTCCAGCACCTGCAGAGGCAGTTATTAAATCCCCCCTCCATAAAGGTTGATTCCCTGGATCATGGCTATCAGGAGCAATGGTTTTGGGAAGAGAGAGAGGTTGCTGCTATTCCAAGGACATTGGAATTTACCTGCCCATTGGTGGAAGTTGGTTGGCAGATGGCGGTGGTGGAGAAGGAAGATCCCTCCTGTAAAGGGGCTGCTGCCCTACATGATGGGGAGAGGGCAGGCTGGAAGGAGGGACGATGGGGAGAAGGTATCTGTTATTCCTAAGGCTTTGGGGTACAGGATCCTGGGCTGTCTCCAACAAGGTCTAAAGGAGCATGGTTGTCATGGTGTCTCCATGGTTTGGCCTACTTGGCACATGCAGCCTTCTTTCTCTTCTTGCTTTTTCAACTGGACTAGCTTGCTTGTACTGGCAATGACAGTTGGTAGACAGTTGGTATTGGTGGTGGCTGGGATGGCAGGCCCCTTTTCCATAGCCATTTGCTTCCTTGAACAGTGGTTGGGGAGGTGAGAGGAATTATATCTTACAAATAGGGAGGCTGAGACCCTGACAATTTGAATGATTTGTTTAAGGTACCATAGCAGAGAAAAGATTTGAACCCAGGTCTGTTTACTCAGACTTAGTGTCCTTCCTGTCACCCCTCCAGCTTCCCATTACCTGAGAAGGCAGAACTCCAAACAGGTGCTCTGTCCCTATCCCAGTTCCCCAGAAAAGACCTGGAAAGATAGGACATGATGCAATCTTGACCTTTCCTGCTATAAGCATGGATCTGGCCACTGAGGGCAGGAATTGGTTTTGGTCCTTTACTCTCCAGAGAATCTGCGACGCCTTGAGCATAGTAGGCACTTAATATTAGCCTTATTGAGTGGAATTAAGAACTAAAGCAGAAAATTGGCCACAGTGGTAGCATCCTTCTTTTTTCCTAAACTCCACAAGGAGAGTTAAAGTTCCACATAATAATAAAAGGCAGTACACCAGAGGAAACCTAATTCAGATGTCACCTCTGTCACTTAAAGTGACCTGGGGAGAGCTAGTTAAACTAACTAGCACCTCAGCTTCTCCATTTGCAAAATGAGAGGATGGAAAAAGATTTTAATTAGACAAATATCTATTGAATACTTACTATCATGTGCTAGGACAGGGGTGGGGAACCTGTGGGCTAGAGGTCACATGTGGCCTTTCGAATGAGTCCAAGTTTTCCAGAACAAATCCTTTTCTTAATCCTTCTGTGAAGTTGGATTCAGTTAAAGGGCTGCACTTGAGGACCTAGAGAGCCACATGTGACCTCGAGATTGCAGGTTTCCCACCCGTATACTAGAAATATGAATACAAGCAGAAAGAAAGGTAATCCGGCCTTCAAGTAGCTTGCAGTCTTATGGGAGAAGACAGCTCATAAAAGGAAGCTGAAAAGGTGGGTCCAGAGAGAAGACACCCATGTAGAGACATGATAGAGAGAAAAGTCAGGAGTGGAGCCTGGAAAGGAATGAATAAGGGGGCATGGATAGTCTGGGTACTTCACTAAAAAAAACAAATGGAGGTTCAGGGAGGAACTGACCAATCACAGAAAGGGACTGCAGGGGCAGAGTGATATTCCAGAATGAGAAAGCTGCTGTGGCATGATGGAAAAGGAGGTCTGGAGAGTCAGGACTAGAATTCAAGGAGGAAGGAAGGAAGGAAGGACCTCCAAATTCTCTTCTATAGCTAAACATATGGTCCTAGAAATGGCTGGTGTTTATACAGTGCTTAACAACTACAAAGCACTTTATTTTAAATAAATTTTACTGCTATTTTTTGTTTTTATATCATTATATTACCCATTGATTCAATTCCTCCCTTCTCCCACCTTCCTCATTCTCCCTTTTTCTTGCTGAGAGACTATGGGAAATCATCATTTTTTTTATTTTCACCACCATGATAGCTTGATATTGCATAGTGTCATTCCCCTCCATTCTCCACCCTTCACTCCTTCTCTTATCTGTCCTATGAATTCATCTATAATTGTTCAGCATCTGGTACAAAATTCCTCTTATGGGAGGGGAAGGTGCTGAAAGTTAGTGGGGGGTGTGGAAGGGGGAAAATATCTAATGTGATAAATGTTTGGTCCAATGACCCAGACATCTTCATAACACTTTGTATTTATTTTTACATTTGACCCTTGAAGCAACCTTGTTAGGTATATAGGTTTGGTTTCATAGATGAGGAAACTGAGTGTTAATTTAGTTGACTTGTCCAAGCTTACTCAGCTAGTAAAAGGCAAAATTGTAGCTAGAAGTCAGGTCTAATTCCTGGTCAGCCCTCATTCAATGATTATCCCTTGTTGGAAAAGCACTTGGAAGAACCAACCTGGATGGCAGACAGGATCCAAGTGAAAGAAAAAAAAGAACATTGTGACTGGTTCATCTGATTGGATAAGAACCATGGAAGGTCACTGTGAGCCTGGAACCATGAGAAGAAAGGAAAATTATCCTTCTCTACTCTTTTCTCTGGGGTAGCTGGGCAGTACAGTAGATAGAGTGCCAGGAGTGGAATCAGTAAGACTCACCTTTCCAAGTTGAAATCCAGTCTCAGATACTCACTAGTCATATAATCCTGGGCAAGTCACTTAACCCTGTTTGCCTCAGTTTCCTTAACTGTAAAATGAGCTGGAGAAATTACTTAACCACCACTCCAGTATCCTTGCCAAGAAAACCCCATAAGGAATCACAGAGTCAGATACATCTGAAAATGATGCAACAATGACACTCTTTTATCTATCAATAAATCAATCACTAAACATTAATTACCTACTTTGTGCTAAACACTGTTCTAAGTTCTAAAAAAAAGGAAGGAAGGAAGGAAGGAAAGAAGAAGGAAGGAAGGAAGAGAAAGGAAGGAAGGAAGAAAGAGAGAAAGAAAGAAAGAAAGAAAGAAAGAAAGAAAGAAAGAAAGAAAGAAAGAAAGAAAGAAAGAAAGAAAGAAAGAAAGAAAGAAAAAGAAAGGAAGGAAAGAAGGAAGGAAGGAAGAAAGAAAGAAAAGAAGAAAGGCAAGAAAGAAAGAAAAAAGAAAA
>NW_027187378.1:28003722-28008272 GCF_028583685.1 Petaurus breviceps papuanus | reverse complement strand
AAAGAAAAGAAGAAAGGCAAGAAAGAAAGAAAAAAGAAAAGGAAAGACAGGAAGGAAGGAAGGGAGAAAGAAAGAAAAGAAGAAAGGCAAGAAAGAAAGAAAAAAGGAAAGGAAAAAAAGGAAGGAAGGAAAGAAGGAAAGAAAGAAAAGAAGGAAAGAAAGAAAAGGAAGGAAAGAGGAAGGAAGGAAGGAAGGAAGGAAGTTCTCAAGGTGTTTATATTTAATTACTTCCCTATTTCTGCTGAGGGCACTACCATTCTTCTGGCATAACCTCAGCATTGTCCTTGACTCCTCACTCTCCCTCATCCCACAAATCCAATCAGTTGCCAAATCTTGCCATTTCTACTTCTATGCCTCTCCTCTCTGATGACTTCTCTCCACTCACACAGCTGCCCCTTCCACCTTAGCCAGGCCCTAATTACCACTCATCTGGGTGATTATAATAGCCTCTTAACTGGTCTTCCTGCCTCAAATCTCTTCCCATTCCAATCTATCCTACACACTACAGTCAAAATGGTTATCCTCAAGCTCAGATCTAAGCACATCTCCACTCCATCCTACTCAATCAACTTCAGTGGTTCTGTGTTGCCTTGGGAATAAAAAACGATGCTTCTTTGTATTGTCAAACCTTTTACAACCTGACCCCAACCTACCCTTTTATCATCTTATGTCACTCCCTTTCCTGCATTCTGAGGTTCAGACAAATTGATCTCTCTATCTCGTACATGATCCTCCATCTCCTGCCCATGTCTCTGCACTGGTGGATTCACCAATCTAGAGTGCCCTACCTCCTCACCACTCCCCTGCCTGCCATGCCACACTCTCCCACCCCTTAGAATTCCTCACTGCCTTCTGGGTGAAACTCAAGAATTAACTTCAACATGAGACCTTTGCTGATCCCCACAAAAGTGAGTGCCCTCCCTCTCAGACTGCCTTGTGTTTATTTTGTTTTTATCCTGCATGTATTTAATCTGTATGTGAATATACAGAGTACACATACATAACACATATAGTCTCCCCTATAGAATATAAGCCTCTTGAGGGCAGGTATCATTTCATTTTTTTTTACTTTTGTAGCCTTAGCACCTAGCTCAATGCCTGGCACATAGTAGGTGCTTGTTGACTGAGTGACAGTCTGATTCTCTTGGAGAAGACTATATGTACATATAGGGTGTCCCAAAATGACTTGGTGTAGTTTTAAGCTTTCATAGTTTAAAGATTATTAGAACTTTTGAAATATCCTGCATAAATAACAACTAACATTTATATAGTGCTTTATGGTTTGTAAAGTATCATACTTGCTAATTCATACATAATATAAACAATATAATATGCATGTATATGTGCATATATGGATATTTATATATCTTCACATGCTTAAGGTAGACATCCCCCTAAGTCACCTATGGATTAGAGACCTGTTCGTTACCTTCAACTTGGATTAGCCCATCTGCCAAAAAGGTTTGACTGGGGTGTGGCTGCTTCACATGCTATAGCTTTGTCCAGCCACAGGGGAGAGTTGGGTGAAGGTGAACACCAAAGGTGGGTGAGCAGCCCTGAAAAGGGCTTGGCAAGCCCTCATGCCAGAGGTGCTAGGCCTCCTTTGACACCCTACATCCCCAGGCAGAACGCACAAATGAGAACTTGTTTCAACAACCATGACGGCAGCTGGAGCTGGCACTGTGGGGTGATTAGCTTGGTCAGACATCAAAGTTGCCAAGGTCATCCACTGCATCCTGGGCCATCACCAATCATCCTGACTTTTATCACATCATTGGACCTCAATGACTTTGGAAGAAAGAGTGAGGCCGACAACTTTGTGCAGCTCTGCCTTACAAATTCAATTCACACAAGAGTCAAGACAAAGGACAAACAACATGCATATTGTGCAATGTCAATATATAATCATATAGATAGTATATCATTACTATGTTATAATAATAATATAGGTATTATATTGTTACCTATATTATTGCTAATAATGTAGATATATACATATGTGTGTATATATGTATGTTGAGAGAGAGAGAAAAGGGAGTGGGGGGTGGTTTATACATGCCCAGATCACTGAACATGGAGGCACTCTGCTTTTAAGAGAAGACATTCTGTATTTCTCTACCACATGGCATGGCCTCTTTTGAGTGGCTATGTAGCCAGAACAGGCTGCTTCTTTTAAAACTGCCACACTGGGACAATCTCTCTTTTCCCCAGCTCTCACCAACTCTGCCCCTGCTCAGGCTTAGAGCATTAAATAATCCATCTCTGCCCATGAAGAGAATCTTGTGAAAGTAGGTTTTGAGACACAGGTTACACCATGTATACAGAATACATTCCAAGGTAGTTTAGGAAGGAAGGTGTTATTCTACCACATTGAATGATTTATCTGAACACTGAGGATGGGGTCTGGTTAAAGGGAGTCTGAAAGTGGCCCTGCTGGAGAAATCAGAGGCCTTTCACATCTTCCTGTTCACTGCAGTTACAAGATTCCCATTAGGTTAATAACTGCATAACCACTAATGAAAAGCAATGTATTTCCTTGGAAAAATTATAGGCCAACTGAAACAGAAACTGACAATCCAAATTCAACCCAATAGCCCTTTCCCCCATTTCCTATGTGCAGATCACTATACTAACCTCTGGGGATAGAAAGGTTAATAAGATGTAGTTTTTTTTTCCTTCAAAGTCCTTACAACAGAGATGTGCTAGAGCCTGCTTGAACTGGTTCTAGAGTAATAGTGGGGAACCTTCAGCCTCAAGGTCATATGTGGCCTTCTAGGTCCTTGGGTGTGGCCTTTTGACTGAGTCTAAGTTTTACAGAACAAATCCTTTTCTTAAGGGAATTTGTTCTGTGAAGTTTGGATTCAGTCAAAGGGCTGCACTTGAGGACCTCGAATGCAGGTTCCCCACCTCTGAGGGTTGGTTGTAAAATTATCAGTATGAGAATTTACGTCTTGAAAATTGGCAATCAGGGCTTGATTTATTATTGGCATCTCAGTCCATAAGCAGGGAGCTTCAGTCATGGCAAAAGTTAAGTCAGAGCACAGCATGTATAGGTATGTTCCTATTTTCTCTAGAATTTCATCTTAAAAGACTCAGGGTCTGTAAGTAATAGAAGTTCAGGAATACAGATGGGGACATGGAAGGAAATCTCTTGGATCCTAGTTTTAGCCTAAGCCATTTATCTTTGGAAACCTAGGTAGTCCAGTGCACCTTGAAGTCAGGAGGACCTAAGTTCAAATTCAGTCTCAGACACTTATTAGCCATGTGACCCTGAGCTAGAGAAGAAAATGGCAAATCACTCCAGTATCTTTGCCTAGAAAACCCCAAATGGGGTTACGAAGATTCAGACATGACTGAAATGACTGAATAACATTTTGGAGTACCCATAGTCACATAGCTAAGTAAATATTAAAACTGCTACTCAAACTCAAACTCAGATCTCTAGACTCCAAGTCTGACACTTTTTATATTCTTTCCACACTATCCTTTAGCACCTAAGAGGATAAAATTTCCTTTATGCTAATATGAAATCCTATTGGTCATGAGCCCAAGAAAATATTGATGTCCTTACTTGTGCCTATATTTGTGTTGGAAACTTGACCTTACAAGTTAAACTCAACTCCTGTGGGAGCAATTGGGTTTATGAATGTGAAGTATTTACTCTGGGGCAGCTAGGTGGTACAGTGGATCAAGTACCTGGCCTGTAGTCAGTAACACTTAACTTCTTGAGTTGAAATGTAACCTCGGACACTTACTTGCTGTATGATCCTGGACAAGTCACTTCACCCTATTTGCCTCAGTCCTCATCTGTAAAAATGAGTTGGATAAGGAAATGTCAAACTACTCTAATATCTTTGCCAAGAAAATCTCCAATGAGGTCATGAGGAGGCAGGCACAACTAAAAATGACTGAACAAGGACAGTTATCTTTGGTCCATGTTGATCATAAGAGGCAAGATTTCTTCAGGGTAAAGAAAGAATTTTTGTATCATTACTACCTAACTAATGTTGCCTGCATATGGTAACTCCTTTCCTTGGTAGGTTGGTCTTTGTGATAATGTCATCTTGAAGGAAAGTTAGACAAGATTGGAGAACTGAATTTCTGGGTTTGATGCCAACTCATAGCCCACTTTACAACATGATTCAAACGTAGAGCAGAAGAATTCATTAAAATTCCAGCTCCCTTGTTATTTCTTGAACAAAGTTCTGTATAAGGTATGAGTTCTCTTCATATTGGGTGCCTCTGTGTTCCACTGACATGGCCTTTGTTTGGGCAATAGCAAATGATCACCAAGTCACCAACATACAGTTCATATCCTTGAACTCCACTTGATCTTAACCTTTAAAAGAAGGTGCAGACCTACCAAGAAATGACTAAAGAAAAAGTCACCATAAGGAAGGCAATATTAGAAGCTTGAGAAGTCCTCTTGAGAGTACAGAGAATTGAGGTTCAGACACAGACATACATCCTCCCTCCCCCCATACCCCACTCCTGCCCACCACTACACACACACACACACACACACACACACACACACACACACACACACA
>NW_027187378.1:27999562-28003712 GCF_028583685.1 Petaurus breviceps papuanus | reverse complement strand
ACACACACACACACACACACACACACACACACACACACACACACACATACCCAGGAATCAGACACACACTAACACCAAAACACAGATTCAGAAATGCCTGGGTGCACATGGATCTGGAGAAGGCCTTGAACATCTGCTTGATTCTACAGGGAACCATGTGTGCCTAGTGGCCAGTGACAGATGGAGACACAGAAGGGAAGACAGGGCCTCAGTGAAAGGGAGGAGGAAAGGATTTATAGCCTCAGTGAGAGAAGGTACAAGAGGATATGGAGATGCCAAGCCTCACTTGGACCCAGAGAAGTCCACAGTCCATACCATCTGGATTGTCCCAAAGGGGAAAAGGATTGGCATAGGAGAAAGCCATATGCACTGAGGAGAAACTTGGATCTTGTGAGTCATGTAGAATATAAAGGTCTAGAGGGGAAGATTGCTTGATGTCCTTCAGAAAGGGGAGGAGAGATTTCATGACTACTGAAGATCCTATTCTGCATTTCTTCATTGAGTTAAATACAGTCTGTCCTATATGCAACATTCTGTGAGCCCGAATGCTTTCAGGGGATCTGAAAAGGTTTTTGTTTTGTTTTGTTTTCCAGGGAGAACAGAGAGCCAAATTCTGTTTTTTCTCCCAGGGGAAATCTTGGGTGAAGACAAAATGAACCATAGAGATTGTTTCTAAGAGACATACCTTCCTCTCCAAAATGAATCTGGTCCATCCATCAAAGGTCAGGGACTGAAACAGATTAGACATGTGAGGGAAATGATGTCCAGAGAAGTGAAATGAAGGAGCCATGTCCACACGGGTAGATATATCCCATTTGGAAATCCCTGGGCCTGAACTGGAAAATCTCCCTTGTTATTAATGTGAGAGAATCACTGAATTCAATCTCAGTTGCATGACCTTCTTATCTCTGTCCAGTCTGCAAAGAAAGGGAAGCCATACCTACCAGGGCTCCCCACCCTTCTACTCCCATCAGTGCCGGTGAGAGTTGTCCAATATGCTTTTTTGAGAAGGTTGGCTCTCACTCCCCTGGCTGTTGGGACTCTGAGGATGGCTCTGGCATTTCTGGTACAGTAATAGGCACTTGGCACTCTCCCACTTAAGTCTGAGATCTTGTGTGTGTGTGTGTGTGTGTGTGTGTGTGTGTGTGTGTTGCATCAGAGGATGGAAGGGGAGAAGGAGGAGGCAGAAACTTAGGGAAGGGTTCTCTTGCACTTTTACATTTCCTGTAACTGACAGTCAGTTAGTATCAGACTAGTCCTTCATAATAAAATATCTAGGTAACTAAAGCAACCTTCACAATCAATCAGTTAATTAAAAAGTATTTACCAAGTGTCTGACTCTTTGTGATCCCATTTGGGGTTTTCTTGGCAAGTGCTGTATGGGTAGCTAGGTGGCACAGTGGATAGAGCCCTGGACTTGGAATCAGAAAGACTTCATCTTCATGAGTTCAAATGTGGCTTTAAATACTAGCTGTGTGATCCTGGGCAAGTCACTTAACCCTGTTTGCCTCCATTTTCTCATCTATTAAATGAGATGGAGAAGGAAATAGCAAAGCACAGCAGTGTCTTTGCCAAGAAAACCCCAAAAGGGGTTATGAAGCCTGCCCATATATGAGGAACAGTAAGAAGAACGGTTTGACCCCATCATTATATGTGTGAAGGGAAGGAGTGTGTGAAATAGCTAGAAAGATAGGCACAGTCCAGGTTGTAAGGGACTTTAAATGCCAAATGAAGGATTTTATATGTGGTCCTGTCAGTAACAGTCCCGGGAACTTATCAAATCATGGGGAAGCTCAGGTTTCCAACCTTGGTCTTGTCCTTGATAGAAAAAATGGAGGTTAGAAAAGGGATGGGTTTTAGGGGAAAGATAATGAGCTCTGTTTGGGGCACGTTGAGTTTAAGATGCCTAGAGTTTATCCAATAAGCAATTGTTCATGCAGGTCTAAAGTTCAGGAGAGAGCCTGGAGTTAGATACAGAGATCTGGGAGTCATCAGATTAGACATGATAATGAAACCCATGGGAGCTGAGGTCACCAAGAGAAAGAGTATAATGGGAGAAGAGGAGGCCCAGAAGAGCCTTGGGTTACACCCAGAGTTAGGGGACACTGTTTGGATGATGATTCATCAAAGGAGACTGAACATCTCAGCATGAATTGTATACACATGCATGCTTTGTCTGCCACAAAATTCTATCTAGGGTCCCATTAAAAGAAAAAAAATATATTCTTTTATATAGTGCTGGAAGAAATTTGTCCAAAGTCACACAGCTAGTTAGTGTCAGAGTTAGGTCTAGACCCCAGTTGGGTTTTTAAAAAATTGTTATTTGTTTTGTTTGGGTATATTGCCCTTTCCAGAACAGCATACAGTTTAAAAAACAAACAAGGCAACTTAAGGCTCTGGATTGACATGGGACCACAGACAGCTCCCTTCCCTGTCCTGTCAGAGGGAGCTTCCATTCATGCCAACTAAGGGAGGAGAATATCTTCCCAGCATAGCTTGATGTGTAGATCAAGGCAGCGGGCATCCATTTCCTTTGAAGACAGACTTCCCCAGGCTCTGGGGTCTGCCCATGGGGAACAAGACATTATGTTCCAGGGCACAGATCCACAGTATACTAAGCCCACATTGCTGGGAGGAGAAGGGTGGAATGGCAGAGAAGGTTATGCTTGGCTTGAAATCAAATGGGGAAGGCAGTCATTCCAAACTCCCCTTAAGAAATAAAAAGGCAGCACATAAAAGGTTTCATGAAGAAGAGAAAAGAGAAAGGAAAACATTCCTACCCATCTGCTAGTCACTGGGCACACATAAGATGAGCATTTCCTGCCAGACCTGAGCAGGCATGAGAGCTGGGAGGAGCAGCCAGCTTTCCAGGTGTTCTGTGAAGATAGCAAAGGCCTTCACTGTTGGCAGGCTCAGCTCTGCTTTGTGCCAGCCAACAGCCAGGGGAGTGAGAGCCAACCTTCTCAACAGAGCATATTGGGCAACTCTTACCGGCACTGATGGGGGCAAAAGGGTGGGCAGCCGTGGTAGGGATGGCTTTCCTTTCTTTGCAGACTGGGCAGAGATAAGAAGGTCACGTAACTGAGATCCAGAATTCCAGAAACTATAGCTTGGAAAAGCACAGTGACTTGCCCAAGGCATTACTTGACAGAATGGGGATAAGAACCCAGATACTTTGACTTTAAACCCTCCCTTTCTCCTGTATCATGCTGTTTCAAGGGTAGGGTCACTTGCTTGGTTACTGTGAAAATCTTGAAAGGATTAAGAAATTCTTCCCCTAGCCTTCAGGATAGTTTTAATCCCCCGGCTACAGACCCTGGAGAGCTCAGCTGGCTAAGCATAGAAAAGTTTGTCCCTAGATACACAACTTTTCAATGGGAAATATCTGACAGGATAGAACATGTGAATTTTGGTAAACACACGTCTTTGTTGGCACCTCTAGTATCTGACTCTTAGCATCAGCCTTCCTTACAGGGGGTTTCTGAACTTCCTGATAACCTCTGACCCTTTGTCCTGTTTCACTGAATCCCACAAAGAAGGAGATTCTCTTCTGTACTCTCAGAGACCCCTTCTCACAGACTATGCCCCGAGATTATAAGATCATCCATCTAGATCTGGAAGGAAACTATCTAGGGGTCAGCTCTTCCAACCCTCTCATTTTACAGATCAGGTAATGGAAGTCCACTGACTTGCCCAAGGTCAAAAGATTTTAGATTTAGAGTTGGAAAGGGTCTAAAAGGCCATCACCTTCATTTTATAGATAATTACACTTAAGCTTGGGAAGGTTGGATTTTGCTCAAGGCCATACAGAGAAGTAAGAGCCAGAGAAATTTGAACAGAAGTTGCCTGACCCCAGAACCAAATACCCTGCCTCCCACAAATCCAGACTTTCTCTTTCTTCACTCAGCCCTGTGCCCTCATCCCCTCTAAGCCTGAGACTTCATTCACAAACTTTGGGGCACAGATCCTTCCTCTTTCCAGCCAAGTTTTTCGGTTCATTTCCATTTTGATTCAAGTCAATTCAATAAATAATTAATTGGCAAGGGCAGGCTGAGCGTGAGGCACCAGGCCTCCCAGTCCTTCCCTGAACTTTCTTCTCACAGTCCTCTTCCACCCCTCACCCCTCTTGCTCACACACACCAAGTCCCTT
>NW_027187378.1:27943785-27999162 GCF_028583685.1 Petaurus breviceps papuanus | reverse complement strand
TGCTGCAGATGTTTACTGGGGCCCAGGGTGGTTCCCACAGGAGGAGGAAATAGGGTCTCACAAAAGACCTGGGGCTTTTGCCTGAGGAAGTAGCATCAACTTTTCAGTGACGGGCTATCCAGGGATGAGGGACAAGTGAGGCCAGGGACCCAGGGGACGGCCCCCAGAGGAGTTTATTCTTGGAGGAAAGGAGGTCATTGTGAGCCTTTGTTTATGCCGGCTGCTGAATGAGACCAGTGACCTTGATGGTTGTCAACATGCTGAATGGCTATCTCCCTCTCCCTCCCCAGTTCAAACCCTCATATTATTGTTTTGGATTTGGTCCATTCATAATTTTGTTTGGTCTCAGATTCCTCCCCCCTCCCCCCAGTTCCCCTCCCTCCTACTGGCTAACTTTCAGCATTGTAGCTGGGATTAAAAGGCAAGATATCCTTCCCAATATCTTCCAAAATCCTCTTCCCGTGCTTGGCTAATTCGCTGCACTTTTAACCCTCAAGTAGGGAATGAGAGACAGTGTCATTAATAAGACACATCCTCTACAGGGGAAAGCAGGGAATAGGGTCATGGTTGTATCCTGGCCTGGCCATATCTGAAATATTGTACCCAGTTCTGGGTACAGCCACTATACTTTAAGAGGGCCACATAAAAACTGGAGCAGATCTAAAGGACAGTGATTAGAACAGGGAGATTTGGAATCTTGTTATGTGAGGACTGTTTGAGTGAATTGTGAATGATTAATTAACCTGGAGAAGAAAATATTTAGGAGATACCTGAAAGCTATCTTCAAGTGTTTGAACATAGAAGTACATGGAAGAGGGATTCGACATGCTTTGTCTTGTACAAGAAGTCTGAAAGAGACCTTTTCCTAGTTCCCTCCATTGCTAGTGTCTTCCCTATAAATTGGATTACATCGGATTTACTGCATGTAAAATCATATATGGATAAAATTGCATGCCTGTTTTCTTCCCCATTAGAATTTTGCCTTTTTGTATCCTCAGAGGTTAGCATAGTGCCTGAAGCATAGAAGGCACTTAATAAATTATTATTAAATTGAACTGAATTGAATTTGTAAACTCAGTGCTTGGTATGATGCCTGTCCCATATTACACACTTAAATGCTATGGACTAAGAAGGAAAATAACCTTTTTGGGGAGGCTGATGCAGCCAAGAAAGGCTGGGCTTGCCCTTTGGCCACCTCTCTGCCTAGACGTTTGGGATCACTTTGGTTTGATTGATATTTTCATCACAAGTTGGCTACTGAGGGGAAGGGATGGAAGAGAGGTCAGAGGTATAAATGGAGTATGGAAAAAGAGATGTTGAAGGAGGAAAAGAAAGATAGACTTTGGGAAATGAAAGCCATGCCCCATGTACAAAGTTTTTCCCAAAGAATGATCAACTGGCACCTGATGCTGTGAGGTCACTTGCTCAGCTGAGGCACCACTGTTCCAACTGTGAGGGCAGAGCTAAGTGGGCTTTTTGTAGGTGCAGCCTTTACATCAAAGCTGCAAAATTCAAGGCAACCATGCTTCAGTTGACTATAGCTCCCATCTACCAACCTGGGAAAAATCCTCTTCTGGATGGCTTAGTAGACTGACATCAACTTCTTCTCTTGCAAGTACCAAGGTCCTCCTAACCCCTCAACTACTGCAAATCTTGAGTCTTGAGCACCTCCTAAAGTGATTTACAATTCTCATTGAAAGTTTCATTTAAGTAGAAGGCCTTCTTTCCATTCTTCAACCCCAAACTGGAGTAAGAATCCCAGATCCCTGCCGGTCTGGTGCCATTTATAGCATCTGCTCTCAGAAGTCTTATCCATGCACTCTAGCTTGATTTATTTTCCTCCAAGTTCTTTGGGTCTTTTTTGACCTTTTATAGTGGGCAAGTCTTAGAAATCCCTCTTGAGCCAACACGTTATTTTGTTTTGTTTTTTGAAGACAGTTGGGGTTAAGTGACTTGCCCAGGGTCACCTAGCTAGTAAGTGTCAGAGGCCAGATTTAAACTCAGTTTCTCCTGACCCCAGGGCTGCTGCTCTATCCATTGTGCCACCTAGCTGCCCCTCTAAATAATTTTTATGGGGGCAGCTAGGTGGTGCAGTGAATAGAGGACCAGCCCTGGAATCAGGAGGACCTGGGTTCAAATCCGGCCTCAGACACTTAACACTTACTAGCCATGTGACCTTGGGCAAGTCACTTAACCCCAATTGCCCTCCAAAAAGAAAAATAATAATAATAATAATTTTTAGGGAAGGCTTCTTCCATCGGGGGCTTGCCAAAACAGGGACCTCTTTTTCTGAGACTATCCTTTGTCATAATTTTGAAATAAATTGTCATAATTTCTAAGCTTTTTACATATACTTTTTTTTTTTTACTTTCACAGAGTAATTTGATGCAAGGAATAGATTTTTAGCTCCTTTCAAAATTTGGAAATAAATGACTACTTTGGTTTTATTATGGAGTTGTAACTTTATTATCTCTGGATGCTTTTCTCTCCCTTGAATAGAGATGTCCTTTCCCCTAGGAAACAACATTCAGGTGCTAGCAAGTGAACCTAATTGCTTTCCCATTAACTTCCATTAGGAAGACTGGCTATATTAGGTATATTAAGGCAATGGGTAGGTATAGGCAGATTACTCAAGACCACCTAAGAAGTATCCCTCTTGCTTCATCTCCATCTCAGATCACATTCCTGAGGTGGCACACCTTCAGCTATGGGTGTATGAACCCAGGAATGCCATTTCTCCCAATTTTTCCTCTGACTCATTGGGGGCACATTGGGAAGGCATTTCTGACAAGTTATATCTTGGGTATTTAATGATTTTGATTGCTAGGAAGGAAACGACCAAACTGGAATCCATCATAGAGTTAATATTAAACCAAGCATTCATAAACTTTGTTGGTATTATGGACCCCTTTGACAGCATAGCCAGGACCATAGATCCCTTTTCAGAAAAAAAAATGTTTTTAAATACATAAAATATATAGAAACTCAAGGGAAACCAATTATATTTAAGTACAGCTATAAAATAATATAATAGAATAATATAAAAGTAACATAATAAAAAAGTTCACAGATCCCAGGTTAATCTCTGTATTATGCAGTCTATGCAGCTGTTTTTATATGATGTGGAGGGATTCTAGGTTGGTTAGCCAAAGTCTATGCCAATATTTTCTACAGGGATTGGCTGTTCCCCCTCACAATCTTTGTCCATCTCAAACCACCATCCTTTTCCATTTCTCTTCCCCAGATTGGAAGAGACTACACAAAAGTAGCTTTAGTAGAATATAGGCAAACTAATATACTCTTGGCAGAATTGTGACATGGTCCAACCATTCTGGAAAATAAGAGGGAAGGGAATAAGCAATTATATAGCACCTAATGTGTACCAGACATTGTGCTAAGTATTTTCCAAATGTTCTCTTCTTTGATCATCATAACACCCTTGGGAGGTAAGTGCTATATATAATCAGGAATTGTGGGAGAAAGAGCCAAACTGTTCATACCTTTGACTCAGTGATCCCAGTACAGTATATTTTCATAGCAGTACTATTTGTCATAGCAAAAAAAGAAAAATGGAAAGAAAATTGGCATCCATTGATTGGACTAGAGAAACTGAGGTAACAGAGTTCTTTGTTTTGGGTCCTCAGTGAAGCATGGCTCTTCTCAATAACACCAGTTTCCTTGCCACTCCTCTCTTGGCTATTTGTCTATTATGGTGGGAGAATCAAAATATTCTTGCTTTCTACCATCATTTTCAGACCTTCCTTTGAACATTGGTTTGTTTTGTTTTGTTTTATGTTTTTTAAGAAACTTCTCTTCCAAGGGGTGGCCAGGTGGCTCAGTGAGTGAGAGCACTGGCCCCAGTGTAGGGATGACCTGGGGATCAAATCTGGGCTCAGATACTTAGCACCACACTCAGAAATAACTGGCCATGTAACCTTGAGCAAGTTACTTAACCCCGATTGCTTACCAAAAAAAAAAAAAGAAAGAAACTTCTCTTCCTTTGAAATTTATGATATTCAAAATTATCCTCCAGTTCAGATCCAGGTGGCTGTTATTTCTACAACACCCCTCCCCCTCAAGATATTCTCCTTCTTTCCTTCAGAGTTCAGTACATGGCTCAGGCTTTCTCTACTCCCTATCTCCTGCATTCACTAGAAGACTTCAACATACAAACATATTAATACCCCCTCAAATATCCTAACTTCCCAGTTCCTGTGAAACTTCCACAGGGGTTTTCTTGGCAGAGATACTGGAGTGGTTTACCATTTCCTTCTCCAGATCATTTTACAGATTAGAAAACTGAGGCAAACATGGTCAAGGGACTTGCCCAGGGTCACACAGCTAGTAAGTGTCTGAGGCTACATTTGAGCTTAAGATGATGAGTCTTCTTGACTCCAAATCCATCTCTCTATCTACTGTGCCATCCAGATTCCCCAGAGTAAATACTTTACATTCATAAACCCAACCTTACCCCATGGAGTAGAGTTTAACTTGTAAAGTCAAGCTCCTAACACAAACTGAGTTCTACATAGGTACATATAGGAACATTAATATTTCCAAATGTTACCTTATTTAATCATCACAACACCCTTGGGAGGTAGATATACTGTATAATTAGGAATTGTGGGAGAAAGATCCAATAGTATTTCATATTACCATAAAGGATATTTTGAGGAAATGTCCCTCTTGGGTGCTAAGGGAAAGTGCAGGAAAAATATAAAAAGTGTTGGAATTAGAGTCTAGAGACCTGGGTTTGAGTGTTCACTCTAACATTTGCCTAGCTATGTGACCATGGTTAATTCATTCCAGTAATGACCAACTCTCCACAACACCATTTGGGGTTTTCTTGGCAAAGATACTGGAGTGCTTTGACATTTTCTTCTCCATCTCATTTTACAGACAAGGAAACTGAGGCAAACAGGGTTAAGTGACTTGCTCAGGTTCATACAAGCTAGTAAGTGTCTGAAGCCAGATTTGAACTCAGGTCTTCCTGACTCCAGGCCCAGTGCTCTATCCACTCTGTTACCTAGCTGCCCTGAGACATCTTGCTAAGACACAATATCCTCATCTGTAAAATATAGATGAGAATATTTGCACTATCTACTGTCCAATCTGTCACTGTCCCTCTTTACAACAGCAATAATGATGTTGAATGATTGCTCCAACAATTGAATTAAATGCTCAGTAGTAGGGACAAATCCAGTTACCTCTTTGGGCCTCACTCAGTCTCCTCATCTGTTTGACAAAAACTTATGAAGATTAATGAGGGCTTTGGTTAAATGATCTTTTAGATCTTTTCCAGCTCTGTGAAACACAGACCTCAAATCCACTTATTTCAATCAGTCTTAAACTCTGAGAATGTGGAGTAGCTTGGGGCTTCTGCCTTAACTGTAGGTATAGGATTGTGTGTATAGGAAACCCTCATGATTCAGGATCAGTAGGTAATAAATAGTTATTAACCACTGCTCCCTGGTGCCACCCTGGCCCTAGGCTAGGGTGTGGATGCCAAAATTGGCCTCATTCATTATTTCTCTAGGATTGGATTCCTTAGGACGGGGTGGGGAACTCTCTTTGAATTTCCTTCTTGGCTGCCCCAAGCCCCTGCCTCCAGGGGTCTGAAATATATTCAGGATGAGTTAAAAGTCAGTTTCCAGGGCTGGGATGCCGGGATGAGTAGGAGGGAAATGGGGTTGGGGGTGTGACTCGAGGCTGGGAACAGTTGAAGGAACTAGGAAATTTAGTCTGGGTGGTACAAATTTTGGAAGGATCTTCCTTTAGTCCTCTCTCCTCTGCTGTTTCCTTGTGGTGCAGAGGTTACCCTGGCTTCTCTAAGACTGTATCAGTGGAGCATAAGACCTAGCAGGTCCCTTTTAGCCATAAAGAATAACCAAGTACAACTCTGGTGATAAACTATATGTCTTTTGAAGCAGGGATGTGAAGTCAGGAAGACCAGAGTTCAAATGTAGCCTTAGATGCTTACTAACCATAAGACTCTGGGCAAGTCACTTAACCTCCCTGAGGCTCAGTTTCCTCATCTGTAAAATGAGGATCATAATCGCACCTACCTCTCACAGTTATTGTGAGGATCAAATGGGACCAGATTTGTAAAGTGCTCAGCACGGTGCCTGATACATAGTGGATATTTAATAAACACCTCTCTCCCTCCTCACCCTGTCTTTAGTCCAAAGGCCAGTTTAGTTAAATCTGGAGAGGTTCACTAATATGTCAACCAAAGAGTGATGAATTTTTGCACCACATCAAATCTCAAAAACCATTTACCAAGCCTTGTTGTTATTGTTGAGTGTTTTTCAGTTGTGTCCAACTCTTTGTGATATCAGTGTGTGTCCTTTCTTCATTATTATATAGCCCCTCTATGACTTGGTAAGGGCATTAGGTGGTATGGTAAATACAGTGCTGAGCCCAGAGTCAGGAAGACTCATCTTTCTGAATTCAAATATGATCTCAGACACTTCCTAGTTGTGTGACCCTGGACAAGTCATTTAACCCTGTTTGCTTTAGTTTCAACATCTGTAAAATGAGCTAGAGAAGGAAATGGCAAATCACCCCAGTATCTTTGCCAAAAAAAAAAAAAAAACCCAAATGGGGTCACAAAGAGTTGGACACAATTTAAAAATGACTTAACACTGTTGTACCTGGTTTTCCCAGCCCCCAATCTCAGCCCTCCCTCAGGAAGTGTGAGCAGACTGCCAGGTCAGTTCCACCCTCCCCCAACGGATGTCCACCCTTCCGCAGTCATCCCACCTTCACAGAGGTGGGAGGGCTTCCAGATCAGGTAGACTTGGCCCTGTCGGGAATTTCGAGATTTGTACTGACCAATCACTGTTTTTGACCTCTGCAAGTTTCTGCTTACATAATACCTAATTGTTGGTGCATGGCACCCCTTTAAAAGCTGAGGCTTTAGCTGAGATCACTGCTGTACGACCTAGGACTGTGGAGTGGTACCTCGTCGACCTGCCATGTGGCCTGATCAGCCAACATGGCGTATAATAAAGGGTCCAATTCTAAATTGTTACTTGGGTCTTACTCGCGTTTTCTGGGTGCAACAACACAAATAACAAGAAGACTTGAAACATGATTTTTGAGATTTGATGTGGTGGAAAAATTCATCACTCTTTGGTCAACATATGAATAAACCTCTCCAGATTTAACTAAACTGGTCTTTGGACTAAAGACAGGGTGAGGAGGGAGAGAGGCATTTATTTTTATTGTGTCTACCAATTCTTCCTGACTCCAAGACCTACATTTACTATCCTCCATACCATGGTACCTCTCCAATACATGAAATGCTGTAGACAATGTATTAAATTCTTTTTTTATATGACCTTTGAGGGCAGAGCTAGTTCCAAAAGCTAAAAGTTATAGGTAGGTATAACAGTTTTGTAGACCCTTTGGCATTGAAACCTTGTCTTTTGTACACAGCTTTTCTGAAGAATTATCAGCTGGCATCTATTGCTGCAATGTCCCTAGCTCAGATGAGGCACACCTGTTCTAGGGATGGAATCGATGGTGTCTTTTTCTTGGTGTAACCTTTGTTACCTGTGACATGAATGACCTGGGTAATGTTTTGAGGTTATTACACTTCAACTGGCTGAACCCCTTTCCCCCCCACCTGGGAAAATCTTGACAGTCCAATGAGCGACTCCCCACATCCCTCTCAAAAAATACTCTGCAACTATCGGGAATGATGTAATAGACAAACCACAGAACGATAGAGTCCCACTTTGAAGAACACCCCTTTGATCTCAACTAATTTGAGTTCAATATATAGAAAACATATGAGAGATGTCTAAAATAGAATAAATTTTCAGGGCGGCTAGGTGGCGCAGTGAATAGAGCACTGCCCTGGAGTCAGAAAGAACTGAGTTTAAATCCGGCCTCAGACACTTGACATTTACTACCCATGTGACTTTAGGCAAGTCACTTAACCCCAATTGCCCTCCAAAAAGCAAAAAATAAAAATAAAATAAAATAGAATAAATTTCCTTAAAAAGCAACAAGTTCCCTGTCACTATAAGTGTAAAAGTGAAGGATGGAGGACCATTTTTTAGGAAGAAAGTGATCATAGCTTCTCAGTTGATGTTTGATTTTTTTCAGTCATATCCAACTTTCTGTGACCCCATTTGGAATTTTCTTTGCAGGGATACTGGAGTGACTTGTCATTCATTTCCTTCTCTGGTTCATTTGACAGATGAGGAAACTGAGGCAAACAGGGGTCACAAAGCTACTAAGTGTCTGAGGCCAGATTTGAACTCAGGAAGTTGAGACCTCCTGACTCCAGGCCCCTGGGCTCTATCCAATGAACCACCTAACTGTCTTTGATGTTAGTGATTATCTTTCTGTTGAGACCTTAAGATCATAGAATTGTATAAAGACAGAACCACAGAGACCATCTAGTCCCATCTGGTCATTTTATAAATGAGGAAACTGAGGCCCAGAAAGGGTGAGTGATTGACTAGAGGTCACATAGGAAATAAAAGAGCCAGGATTTGAACCTAAGTCTTCTGACTTCAAATCCAGGGTTCTTGTAAGCGTACATAATGCTTTCTATGGCAGCAATGCTAGAATATTATACGAGATCTATTGTGGGAACCTAATAATAAGTTTACCCCAGAAATCATCATAGGGTATTAAAAAATATTTATTTTAATCTCCTGGAATTTGCTTGAGGGGTAAACTACAGCTCCTTTCTCTTTCCACCAATATCATTGGTTGACTAGACTATTACTTAGGCTCAAGTTGATCAATGATGATTTTAATTGATTACTCTACATTTGTTCCTGAACCAGTGCTGGTTGAGAGCTCAACCAGGCAGTAGTAGGATGAAGAGCCTTGATTAAAATTGCCATAGCAGTAGAGGATGTTACTGACTGTCCCCTTTGATACCTTTTAAGTTACTAGGAGGTAAGGGAAAAAGACTTCTAGTAGGAAGTGGTGGGAATTGGGATGAGTTTTGGTCACCAGTCTAGTTCTGGACTTGGAAATTTAAAGCCCTTCAGTTTGCTGAAATTAATTAATCTGAAAATGCCTTGATGACCCCCTGCCCTAAACCAGCCCATATTTGCAGAATGGACTAAGTCCCTTGGCACTGAGTAGGTCTCCTGTGTGGTTGCGCTGGTGTAACAGTGCTCTGGACCCATTCACTGGATGGTCATGGTCCCACAGATTTTCAGAGAGTTCTAGAAAGATGGGCCATATGTCATCCTGTTTGTGTGTGTGTGTGTGTGCGTGCACGCAAGTCCTTATCTGTGTGATGTTAGAGGAAAGAGAGCAGGAATAAGCCCTCATCATCATCCATTTCTCTCTGTAAATTTTTTCTTTCCTCTTTTCCCCAGCACATCAAATGGTTATCTCTGGGCAACACTTCTCAGGCTTTTAATTCCTCCAGCACAGTGTCTCTGGCAACCTTCCCTTTGCCAAAAGAAAATATTCTTTATGTAGACCAGGGCCCCTGAGAGCTCAGAGAGGGCTTTGTACAGGGTGAGATGCAAAGGAGCTAAAATCAAACACACACACACACACACACACACACACAGAGCTTGTTCTTTTCCTTCCTCTTCCTCCCCAGCTCCTCAACCAGCCAGTAAGAGTCAGATCATTGCCTCACATATGCATGTTTTCTCAGTGACTGCCCAGTGATGTGACATGAGGAGAGAGCCTGTGGAGGCAGGGACAAGTTCTTTGGGGGTGAGTGGGTGGGAGGTGATTGCCAGTCATGGCTAAGGATAGGAACAGCCCAAGGAGCAGGCAGCCAAACTGGGTGAGGCCCATCTGACATTCGGATACCAACCCACCCATGTGTCACGGGCCATCTGGTTTCCTGAGGCCAACTTTATGAACGGTAGTGAGGCTAGTAGATCTCACTAATTTGTGTTATTCTTTTCTGTGGTCATAATGGGGAGATTACTTTTGGAGTTGTTGATCATTTCTGCAATTTTCTAGTTGGTGAAAGGGATGGAAATAGAAACACAGGGTTGGGGAAAGAAGGGACGTTTTCTATTTGTAATTAAAGGAGATTCTTATCTAGGAAAAAATGACAATTTCTACCATATATATATATTTCTCTTTCTACAGGATGTCATCATTTTCCTTCCTTCCTTCCTTCCTTCCCTCCTTCCTTCCTTCCTTCCTTCCTTCCTTCCTTCCTTCCTTCCTTCCCTCCTCCCTCCCTTCCTTCCTTCTTTCCTACCCCCTTTTTCCTTCCCCTTGTCTCCTCTCCCCCTGCCTTTCTCTGTCTCTTTATTTCATTTTTGTTGTTCAGTCATTTCAATAATGTCTGACTCTTCATGACCCCATTTGGGATTTTCTTGGCAAAGATACTGGAGTGATTTGCCATTTCCAGTTCACTTTACAGATGAAGAAACTAAGGCAAACAGGGTTAAGTGACTTATCCAAGAGTCACAGTGCTAGTAAGTGTCTGAAGCCTGATTTGAACTCAGGTCTTCCTGACTGTAGGTTTGGTACTCTATCCACTGTGCCACCTAGCTGCTTTTCTTTCTTTCATACAAACTTATGATTTCAATAGTATAGGGGACTCCTGCTGGAGAAACTCTCCCTACCAACTACAGATCTTCAACCATTCTGCAATTTGCAGTCTTAGAGACTTGCCTTAGACCCCTGACCTGCCCAGTTGCCAGAACTCCCCTGTCTCAAAATTACCTTATATTTAAATGTGTACATATTTTGCATATACTTATATATTGAGACAAGAACTATTTCATTATCATCTTCATATTCCCAGTGGCCAGCACAAGAAGGTGCTTAGTAAAAGCTTCATGATTTCTGGCTGCTGTTCTATCAATTGTCCAGCCAAGTTTGTTGCAAAGGCCCAGAGAGCACTGTGCCTTCATCACTAGCTTGGAGAGAATATAAGGTCTTCCTTTTCACCCACAATTACACCTCTTACTTCACTGAGAAGAGACAGACCATTCAGTGAGTGCATAGCCCCGAATGGAGCCTTCTTTTGCCATGAACATCCTGGGGGAAGTCTCTCCCTCTGTGGCTGGCACAGCAGGCTGCTTGACTCTGTTGCCAAGGTTCTCCCTTGCCTCACTGACCTTTGGTGTGCCAATGGCACCAACTCTTTCCCTTAGATCACCCTTGGAATCTTTCTCCACCCTTGTTTCTGGGCCAAAGGAAAAAGAGCCAGAGTCATGTAGACCTGGGCTGCTACCAGCTTTAAGCAATCTAACTTCAGGTCTTTTCTGACTGCTCAGCAATAGTCACTTACTTTTCAGTGACTCCCACTACAAATCCCGATATGCCTCCTGCAGACCCCTCCCCTCTCCTTGAGCAGGTGACCTTGCTTTCTCCTTTAGTGAGAAGAGGGAAGCTTTCTATTATCTCAGATAATAGACTCAGATATCTCAGATCTCAGTTTTCTTTTCTAGCTGATGCAGACTCCTTGGCCTTTCCTTCCTCCTCAGGCTGCTTACACATTAATCTCTTCCTCACCATCTGTGTTTCAGCCATACAAGTGCACTGGAGGTCCTACACATACCATGCATCTCCCATTTCTGAGCTTTTGCGAAAGCTGCTCCCCTTTTGGGGTCTGCACCATCCTTTCATCTCTGATTTCTTGGAACCCCTGGTTTCTTTTGAGATTCAGTTCAAACCCTACCACCTGCTCCACAGTTTTTTCTGACTCCCTCAACGCCTCAAAACTACCATAAATTCATTTTGTATATATTATTAAATAGTTATATATCTGTGTCTTTCCAGAGTATTTCTCTCCCTTCTAGAATCTCTCCCTGAAAAGAATCTGGAACAAAATGTGTTCTCTCTTGAAACTGAAAGCCAGAAGACCAAGATCTCTCCTCTCCCGAGTTCTCACCAATCCAATTCCTCACACAGGTGAGGAGCATTGAGTAATCAATTTCCATCAATTAGGATAATCTTATGCAAATGAACTGTGTCCCACATGTTGTGTGTGCATTTTGTCTCCCTTGTTAAAATGTAGGTTCATCGGGGTGGCTAGGTGGTGAAATGGAGTCAGAAGTCAGAAGGAGTCAGAAGGACCTGAGTTCAAATCCAGCCTCAGACACTTAACACAATACTAGCAGTGTGACTGTGGGCAAGTCACTTAACCCCAATTGCCCTACCTTCCCCTCTTCAAAAAGCAAAAAAAAAAAAAAGTAGGTTCATGGAAGCAAATACTCTTGTCTTCATATCCTCAGTGGCTACTTTAGTAAGGGCCTAATAAATGCTTGATGACTGGATTTCTAGAACATGAGTTCCTTCATATCCTCTCCATCATCTCTCTACTTTTTGGGGACTCTGGTCTGCTTTCTAGTAGTTGGGATCCTTTTCCTTGCCCTCTCCCTACCTTACCCCTCAACAAAGAATAATTTCTAGAATGGAAGCATTTGGTACAAATGGGTTTAGTGCTTGGTATGCAGTCCACTGAGGGTGTGGAGGATGGGGCCCAGCTCAGCTCTGTTGGTCCTCGAAGGTAACTGCATAACATTAAGTGATACCTGTAAATACACAAGCTAGCCACCTCAACCTTTCCTCCATCCACTGCCCCTCTTCTTGCAGGTATATAACTTTATCATCTGCCTAATTTCCATTAATATTTGTTCACCTTTGAGGAATTAAAATACCCCAAAGTAGGAGGTGTTTTGACCTTACCCCCACTTTCTGCACAAACACATTGTCCCCTGAGGTCCCAGAAGCAGCTTCTCCACCTGTGTTTTCTAACTCCCAAGGGACCTTCTTCCATATACATCTCTTTCCTTTCTGGCATCTTTGACTACTCCCTCTCCATTGACTTGGGTAAAATAAGCCCTTCACTTGACATGCTGCTCTCTCAGGTTGCTATCCTGCCTCTCCTTCCTTTCACAGCCAAACTGCTTGAATGACTTTGCTCTTAACAATTAGACTTCCTAACAATTAGACTTCCTAACAACAACAACAACAAAAAACCCCAACTTCCTAACAATCGCAGCTATCCAAAAGTGTAATGGGAAAAGTCATTGTGAGCTTGAGGAACTCAGGGAAGGTTTCACAGAGGAGTCACTACCTGGAACTAATCTCAACTGAGGCTTCCTGGATACTCGGCCATCATTTGATCCTTTTCTCATTGGTTTTCTAATGTACTTCCCACATGAACCATTCGAAACTTCTCTTTTTCCCTCCAAGACACTCACACCAATCCTTTGTCTCCCACTCTGAAGACCTTGACTCCTACTTCATCAAGGAAAATAGAAGGCATTCATCCCCAGCTCCCTTTTCTCTCCTTTTCCCTTTCCCTGAAAGTTCCTCGACATCACCACCAATTTTTCTCTTCGCCTTTATTTTAGGCTCTGACAATGTGGCAGAAAGACATCATGAGAAAGGCGGAGGAGCTGGAGTCAGAGGACATCCCTGATGCTTACCATCTGTGTGACCCTGGGCAAGTCACTTAACCCTGTTTGCCTCAGTTTTCTCATCTGTAAAATGAACTGGAGAAGGAAATGGCAAACCATTCCAGTATCTTTGCCAAAAAAACCCCCAAATGGGAGCACAAAGAGTAATACAGGGCCAAGCAATAACAATAATATATGTATGTGTAGGTATATCCTCTTTCTTGATGATCTCACCAATTCCCTTTAAAATTGTCATCTCTATGCAAATGACTCCCACACCTATTTATGCAGCCCCAGTCTGTCTCCTGAGTACCAGTTCAGCTACAGTTGACCGCCTCCAACTGGACATCCTAGAGACATTGTCCACAACAGAACTCATTCCCCCTCCCCCAAGACCACCCCTCTTTTTAACTTGACAATCTCTTCTTTGTAATTCTTTGTTCATGATATGTTACAACCTGCTCATGGCCACTCTGAGCTTTTCCATTGCCCTTTGGGTGATCCTCAACTTCATTTCTTTGGAAACTGGATTATTCCATGTCTTGTTTCCTTTACAGGGCTTCTTAAACTTTTTCCACTTGAGACCCCTTCAGTTCTTAAACTATGGGTAGAGACCGAAGTATAAAAGTGCTTCTGAGAAGTTACCAAGTTTTGTTTACAGTTACCAAAAGTATCTTCTTAAGTACAAATCTAATGATGTTACTCTCCTATTCAAGAACTTTTAGTGGCTCCCCATTGCCTCATGGGTAAAATATAAACCCTTGAGCTGGGTATGTAAAACTCTCCACAGCCTGGCTTGAGGTCACCTTTCCAGGTCAGTTATCTATTTCTCCCTAGAGAAGATTCTGTATTCTGATGAAGAGGTCTGTTTCTCAGTCCCCAAACCTGGCAATTTTCAGCCTCCACACCTTTGCACAGAGGATCTCCTATACCTTGAATGCACTCCTTCCTCACCTCTATCTCTTAGAAGCCTCCTCTTTCTACAAGACTCGGGCCATGTGTCACCTCTTACAAAAAGGAAGCCTGAACTTGCTCCTGTTTTCTCTCTCTTCAAAAGATCATTGCATCACTTAATTGTTTACATCTTGTATCTCCCATTAGAGCATAAATTCCTTGAGGGACGGCTTTTCATTGTATCTTTGTATCCTCAGGACTAAATAGAGCTTTAGTGCTTAATAAATACTTTTTGGGGATTAGACTGAATTGAATGAGTTAGGGAAAATCTGACCTTGTACACGGTGGAGGAATTGGGAAAGTCCCTTCTGGCCTTGTGAGACAATGAAAACCCAAGTCCTTTATTTCTGGACTTAAAGCCTGACCATTCACCAGGCTCCCTCTAGTGTCCATCTACAGGAATTTCATATGCAATCGTTACAGGTGCCATCTAAAAATTAGAGCTAGAATTTATGGAGAACTTGAAATCTTGCAAAGTGCTGCACATATATTATCTCAATTTATCTGCACAATAACCCTGCAAGGTAATTGCTATTATCATTCCATTTCACATATCAGGAAACTGAGGCTGAGTGTTAAATTTACTTTCCCAGTCACACACAGCCAGTAATAGTAGTAATAATAATAATGTTGTTCATTTGTTCCTGTCATGTCTAATTCTTTGTGACCCCATTGAGGGTTTTCTTGGCAAAGATGTGATTTGCCATTTCTTTCTCCAGATCATTTTACAGATGAGGAAACTGAGGCAAACAGGGTCAAGTGACTTGCCCAGGGTCACACAGCTAGGAAGTGTCTGACGTATGATTTGAATCCAGGACTTTTGACTTAGCTATAGCTCCCTAACCTCTCACTGCCTCACTCAGGTGAATTTGTAGTTAACAACATCTGGGATTAATACAGGATATTAAAACTTAAGCACTTAACGTGCCTTATTTCATTTGTGCCCTACTAGGTCAGGTTAATGAGAACTCACTCACAGTCCTAACCACTTCTCAGGTGAGTCACCCCAGTGATTTTTTCTCCCTCTCACTAACTCTCCTATTCCCTGGAAGACTTGGCATCCTCCCCAATTTTCAGTTTGCAGAAACCAGGCATTTTCCAGGATTGGAGAGAGATTGTGTGCAGTCACTCTGCCACCTTGTGGCAAAACCTGGGAACTGCACCGTACCGCCTCCATCTTTCTACTGTTGCTCCTCTATTTCCCCAGGTGGGTAAAAGGGATCTTCACTCTTCTCTTCTTGAGCTGTCCTGAACTCATTATCCTTGGGCTTTTTAAAAAGTCTCACAAAAAAGTAAATCTACTCCAGGAAGAATGGAGATGGATGGACCAATGTCCATCTTATTGTTTCAACCTGAACAAATGCTTGGACTGGACCTGTCATTTCATCAGTCAAGGGAACTCCAGGCTGAGGGAAATCCCTCCACTGATGCAGGCATCATCTTAGAGAGTTGTCCAGGCCACTGAGAAATATGCCTGGTATGTGTCAAAGGTTAGACTTAAACCCAGAGCTTACTCACTCAAAAATTGACTCCTCTACCATGAAACCAGGCTGCCTCTCAAATAAATGATACAGGACAGCAAATGCTATAAAAGGTCAGAAAAGATCAGGTCACTGCGCTCTCCAGTGTTCAGGAAGGCTTTGTGTAGGAGGGGGGACCTGAGCCAGGACTTGAAGGATAATGTTGATAACTATTATAATTACCACTTCACATTTATTTAGAGCTTTAATATTTACATGGTAATTTAAGCAGAAGGAAGGAGGGAATGAAGGAAGGAAGGAAGGAAGGAAGGAAGGAAGGAAGGAAGGAAGGAAGGAAGGAAGGAAGGAAGGAAGGAAGGAAGGAAGGAAGGAAGGAAGGAAGGAAGGAAGGAAGGAGGGAATAAAGAAAGGAAGGAAGGAAGGAAGGGAAGGAGGAAGGAAGGAAGGAAGGAAGGGAAAGGAAGGAGGGAATAAAGAAAGGAAGGAAGGAAGGAAGGAAGGAAGGAAGGAAGGAAGGAAGGAAGGAAGGAAGGAAGGGAAGGAGGAAGGAAGGGAAGGAAATAAGTATTATTAAGTACCTGTCATATGCCAATTACTGTGCTGAGTGCTTTACAAACCTTACCCCATAAGATCCTCATGACAACCCTGGGAGGAAGATAATATTATTATCCACATTTTCCAGTTGAGGAAACTGAGGCAGCCAGGAGTGAAGTGACTGGCCCAGGGTCACAGAGCTAGTAAGATTTCATCTAAGGTCTTCTTGACTTCAGGCCCAGGGCTCTGTCCATCGCAGCCCCTGATTCCCAAGGGAGAGGGAAGCTCTTTCCAGAAGAAAAAACCATGAGGGAGTGAAGACCCAGTCCATGTCTAACAACATCATCTCAACCCTGCAGAATAGAGCCCAGAAGAGTTCTCTTCTACCCAGGAACCACTAATGGGGAGCAGTGTTTTCAAAGTCCCTCCATACTTTTGCTTCACTTGCACATTCACATAGATATAAATAAATTGTAAACCAATGAGCCTGATTCTTCCCTTAGCTTTGGTCAGAAGATAATGGTAAAATATTAACCCTTCCAGGGCTATTCAGGTTTCAAATAGGGGAACCTTGAAGACCAAAAAGGCTGTAAGTCCCAGAAGGAGCATTCTCTCTTGGTAGAATTTCCACTATAGAAGCAGGTGGTAATGGGCAGTCAGGTAGTGCAGTGGATAGAGCACTGGGCTTGGAATCAGGAAGACTCAGCTTCCCGTGTGACCCTAAGCAAGTCACTTAACCTGTCTGCCTCAGTTTCCTCTTCTGATGGCTGAAGAAGAAAAGGGCCAACCAATTAGTATTTTTGCCAAGAAATGGGGTCATGACAGTCAGATACAACTGAAATGACTGAACAAAAGAGCAGGTGTTACAGAGATATTGTTCTGTCATACCGTGTAGGTTGGTGACACTCATATAGTGAAATCAGGGTATTCTACCATGATTCCCATGATGCCAGTTATATTTGAAAGGGGCTGCGGGCACCAGTCTGGCTGAAGCAGAATATGGCAAGGGAGGAGAGAGGCACCTTCTAGCCTCAAGGGTAGAATTGTACAAGTTCATAGAGTCCCAGACTGTCAGAGTCCAAAGGGATCTCTGGAGTGACCTAGACCACGAGATCCCAGTGATACCCTCAGGAGCTCATAGCTTGTAAATATCAGGCAAAGGATTCAAAACCATGTCTTCCCCCCCTCCAATGCCAGGGCTTACCCCGCCACACGAGGCTACATGAGTAGCTAGAGACTACTTTTTGCTTGGAGTGGGAGTGATGTGTATATTCAACAAGGGCTTCATGGAAGAGATGGTATTTGAGCTGCACCTTGAAAAAAGGGTAGAATTGTACAGGTAGAGATAAGGTATGAAGCAAGAAACCAGGGGGAGGGAGCAGAGTGAGTAAAGGATGGGGCTGAGAAACAATGTGATTTCTCAGTATTTTTCCTCTAGTTTTTTTCTTCTTCTTCCCTTACTTTCCCTCACTTTCAGTCTCCCTCACTAGTCTCACTAGTTCCTGGTGCAGGATTCATAGTTTATTTTCAACTCATTTTGGGAAAAATCAATTACCTAACTTTTTAATTTGGGGCTTCCAGGCCTTGGGCTAAGAATTCCTTCAAAGGAATCTGGGAGTTGACATAGTCTTGTCAAAGCCCAAACAAAACCTCAAGGAGCTTGGCAGATAACTTTTATTCATTCGAGCTTGCCCATTTTCTCTTTTCCAACCTTTTGGGGGTAGGGAGGTTCTATAGCACCGTAATGATCACAAGGCTGACTCTGCCAGCCGTCATTTTTTGCCTGTCTCCTAATCGTTTTCACAAAAAGTCTCATGCTCATCATGGCTTCTGCCAGCACCATTCAATCAGTCAATAAACGCTTATGAAGTACTTGCCCACTATGGGCCAGGGAAACAAGGGATACAAAAAAAGAGGTAAAAAAAAAGCAGTCCCTGCCCTCTAGAAGCTTACAGTCTAATGGGGGAAAACAACATGCAAATCAGTCTACACAAAGCAAGCTAGATACAAGATGCATAGAAAATAATTAACCGAGGGAAGTCACTCCATTTAAGAGGGGTTAGGGAAGGCTTGAGGGAGAGGAGGAATTTTAGTTGGGACTGAAAGAATTAGCACTTAGCCTGGGATAAGGACCGGGGTTGTGCTTCCAACCTAGGTTGGTTATAGGATCAGAGATCTCACCTCCCCAACATGGACGGTCTCCCTTGTCACTGTCCTCAGCCATCGCCATCCTCATTCTCACTCTGAGCTTCTATTCATGTTGTTCCCCTCATTTGGAATGCCTCTCTTCCTCCCTCCACCTACCTAAATCCCGTTTACTCATTAAGGCCCAGCTCCAGTGCTGCCTTCTCCATGGAGTTCTTCTTGGTCACTCCAGGCTATTATCATCCATTCCCATCATCTCTAATGTGTTAGTTCCACACGTTCTCTGGACTTATTTTCTTCTAGGCAAATAATGGGGCAGCTAGGTGGCGCCAGAGAGCACAGAGTGCTGGACCTGGAGTCAAGAACACTCGTCTCCATGAGTTCAAATCCAGCCTCAGACACTTCCTAGCTGGGTGACCCTGAGCAAGGCATTTAACCCTGTTTATCTCAGTTTCCTCATCTGTAAAATGAGCTGGAGAAGGAAATGGTGAACCACTCCAGCGTCTTTGCCAAGAAAACCCCATATGTGGTCACAAAGAGTTGGACACAACTGAAAAATGACCGAGCAACAGAAGGCAAACAGTACAACATTGCCTACTGGGCCAGGCTGAAGCTCTGGACACTTCAGATTCAATTTTCCTTTTCCAGACCGCACAGAAAATAGTCACCTCTGCTCTGCTCTGGCGGCAGGCTGACTATAGGAAAAAGATGTGTGGCAAATAGAAGAGTTCCCAGGAAGCCTAACATGTCTCTGAGAGAGACAGTAAAAGTGATAAATTCTGGAAACCACAGGAGCCTCTTTGGGAAATGGACCTTGAGGTGTTTAGGGACAATCTTACCCCTATACTACCCACCCATGTATCAAAAATAGAGAAGAATAGGATAGGGGCTTAAGTTGTAGCAGGGAGGATGTAGGCAAGACACCTAGATGAACTTCCTGGCTATGAAGATTATGAGCCGGGAGGGGTTTCCCAAGAGAGAAAATTAAATCTCTTTTTTTGACATCGTTAACATTAAATAAACTCCATCCCCTGAAAGCTAGTGATGGACTATTACAGAGAGCAGCCAAGCATGGTAGTAATGTGAAATGCTCATTCCTACATTTCTAATCATTGGATTTGTCCAGTGACTTTAAAATACATTTATGGACACGGTGTCAGAAAAAGCTATATGGGACTTAGAACAAATTACCACTCTTTTCTGTGCCCTTCATCTATAAAAGGGAGGTGCTTAGTATGTGGGAGGTACTTAATAAATGTTTGTTGATTAGAATTGTTATAGAAAGCAGCATGGTGTAATAATGACAAAGGACTTGATTTCCAATCCCATTTAGGTGGTGCAGTGGATAGATCCCTGGGCCTGCAGTCAGGAAGACTTGAGTTCAAATCCAGCCTCAAACACTTACTAGCTTTGTGACCCTGAGCAAGTCATTTAATCCCTGTTGGCCTCATATGTAAATAGGAGTGATGATAGCTCTTACCTCTCAGATTTGTTGTGAAGATCAAATGAGATATCCATTGTAAAACACTTAGCACAGTGCCTGGCACTTATATAGAAAGGACTATATGAAGGTGAGTTTTTATTATGTGCTAGCTATGTGACCTTAGGAAAGTTACTCAGCCTCTCTGGCCCTGTTTCCTCACCTGAGTTACTAAGGGAGGAGTTTGGATTTGGTGATCTTTATAGTTCCTTCCTGCTCTAACATTCTATGTGATTCTCTAACCGTCTCTCTTCTCCACTCTGGCCTAATTCCAATGCCAAATCCTAGTGTAGACATGACCCCGGGTTCTCAAAGGCTTGGCTAGTTGAGCTCAAGCTCTGGCAGGTCTTAGCCCCTAAGCCAGAGAGATTTGTGGGTACATTCTGATGACTGGTCCAGCCAAGTTTGAGGAAGCTCATTTCCAGAAGGTTGGCAATATGTCCATAAATGCCCAGAGGGGTTCCAATCTGTCAACGGAGCTTGGGAGTATTCACATAGAAGAAAGTCTAGAGGTTTTAAAGTAATGAAAAGAACTCATCTCTATAGTTTCATATGTTGATTCCAGTTAAAATATAACTCTCCCCCACCCCAATTCCCTTCTATACACCCACCCAATTCCCTTCTATACACCATATACCACAGTGTGGTAGAACAGCGAACTTGAAGGCAGGAAAACCTGCGTTCAAATCCTGCCCCAGCTAATTTCTACATTTGTGATCTTGGGCAAGTTGCTGTCATTTGGGTGTGACTCCCTGGGCCTCAGTTTCTTCATCTGTAATAAATGAGTCAGACTTGATGGCTTCAAAAGTACCTTCCAGCTCTAAATCTATAACCCTATGGTCATAGTGGGATAGAGAGAGATGAATGTGACTCTGAACTGTTCTCAGTCCTTGCTGCTTTACTGTGCATGAAGGATCTGAAAGTAGATTTTAAAGACCAGTTTAAAGTAGGTTTTAAAGACCAGTTTAAAGAACCTACTAGGAACAGTATTGGAAAGATTGACAACAGGGGCAGAGAGGAGACTGAGGGCCATGAAGACAAATGCTACAATGTTTCCGGAATCCAGTCCTGGAAGGGAAGCTAGTGTTTCACCTTAAGTTTGTTCAACTTCCAAATAGGGGAGACCCAGAGAATCCTACAGTTCCCAGGGAAGAAGACCCTCTTTGTCCCGAGCTTATGACTAGGGCTAAGATCTTAGCTTTGTCTCACAGGGCGTCCCCTATGCTTTGTGGTGTCCAGTGGGCAAATGTAATAATACAATCACCCAAGCCAATGGCATCACCTTAGTTCACATACTCATTGAAAGATGTTCTGTGTTTGACACTAGTGATCGTGAAGGCCTCTGCTTTCTTAATAAGCCCTCCCTTGGCTTCTGGGGGCATCACATTATCTTGTATCTCCGACTCTCTGACTGTTCCTTCTTTTTCTTCTTTGATGGGTTCTCCTTCTCCTCTTCCGTAAATGTGGGCAGTACTCAGAGTTCCCTTCCCAGCATTCTTTTTTTTTTTTTTTTAAAGCAATCGGGGTTAAGTAACTTGCTCATGGTTACAGGGCCAGTTATTTCTGGGTGTGGTGCTGAGGAGCCGCTGCTCTTACTCGCTATGCTACCTGGCTGCCCCCCTTCCCAGCATTCTTATGTGCATGTGTGGGGAGAAGTGGAGACACTTTCCTAGGAAGCTCAAGAGGACATTATCCATGTCCACATGGGGCGTAGCTACTGTTATAGCCTACAAACCCAAGACAGAAAACAATTCTTTCAGGGTCTGCCCTCATATTAAATCACAGAATTTTGAATAAAGCAGTTCTGGGGTCTGGAGGGATTGTGTGGTCCTTTCATTGTTACTAGAAATGAATAATCAATGACCATGAAAAAAAAATCTCAGTTAAAAGGATGGATGTAGGGGCAGAGTGAATAATGAACCAAATTAGAGGTCTGATTGCAATGTAATGTGCATTCTAATGTGATTAGCCTCTAAATTATAATGCCTGGTATGTGGAACCCAGGGACTCCCCTTTCTTAGAGCCTAAAGCTTGCTTGATTCCCTTAAGCTCCACACCCTTTTTGGACCACATACTCAATTTGGGCCTGCAGAGAAAGCCACTGCTTTTATTCCTCTGATAGGAAACATCCCATTTCTATAGAGGGCCTGTTTTATATGCTATAAATAACAGGCTGTGGCATAGTGGAAAGAACACTGGATTTGGAGTTTGAAAAAAAACCCTGGGTTCGAATCCTGCCTTGGACACTTAGAATCGTGCAATTGTGAGCAAGTCACCTCACATCTGGGAGCCTTACTTTCCTCATCTATGACACAGGAATGAACGGATGTGCAGTAACCACTTCTCCAAGTTGCCGTGAAGAAGTTTTTGGAAAACAGTAAAACTGTTTTGAAAACATTCTTCAGCATGCTGCAAAGTTTTAGTGCAGCTTTTGACTTTAATATAGATGATAATAATAAATAGTTAATACATAATTAAAATTCATTTAACATCAATCAACAAATAATTAAATTCTTAATTAAGAATTAATTATTGATTTGAGCAATAATATTTAATAATAATGGAGGCCACCTAATTGCCTCTATCCAGCCCTGAAACATCACAAAACTGTTTTAACAAGACCTAAAAATCACTCAAGAGAGTTCAAATTAATTATCCACACAGGCAAGTGGATAAAGAATATCTATTGTCTAGATTAGAATCTGATAAGTAATTGGATGGACGCCCAGACAGCTGGTCCATCACTATCTATACAGATATAGCTATAGATATAATAATGTGTCAGTTCCGTACATTCTCTGGACTTATTTTCTTCTTGGCGAATAATGGGGCAGCTAGGTGGCGCCAGAGTGCGCAGAATGTTGGACCTGGAGTCAAGAAGACTCCTTTCCCTGAGTTCAAATCTGGCCTCAGACACTTCAGAGCTGTGAGATCCTGAGTAAGTTACTTCACTCTGTTTGTCTCAGTTTCCTCATCTGTAAAATGAGCTGGATAAAGAAATGGTAAACCACTCTAGTATCTCTGCCAAGAAAACCCCAAATGGGGTCACAAAGAGTTGGACGCAACTGAAAAATGACCAGCTTTATGAGCCATCCATCCTACAGCATATCTCTATCTATCTATCCATCCATCTATCCATCCATCATCTATCTATCTATCTATCTATCTATCTATCTATCTATCTATCTATCCATCTATCATCTATCTATCTATCATCTATCTATCATCTAATCTATCTATCTATCTATCTATCTATCTATCTATCTATCTATCTATCTATCTATCTATCATCTATCTACTACAGGCACTTCAGGTGCAATGACCTGAGCCTAGAACTGAACCAGACAGAGAATAGGCTATTTTACATTTGGGGAAATGTATAACATTTTCAATGATTTCCAAACTTCTCCCTGAAACCAAAGCCCATCTTCTAAAAATTGATGTTTTTCTGAAGGTATTATATCATAGGATACCACAATCTCTGAGAAATCAAAATTTCCAAAGGACAAGAAAGAGCTACACGATGGTCATAAATAATAACTGCATTATAATACTTAATGCTTGTTAAGCACTTTATTATCTATATTATTTCATTTGATCCTCATGCTACAGATATTAACCCCAGTTTACAGATGAGGAAACTGAGGGTGAGAGAGTTTAAATGATTTACACAAGTCAACAAATGTTCTAGGAAGCATGTGAACCCAGGTCTTTCTGCTTTTGGGTCCAGGACTCTATCTATCTACCACACTACATCTCTTCTTGTAAATCACCAATGATGAATTTCATTTAAAAAGGGACATAAAAGGTGTTCAGGAGATATATGGCCTAAGGGATAGCAGATAGACAGTCTGCATGCTACACTGGTACTCTTGTCATGTCAAGAGAACCAGAGGAAGTCCCTCCAGCAGATTTGATGGACCTTCTGCAAAGGTTTTGACTGGAAACACACAAGATAAGACAGCACAGGTGATTTTTCTAACTATACCATTGTAGGGAGAACATATATTGATGAAATGAAAAAACAGTGATATATTTATTTAACTAATGTTTCTATAGAATTATATGTGGCATGGAAATTTTTCAAGCTGCCTGAAATACAAGTCCATGTATTTGTCTCATTGGCATCTGAAATTCAAGTTATTCAAGATAAACTCATCATCTTCCCTGCCAAGTGTTTTTACCAACATAAAGAGCTATTGAAACATGAATGATTTGCTTCAAGAAAATGACCTCCTTATCCTGATTTCTCCATTTCTGTTAATGGTACCAATCTCCCAGTCCACCAAAGTCCAGAATCTGAGAGTACCCTTGGATTCCTCTCCTTCCCCCTCTCTCATCCCCATGGAATCTTTTGCCAAGTCTATCCATCATTCCACCTCCTCAATGTCTCTCTCACCAGACCCTTCTTTTCCAACCTCACCATCCTGGTTCAAGCCTCATAATTTGAACTCACGGCTTTGACTATTGACATAGCCTTCAATTAGTCTTATCACCTCCATATCTCTAGTCCCATGACTGCCAGCTTAATCCAAATACCAAAGGCACAGCTCTGATTAGATTCCTTCATTATTTAGGTTGGTCAGGCTTATCTTTTTCCTCTTTCCTTAGAGGCAAGGGAGAAGGGACACTACAATAGAATTAGTTGAATACGACTGGTGGAAAATGATATTGTACCAGTCTGAAGTGCCTTTCTTTTAAAAAAAATTTTTAGTTAAAAAATTCTTATTTTTTTTAAAACAAATATCTGAGTTCTCTTCCTCCTGCACCCCACACCCCAACCTTAGGAAAAGAAAAAGAAAACCCTTGTTAAAAATATGCATAGTTAAGCAAAACAAATTCCTGTAATTAGCCATATCCTATATATGTGTGTCTGTATTTGTGTATATGTTATATGTGTATGCACACACATATATACATACATATATGCACACATACATAATATGGCTAATTGTAGGAATTTGTTCTGCTTAACTACATATTTGCTACTAGGATTTTCTACACATATACATACACATATATGTGTGTGTGTGTGTAAGTACAGGTATATGTATATCTTCTGTACCTTGAGGCCATTACCTCTCCATCACGAGGTAGGTAGCATATTTCATCACTTGGAATGTGGAATCATGATTGATCATGGTGCTGATCAGAGTTCTTAAGACTTTCAAAATTGTTTGTCTTTTCTACATCGTTTGTGTACAATTGTTCTCCTGGTTCTGCTAATGTCACACTGGATTTGTCTCCAAGTTTCTCTGAAACTGTCCCTTTTTTATCATTTCCTCTGGCACAACAACATTACGTTACATTTATATGCCTTAATTTGTTCAATTATTCCCTAGTTGTTGAGAACCCCTTAGTTTCCAGTTCTTTGGGCCACCACAAAAAGAACTACTGTGACCATTTGTTGTACATGTAGCTACTTTTCCTCTTTCTCTGATCTCTTTACCTAGTAGTAGGGGTATCATTGAGTTAAAGTGTGTACACAGTTTAGTACCTTTTAGGCATGGTTCCTAGTTGCTGTCCAAAATGGTTGTACCAGTTCATGGCTCTACGACAGTACATTAATGTGCCTGTTTTCTGTCAGTCCCTCCAGCATTCGTTATGCTCCTTTTTTTTTTTTTTGGTCAACTTTTCCAATCTTAGAAGTATGAGGTGGAACTTTAGAGTTGCTTTAATTTGAATTTCTCTATTAGTTGTTGTTTAGTCATTTTCAGTCCCATCTGACTCTTTATGATCCCTTTTGGGGTTTTCTTGGCAAAGATACTGGAGTGGTTTGCCATTTCCTTCTGTAGCTTATGTTACAGGTGAGGAAATTGAAGCAAACAGGGTTAAAATGACTTACCCAGGGCTACACAGCTAGGAATTATCTGAGGCCAGATCTGAACTCAGAAAGAGGCATGTTCCTGACTCCAAGTCCAGCTCTCTATCCATTGTATAGAGACTGCCCGAAAGCACATAATCTAAGAGCAATTCTGTTCCTTCTCCATTATTATTATTATTTTTAAAGCAATTGGGGTTAAGTAACTTGCTCAAGGTTACAAGGCCAGTTATTTCTGGGTGTGGTGCTGAGTATCTGAGCCCGGATTTGATCCCCCGGTTATCCCGAAACTGGAGCCACTGCTCTTACTCGCTGAGCCACCTGGCCGCCCCTAAGCAATTGGGGTTAAGTAACTTGCTCAAGGTTACATGGCCAGGTGTTTCTGGGTGGATGCTAAGTGTCTAAGCCCGGGATTCGATCTCCAGGTCATCCCAACACTGGAGCCGGTGCTCTTACTGTGCCACCTGGCCGCCCCCTTCTCCATTATTATTAATTCAGTTTTTTCAGTGGGGTCTGACTCTTCATGACCCCATTTAGGGTTTTCTTGCCAGAAATACTGGAATGGTTTGCCATTTCATTCGTTTTCTTTTATGCCAGTTTTTCTTTGCCTCCCTCTAAGTATAAAACCCTACCTCCCTTAATTGCCCTGGGCTACTCAGATCTACCTTGTATTTCTAGTATGATTGGTCACTCCTGGATGTGTGTTTTCCAGCATGTGAGTTGAACAAATGGGACCCAGAATGGTGGAAGACAAATAGGACAAAGTTGTCTTTTACATCACTTATTCATCAGAATGGTTTATATATTATCAATAAAATACAATGGTCAATTTATTTATTAATTTAAGGGTTCTGTCTCTTCTTTTTTTTTATTTTAAATTTATTTACAACATTCAGTTCCACAAGTTTTTGATTTTTAAATTTTCTCCTCCTCCCTCCCATCCCCAAGATGGTATGCAATCTGATAAAGGCTCTACACATGCATTCATATTAAATATATTTTCACATTAGTCATGTTGTAAAGAATTATAACCAATGGAATGAATCACAAGAAAGAAGATACAAAACAAAACAAAAAAGTGAGAGAACAAATAGTACACTTCAATCTGCATTCAGACTCCGTAATTCTTTCTCTGGATGAGGATGACATTTTCCATCATGAACTTTTTGGAGTTGTCATAGAATCTTGCATTGCTGAGAAGAACCAAGTCTATCAAAGTTAGTCATCACACAATGTGGCTGCAACTGTGTACAATGTTCTCCTGTTCTACTCCCCTCATGCACAATCGTGTACGTTCATGTAACTCTTTCCAAGTTTTTCTGAAGTCCGCCTACTCATCATTTCTTATAGCACAATAGTATTCCATTAAATTCATATACCATAACTTATTCAATTATTCCCCAATTGATGGACATCCCCTCAATTTCCAGTTCTTAGTCACCACAAAAAGGGCTGCCATAGATATTTTTGTACATGTGGGTACTTTCCCCATTTTTATGATCTCTTTGGGATACAGCCTGAGAAATGGTATTGCTGGGTCAAAGGGTATGCACATTTTTATAGCTCTTTCAGCATAGTTCTATTGCTCTCTAGAATGGTTGGATCAGTTCACAACTCCACCAACAATGTATTAGTGTTTCAATTTTCCCACATCTTCTTCAGCATTTATAATTTTTCTGTCTTGTCATGTTAACCAATCTCATAGGTGTGATGTGGGAACCTCAGAGTTGTTTTGATTTGCATTTCTCTAATCAATAATGATTTAGAGCACTTTTTCATATGACTATAGATAACTTTAATTTCTTCCTCTGAAAACTACCTGCTCATATCCTTTGACCATTTATCAATTGGGGGATCTTTCTCTTTCTTGAAACTAAGACAAATGGACTCTTATTAAAACATCTTTCCAAGACAACTCACCAAATAAAGTCCTAGCTCTTTAGCCTCAGCAATTAAGGCTTTCTATAGTCTAAGCTCAAACTACCTTTTAAATTTTATTTACTGTAACATCCTATAGGTATTCTGGGCTCTAGTCAAGGTATACTACTCACCACTGTTTAAATATATCACCTGTTTTCTTGTCATGAAGTTCCTTCATCTTGAAAGATATTTCTCTCTCTTAAACTTCTACTTTACCCTCTAAGATTCTTTTCTTTTTCTTTTTTGGAGGGGGGAAGGCAAGGCAACTGGGGTTAAGTGACTTGCCCAAGGTCACACAGCTAGTAAAAGTGTCTGATGCTGGATCTGAACTCAGGTACTCCTGACTCTAGAGTCAGTACTCTACTCACTATGCCCTGTAAGGCTCTCTTCTAATACTACCTCCTCTCTGAAGCTTTATATAATCCCTAGAGTTAGACATCATTTGTTCCATCCTTCTCAGAGCTTCTGCAATGCTTTGCTTCTGTAATATGATGCTTATCACATGCCAAATTCCATCCTAGTTATTTGCATAATTGTCTCATTTCTCAGATTGGATTGTAAGCTTCTTGAGGGAGTAACTTCATATCCAGTACCTTGAATATAGTAGTAATTCAATCAGTATTTCTTGAAGGCCTTGCCTTAGCAGAGGTGGTCTCCCATGGGTAAAATGCACATATAGCCACCATTAGAAATTTGGGGGGAGGTGATTCATCTAGAGTTGGGAAGTAGGGATTGAGGTGAAGGTGGTACAGTATCTACCCTTATGTGGTTGAGGTAGATTGCAGATGGCGATCATGGAAGTTGAGGGACTCAGAGACCAGGGTGCTTGAAAGGGCAGGGAGAAAAAGAAATTGAACCAAGGACAAAATTTATTGATCCAGCCTCAGACACTTACTAGCTATGTGATGCTGGGTATGACTTTTCTTTAATGGCTATTTGCCTCAGTTTCCTCATCTGTAAAATTGGGGAAAATAATAGTACCTACCTCCCAGGGTTGTTGTGAGGATCAAATGAGATAATATTTATAAAGTTCTTAGCACAGTATCTGGCACATAGTAGGTATCTTTCCTTTCCTTTATTAAGAAGGAGAGTAAGCTAGAGGTACCTAGGTGTTTCAGTGGATAGGTAGCACTTGAGCCTGGAATCAGGAAGATGAATTCAAATACAACCTCAAATACTTAATAGCTATGTAACCCTGGGTAAGTCATTTGACCTCTTTCGGCCTTAGTTTTCTCATTTGTAAAATGGGGATAATAATAGCACCTACCACCTAGAATCGTTCTAAGGATAAAATGGAATATCGTAAGGTACTTCACCAACCTTACAGTCATAGAAATGCTGCCTATTATTGTTATTGTTAAGATCCAAGTTATAATAAAAACTGCCATTCATAGTGCACTTTAAGGTTTACAAAATGTTTTACATATATTTTCTTATTTGATCTTCATCACCACACCATGAGGTAGGCATTATAAGTATACACACTTTACAGTGAAGAAAATGAAGCTGAGAAAGGTTGTGTACATCTGTGTCAGGATTGGAACTCAGATCTTGAATCACTAGTATTCTTTCCCCTATACCACCTAAATGGAAGAGAGTTAACAGTCAATAAGATTTTCAGAGGTCACTGTAGAAAGGGAGGGCAAAGGAGGATGACTCGGGTCACATTGACTGTAGGGAGATGGTGGTGGCAAACTTCTCTATTAATATTCCCACCAACAATGCTCTGATCCTGAGCACCCTATGTGGTATAAGGTCCAGGATAGGTCACAAGGTGGGGGCAGGGCTGGGGGTAAGATATGTAATCCTGATGCCAAGCAAAAAGTGGACTAGTTGGGCAGCTTGTGCTACAGTATGATAGGCAGGAGGTGGAGGGGCTGGGGAGGGAAACACATATTGGAACATATTGTAGGAAAGATAATCGGGGAGAGTGAGGGGCAGTGTGAGAATTAGAACTCAGATCTCTACTGTGGTTAGGGAAAACTTCCTGAAGTGGGTAGAACTTGAGCTGGATCTTTTAAGTATTATAGTTCCTGAAAGAGCAAGTCTGATCATGTTACCCCTCCCTGCCCCCTCAGTAAACTCTGATGACCTCATACTCTCTCCAGGATCAATTATAAAATGCTCTGTATAACACTCTTTCCTTGTCCTCTCTGTCCAGGCTTCTTCCACTTCATTTTCCATGTACTTTACTTTTTTAACTTTAATATTTATTTTTCCCAATTACATGTAAAAACAATTTTAACACTCATTTTAAAGAATGTTGAGTTCCAAATTCTCTCTCTTCCTCTCTTCTTCCCCTCCCTGAGATGATTTGATATAGGTTATACATGTGCAATCACGCAAAACATATTCCATATTAGTCATGTTATAAAAGAAGACATAAACAATTTTTTTAAAAAACACATGCAAGAAAAAAGTGAAAAATAGTATGCTTCAATCTGCACTCAAACTTCATCAGTTCTTTCTCTAGATTTGTATAACATTTTTAAATATGACTCCTTTGGAATTGTCTTGGATCATTGTATTACTGAGGAGGTCTAAGTAATTTACAATGTTGCTGTTACCCTGTAAAATGTTTTCCTGGTTCTGCTCACTTCACCTTGCATCAGTGCATGACTCCACGTACTTTATAATCCAACAATTACTGCATTCTTACTGCCTCCTTGCTGTTCTTTGCACCAGCCCCAACATCTCCTGACTGTGCCTTTTCCCTGGTTGTCCCCAATACCTGGATTATTCTTCCTCCTCGTCTCTACCTCCTGGGTTCCCTGTATTCCTTCATAGCTCAGCTCAAAGTCCCCACTGCTACTGCCTTCCCTTCTGAGACTACCTTCCACCTACTCCTTTGTGCATAGTTATTTCTACATTGCCTGCTCCGTCAGAATGTCAGCCCTTTACAAGTAAGGATTGTATTTTTGCCATTCTTTTTATCTCTAGCACTTAGCACAGGACCTGGTATATTGTAAATGCTTAATAAATTCTTGTTGACTATCTAAAGACAGTAGGATTGGAATAGACAGAGGGCATGATAGAGAGGACATTCCTGCCTTGGAATCTTAAAGTGGTCCTACCATCACAGCCAGTGCTCTGTATTCATGGGAGGGCTCAAAAGTATCCTACATTTGCAGGATGTGATGTGATGCTGTGGACATTTAATTGCCCTTTTGGGCAAAACACTCACACTGATTCTGTTTCATCGTCTGAAAAATGGGCGTAATGATACCTCATTCAGCTAAACGCTCATCTTCTACAAGATATTCCCCCTTCTCTATCATTTTAATGCCCTCCCTCTGATAGTGTCTCCAAACTAAACATTGTCTGTTCCACTACATAGTGAGCTCCTTACAAGCAGGGATTGTGTTTTGCCACTCTTTGTGTCCCCAGAGCTTAACCCAGAGCCTGGCACTTAGTAGGTACTTAACAAGTGCCTCACCAAATAAGCCACATAAAGATGCTTTGTAAGTTGTAAAGTACTGTGTAATTGTAAGCTATGTTACTCAGTGTTCCCAATCAAAGAGGCAAACTAATAGATGAGGTCCAGTGCTTGGGTTAGGAAGTCTCCCACAGAAAACTCGGGCTCAGAGTTTTTGCTCCTTTTGAATGCAAGTGACCACGTGAGTGGTTTGCAAACAGATCATTTCAGATCATTTTCATCTGCTCCATCAGCATGCACATTTGGAAGATGCCTTTGGAAGGAAACAGCTCCAGCCCCCAGCTTAGCCCTGCAGCTCTCAGCAAGCTCCGGGCCTGTGACTCAGATGAGTTTGGAAGAGACTAGAGGGACATCTGTGCCGCGAGGGGGAGGAAGCGGATGTGACATTTATAGTTTGGAAAACAATATGCATTTGTCAGTGTTGATTTTTTTTCTTCTAAATTCAGAACATTTCAGGAGAAAAAAAACAGAAAGGAATACTGACTGATTCCTCCATCCACAAAAGGTTGCTTAATGAACAGGAGATAGAAATTACAAGAACCACATATCTTTCTTTATTACTTCCTTTTTCTTCCCTTCTTTTATTTCTTCCTCTCCCTTCTTTTTCTTTCTTTCTGCAGAATCAAAAGACCCTCTTAGTTTGACTGTGATGACAAAAATTTGGGAGGGGTCCTCACACATGAATGGATTTTTTTCACCCCATGAAAGCTTCTGAAAAGATAAAAGCTTGTATGTGGGTGGGGATAGTTAATGACTTAGAAACAATGGTGACATTTTAAAACACAACTTTCTGATTCATTTTCTTGTCAATATACCTTAAAAAGTGAGGGGTTTTTATGCCAATAAGATGTACTTTTGGAGCTGCACTGGTGATAGTGTATCTGGGGGGGCATCTCCCTTCTTGCACAGGGACTCCCTAAAGCTATCTCAAACTGGAGGCACTCCATAGGCCAATACCCATTCCAACAGGCTGGATGTCTCTCATGCTCCCGATTCTCTGGATTTTGCCATCATTCCCCAGGGCAAATGTCTTCTTCTTCTCCTCTACCCCCAACCTTCAGCTCCTTTGTCTGTGTTATATTCCTCCAGGAGAATGCATGTTCCTTGAGGGCAGGGGCTTTCTTTTTTGCTTCTATTTATATTCCTGGTGCTTAGTGCCAGGCACACCAAAGCATTTTCACTACTTTGCTTAATCACTAAGTAATTGTCCATGAATATCATTACATTGCCTTTGCTCAGCATCTCCACTGGTCACATGGCTTTCCTTCCAAACTAACCCTCCTTTCTGGGAGACAGCAGGGGCATACACACATCTCTGACAGAACCAAGAGCTGCAAATATCAAAAAGTTCTATGAAAAAAGTTAGAATTGTTTCTCTCTATGATTGTGATGTGGGGCTTAGGATAAAAGGAAGAGGGATGTGGGAAAAATGAACATTCCCATGCTTCATCTGACTGCCTGTGAAAGAAAAAAAAACCTGACCTCTTTGGTTCTGTGACACTTCAAAAGAAGGCATTCTTCAGGCGTTTTAGCCAAGCACCCCAAGAAATGTCCTCTGAGGAGCCATTAGCATTAGGGGATTTCAGGGACTTGGATCAGGAAGAGTTGTTGATTTTCTGGTATCAGTGGGAGATAGGGGTATATTTCCCCTAAGGCAGAGGTTCTTACGTGGGGTCTGTGATTTTTGTTTAATTTGATAACCGTATTTTAATATAATTAGTTTCTTTTGCAGTCCTATATATTTAAAAATTAGGAGTTCATAGGCTTCCCAAGGTTGCCAAAGAGACCTAAGGCACAAAAAAGCTTAAGAACTCTTGCCTTAAACCCAAGATTGGGGAGGGAATCAGGAGACCAGAAGTTGAGATTCTTTCAGACTCTATTGCTGATTCACTATGTAATTCTTTGACCTGATTTCCCTCTCTAAAAAAAGGAAAACATTCCTAGTGATGTACTTACATCACAAGGATATGGAGACAGCAAAAAAATAGCTCTCAAGTGCTGAGCAAGACCAAGTATCAGAAAGTGTTACACCATTGATGATGTTGTATGTTCAACCTCTGGGGCAACTAGGTGGCACAGTGAATAGAGCACCAGACATGGAGTCAGGGGGGCCTGCGTTCAAATACAACCTCATACATTTACTAGCTGTGTGACCCTGGGCAAGTCACTTAACCCTGATTGCCTCTGTTTCCTCATTTGTAAAATGATCTGGAAAAGGAAATGGCAAACCGCTCCAATAGAAATAAGAGTGAGGTTAGGCCATCACAGTGTGGCAAATAAAATTATAAAGGTAAACTGAGGGAGGCCCTTGCTTTACAAATAGCATCTCATTTGATGCTCACAGCAGCCCTATGAGATGCATGCTCATCATCCTCATTTTACATTTGAAGAAACTGAGGCAAAGAGAAGTTAAGTGATTTGCCCAGAGTCACGGAGCCCATATCTGAACTCAGGTCTTAGTGACTCTAGGCTCAGCCATTACCTTGGGAGAGATTTCTTTCAGATGGTGGGACTTTAGGCTAGGCTTCAAAGAAGGCAGAAGGCAGAGATGTATTCTCAGGATTCTGAGAGGTTGAGATGAGGAAAGAGTGCATTCTTGGCATAGTGGAATGATTTATACAAATCCACAAGGGTGTGATAAATTAAGTTTAGAACATAACCAACAGTCCAGTTTGACTGAATTGTGAACAGTGTGAAGGGTAGTAATATTAAAAAAAAATGCTGAGAAAGTAGATCATAGTCAGATTGTGAAAGATTTGAATACCTTGCTTTAGAATTTGTATTAGAATATTCCTAGAGGCAATATTGAGATTTTTGAGCTGGAGAATAATATGGTCCTTCCTATGCCTTTGGAAGGTTTTTTTTTTTGGGGGGGGAGTAAGGTGGAGTTTGGAGACCATGTGGAAGACAGACTAGAGAAAGGAGAGGCCTCTTAAGAGGGTATGTTTAAAAGGTCTGGTGAGAAGCAATGATGGTTGGTCAAAACTAGGGCAGAGGTTGTATAAATGGAAAAACCAAAGGACACCAACAATTGACATAAGGAAAACTATTGGGAAAACTGGAAAGCAGACTGACAGAATTTGATTCAGACCAACACCTTATACCATATGTCACACAATAAGCTCTAAATGGATGCAACACCTAGGTCATATCATAAACACATCAGATGGGAAGGTGATACATTTCCCAGTCACAGATAGGGGAAGTTCTTGATCAAAAAAAGAATAGAATAAATATTAATTTTTATTATATAAAATCAAAGAGCTTTTGCACAAACAAAATCAATACAGTTAGAATTAAAAGTGAAATCATTAAGTGGAAAAAAAATCTTTGCAGAAAATTTCTCTGATAAAGGTCTTATATCCAAGATATATAAGGAATTGAAACGAATATATAAAACCAGGAGCCATTTCTCAGTAATTAAATAGGCACAGGGCATGAAAAGGCAATTTTCAAATGAAGAAATGCGAGTTATCAATAGCCATCTGAAAAATCTTCACATCATGAATAATAAGAGAAATTCAAATTGAAACAACTCTATGATTCCACCCATTCACACCCATCAGATTGGCAAAGATGACTAAAAAAGCATAATTATTAACGGGGGAGGTTGTGGAAGACTAAGAACACCAGGGTACTGGGGGTGGAGCTATAAATTGGTCCAGTCATTCTGGAAAATAATTTGGAATCATGCACAAAAAGTCACTACACTGTGCATGCCTTTTGACCCAACATCAAAAAATGCTTCATTTGTAAGGGCAATGCATTGACTGGATAATACCATACACAGGCATAGACTGTGCATTCTAGATTTTGGGAATGCAGTTCAAAGGTTTCAGAGGGGAAAAAAATGCTATAGGGGAAGTTAGTCTAGGATGGATAAAGATTGATCATGAATGAATTTAAGACACAAAGGGGAGAAGAGAATGTGATTTATCTGCTGAAACCTATGGATATACTCAGGGAACTCACTTAACCAACTCAGATTTTATGTGCTTCAATTTTTTTTTAATATGTCTCAATTACATGTAAAGGATTTTTAACATTCAATTTTTAAAAATTTTTTGAGTTCTAAATTTTCTCTCTCTCTCTCTCTCTCTGACTCTCCCCTACCCATTGAGAAGGCAAGCAATATATTGGTTATATATGTGAGGTCATACAAAATATATTTCCATCTTAGCCATGTTGCAAAACAAAACAAAACAAAAAAAAAAACAACAAGAAAAATGAACCCAAAAAAGTATATTTCAATCTGCACTCAGTTCATCAGTTCTCTCTGGAGATAGATATCATTTTTCATCATAGGTCGTTTGGAACTGTCTTGGGTTGTGGTCTTGATTAGAATAGCTAAATCTTTCACAGTTGATCATTCTTACCATATTGTTGTTACTATGTAAAATGTTCTCCTGGTTCTTCTCACTTCACTTTGTATCAATTTGTATAAGTCTTTCCAGGATTTTCTGAAAACATCCTGCTCATCATTTCATATAGGAAAATAGTAGTCCATCATAATCATATACCACAACTTGTTCAACCATTCCCCAAATGATAGGCATCCCCTTGATGTCCAGTTCTTTGTCACTACAAAAAGAACTGCTACAAATATTTTTGTATATATGGGTCTTTTTTCCTTTTTCCTTGATCTCTTTGGAATATCGACCTTTGATTTGCTGGATCAAAGAGTATGTAAGTTTTGTAGCCCCTTTGGGCATAATTCCAAGTTGTTCTCCAGGATGATTGGATCAGTTCACAACTCTACCAACAGTGCATTAGCATCCCAGTTTTCCCCTGCCCCCTCCAACATTTGTCATTTTCATTTTCTGTTGTCTTAGTCAATCTGATAGGTGTGAGGTGCTATCTCAGAATTGGTTTAAATTTGCATTTCTCTAATCAGCGATGATTTCAAGCATTTTTTTATTTTACTATTGATAGCTTTGATTTCTTCTTCTGAAAATTGCCTATTCATATCCTTTGACAACTCGGATTTTAAAAATAAATCTACAAAAGATGGAAGTGAGTAATACCAGAAGATGAATAAAAGAGTCTGGCACTGTAGTATAAAAATGTCAGGAACACTAACACTCAGGATGAACCAAAGCTGGTGAGGGAAGCTAAAGGCAATAAAAATGGCTTTATAAACACCTGTATTGAGGGAGGAAAAGGAAGGGGTCAAAGAAAGATGAGGACCTTTACTTATATTGCATAGGACAATGATGACTGACAACAGAGAAAAGGCAGAGTTTCTCAGTTTTTTCTTTACCTTTGTTTTCTCTACAAAGGCAAATGACACTTGTACTGGAAGTAAAAGAGCAAAAAATGTCTAACAAGGAGTTGAAACCCCTTATTAGTAAGGAAAGAATGAGGTTTGGCATTGTTTAGTCATTTTTCAGCTATGTCTGACTCTTCATGACCCCTTTTGGGGTTTTCTTGGCAAAGATGCTGGAGTAGTTTGCTATTTCCTTCTCCAGTTAATTTTACAGATGAGGAAACTGAGGCAAACAAGTTAAAATGACTTGCCCAGGATTACACAGTTAGTGTCTGAGGTTAAATTTGAACTCAGGTCTTCCCATCTCCAGGATCTGAAGCTCTCTCCACTGTGCTATTAACTTGCTGTACCACAAAATTAGAAAAGGGAAAATGTCCTAATTTTTTAGAAAAAAAAGAGAAAAAAAGGTAGAGAAAAGAATCTGCCCACAACAAGCCAGTGAGTTTGACTCTGATTTCTGGGATCATTCTAAAACCAATTATTAAAGAGATGGTTAGCAAGCCTCTTGAAAGAGAAAGAATTTCTAGAACTTGGGTGTCTAACAGAGAGTCTGTGCAGCTGCATATTAAGATGAAGTTGAGAAATATTAAACAAAATACATAGACAATGAAATGTAGATAATATTGCATTTAAAAATCAACATATAAGGGCGCAGCTAGATGGCACAGTGAATAGAACACCGGCCCTAGAGTCAGAAGGACCTGAGTTCAAATCTGGCCTCAGACACTTAACACATACTAGCCATGTGACCTTTGGCAAGGCACTTAAGCCCAATTGCTCCACCTTCCCCCCTCCAAAAAAAAAAAAAGAAAGAAAATCAATATATGGATTGTAAGGATCTTTCTGTCTGGATTAGCTGATCCTGTTTTCTATTTGAGTTTGACACCACTGTTCTAAGTGACTCCAGAAAGAACCTTTAGAAAACAGTGAATATAAGGAGCCCGGATAGTGAATAAGTCATGCCAGATTAACTTTCCCATTTTTTGGAAAGAATGATTAAACTAGTAGATGAAGGAATGCTGTAGATGTGGCTTGCCTATATTTTAGCAAAGTTTTTGGTAAAGTATCTCCTACTATTCTTGTGGAGACCTAGAGAGATATGGATTAGAAAGCAATGTAATTAGAGGGATTCTGACCAGTTTGGCTGGACAAACTCAGAGCAGTTATTAACAGTTCAATGTCAACATGGGAGGAGTGTTTCACTTGAGTGTCCTGGTGATCTCTGTTTGGCACTGTCCTAGTTAACATTTTTATCAAAGACTTAGAGAAAGAGATGGATGGTACGTAAATCTAATTTGCAAATGGCACAAAGCTTGTAGGTATAGCTAACATGCCTTTAGGAAAGTCAAGGTCCTAAAAGATCTTAACAGGCAATAGCATTGGGCTGAATCTATTAAGATGAAATTCATTTGGGAAGTATGTAAACTCTTATCTTTGGGGACAAAAACCAACCTCATAAGAACAAGATGAAGGTGGCATGGTTAGTTCTGAAATCAAGTTCAATTAATCAGCAGGGTGATGTCACAGCCAAAAGTGTTAATGCAATATTGAGCTACATTGAGATGCATTACCTCCAGGAATAAGGAGGTTATGGTGCCTGATTTACTCATCTGTAGTACAGGGAGGGAGGGAGTTCATTAGGAAGGCAGCTGGTAGCTCAGTAGCCAGAGAACTGGGCCTGGAGTCAGGAAGACACAAATTCAAATCCAGCCTCAGACACTTCACAGCTATGTGACCCTGGGCACACTTCACCTCTGATTGCCTGACAAAAGGATCCACTAGAGAAGGAAGTGGCAAACCACTCTAGCATCTTTGCCAAGAAAGTCCCAGGGACCATACATAGTCCATGGGGTAACAGTCAGGCATGACTGAACAGCAACAACAACAGTTACTATGTTCAGTTCTGAGAGTCATTACTTAAGAAGGATATTGATAAACTCAAGAGTGTACAGAGTAGGCAACTAGAGTGGTAAAGGGTGTCAAGTCAAGGTCATATGAAGGAACTGTGCCTGTTTAACCTGGCCAAGGGAAAACTCAAGGAGGTAAAGAAAGCTGTGTTTAAGTATTTGAAGGGTCATCTTGTGGAGAATGGATTAGAATATTTTTTTGGTCCCAAAAGACAGAACCAGGAGCAAATGTGTGGAAGTTGCTAAGAGATCAATGCAGAGTTGACATCAGTTTCCTGCCTTCCTAGGTATTACAGGAGTCCAGATGCTGAACAAAGCTGTCAAACAGTGGTGAGTTTTCTCTATTGGACACCTTCAAGCAGAAGCTGTACAACCAATTGTCAATTATAGTAAGGATTCCTCTCACGTCTGCAGTGAACTAGATAGTGGGTAAAGTTACTTTTGACTCTCATACTCTGTGATTCTTTCAGGCAATGAAATTTTTCTAGGAATATGTCTGAAAATTCTGTGAACTTGGCATTGAAATCAAGAAGAGATATTGAATGGTAACTTTATGGTATGGCAGAGCCAAGTGCAGGCTTTTTGGGGATGTAGGAAGTATTGGATATATTTTTAAGCAGCTTTTCAATGCTGATAGAAATCAAGACCAAAAAGAGAGAACGAAGACATAATTGCCATCAAGGAAAACTCCCAGATGAGAAAAGAGAGGATAGGACTAATGACTGGGGTAAGAAGAACTAGGCTCCCTGGAGATTATAGCAATGGTAAAGAAGACAGGTAGAAGTGTTTAGAGGTATTGAGATATGCAATTAATGACATTAGAGAACTAAAGATGGGGTGAGGCTTGGATTATTCTAGGAAAATATGAGGTAAAGTCACCCACTAGTGATGTGGTAGGGGCAGGAGAGATGTAGGGGTGCTGAGAGAGGAAAAGCTTTGCAAGAGATGCTTCAGAAAATGTGATAGAGAAGTAGAATTGTGTTACTCAAATCTCCTTCCCCCCCCTTTTCTCTTCCCTTCACCCTTTTACATACTATAAAAACTAGCAATTTCTTTCAGCACAAAAGCCAGGTATATAGGGAAAGTTGGAAAGTATAGTTAGTTTTTCTTTGGTGTCTTTCCCATCCTTCTTTTCTCCATGATTCCTCCAAACCAGCGACCTCACAGTTATCTGTCAAAATCATCCCATCATAACAAGTCAATAAGCATTTATTAGGTGCTTATTATGCATGATGCTAAGTACTGGGGATACAAAGACAAAAAAACCCCTTGAAAACAAAAAAAATAGTCCTTGCTCTCAAAAATTTCAGTGTTATGGGGAGACAATATGCAAATAACTATGTTCGAGTAAGCTATATACAGGATAAATTAAAGATCATCACCAGAGGGAAGGCACTAAGATTAATATGTATCAGGAAAGGTTTCTTGCAGAAGGTAGGGCTTTATCTGGGACTTTGAAGAAAGCCTGGGAAGTCAGGAGATAAAGATAAGTAGTTCTAAGCATTCAGGACAGCCAATGAAAATGCCTGGAGTGACATGTAGTTTTCTGTGCTTCATCTCAATTTGCCTTCTTCCCCAAAGTACCCCCAGCCCCAAGGTGAATTCTCAACTTTCTCAGCCTATAAGTTTTCATTCCAGAGATTTTTCTGATTCAAGTCCTCTACTCTAAAGTGTGAATGCATAATTCAGTTTAGCTCTCTCAAGGTTCAGGTGAATTTTTAATAAGTATCTTGTTAAATTTAGGTGAATTTAAAATAGGTAACAGATAGAGAGCTGAATTCAGAGTCAAGAAGACTTGAGTGCAAATGTGGCCTCTGACATAAATAATGTGGCCATCAATAAGTCATCATCACTTCTCACAAGCTCCATTTCTTCATCTTGTAAAAGTAAGATAGTATCTCTAGGATTTACCTTAGAACTGTCATGGAGATTAAATGAGATAATATATGTGTATCACTTCATGAACTTTAAACTGGTATATGAATGTTACCTATTATTATTTTCCAGTGGCAGTTACACTCTAGGGTCTCAATAAGGAAGTCAAGGAAATTCTACTCAAGGGGAAAAAAGTAAGGTGACCTGATAGAGTTCAGATGGAGTCAAATCATTGTGTAATAGAAAGAGCAATGTCTTAGAAATTAGACAACCCGGTTTTGAATACTGGTTCTGTTAATACCTATGCAACCTTGGAAAACTCCTTCTACCTCCTTGGAATTTAGTTTCTCCATCTGTAAAACGAGACTAAATGATCTCTTCTTGTTCTAAATCATAAGATCTTATAAGCTGAGAACCCCTAATGACCTATCATATGCTCATTTTAACACACCATGACTACACAGTCAATATTTTATTTAATAAACATGAGACAAGTGACTTGAGGGTTAGAAGAGATACTAACAAGAACAACAAAAAATACATAGGGGTATGAACACTATGACTAGATGCTGTTAAGAATTCATAGGGGTGGCCCGCCTCTTGGGTCTCTCCAATAATGCAGTCCAAATATCTAGACACTGATGTGTACGCACTAGGCTTCCCTTCTTGGCCACAGCCTTCTTACCAGCTGATCATGCCCACCTGGTGCCAGACATTTGTTTGGTTTTTGGTACTACATATCAGAGGCCCCCCACAGTCACCCTAAAGGAGAAAAGAAAAAGACAATTTAGGAGGGAAAACATTTTATTATGCTCTATAAACCACATCCTTCCAACCTAGGTGGCTTTGGTGTAGTGAAAAGACTGTTAGAAATGGAATCAAAAAGGCTGGATTAAGACCAGACCAGCCACTTCTTAGCTCCATGATTCTGGGCAAGTTCTTTCACTTTCCTTTTCCTCATCTAAAATGAGGCTAATAGTGGGGCACAGTGGCCAGAGCATGGAATTTGAAGTTAGGAAGACCTCAGTTCAAATCCTACCTAAGACACTTACTAATTTGGGGGCTCCTCAGAAGTAATTTAACCTCTCAATTTCAGTTTCTTCAACTTTAAAATGGAAATAATTATAGTATCTATTTCACAGGGTTGTTTTGAGGATTAAATGAGATAATACATGTAAAGTGTTTTGCAAACCTTAAAGCATCTATAAATGTGAGCTATTTATCATTATTAATTATTATTATAAATTTATCTCACAGGGTTCTTGTGATGAAAGTGTCTGGCAAGACATTAAAGTACTAAAAAATAGGAATTATTGTTACTATCAAACTCAATCAAATAATCAATTAGCAATTTAATGCTTACTGTGTGTTGTGCTAAGAATTTAGAATACAAAGAAAAAAGTAAAATAATTCCTACCCTCAAGAGGCTAACTTTCTAATGGGGAAGATAACATGTAACTATATAAACATATACATAATCTATAGAAAATTAACAAAAGGCAGTTTTAGAAAAGAGTGCACTGGTTTAGGGAATTAATTTGAAATGTAATGGGAATAAGTGTAAAATCTTGCCTTTGGGTTTTAAAAATAAACTGCAGAAATGACATGGCTATATAGCGGTTCATGTAGAAAAAATGAAAGAGGGGACAAATTGTAGATTTCAAGCTCAAAATAAGTTATTGGTATAATGTGGAAGCCAAAAATACAAATTCTATCTTAGGTTGCATTAGGAATCATGGAATGAAGATTGTTGCTGCTCAGTCATGTCCAAGTCTTTATGACCCCAAGGACCCCCATAGGGTTTTGTTGGTGAAGATACTAGAGTGGTTTGCCATTTCCTTCTCCAGTATGACCCATTTTATAGATGAGAATCTGAGGCAAATAGAGGTTAAGTGACTTGTGCAGGATCACACAGCTAATAAGTTTCTGAGGTCAGATTTGAACTCATATCTTTCTGACTCCAGGCCCAGTCCTCTATCCATTGTATCACTTACAAGGATTAAGATGGTGTTATTTCACTGCCCTGATAAGACCACACCTGGATCGTGGTTTTCCGTTTTGGACACCATATTTTGGAAAAAACATCAGTCAGCAGTAGTGGGAAGGAATACAGTGTGCTGCATTCAATATGCCAGCAAATTTGGAAAATGCAAACTGCATTGGAAAAGACCAGTATATGTCCCAATCCTAAAGAAGAGCAATAATAAAGAATGTTCCAATTACCAAACAATTATGCTCATTACTCATACCAGCATGGTTATGCTTAAGATTCTACAAGCTAGGTTTTAGCAATATATGAACCAAGAATTATCTCAAGTGCAGACTGGTTTTCAAAGAAGCAGAGAGGAACTAGAGACCAAATTGCCAACATTTGCTGGATTATGGAAAAAACAAGGGAGCTCCAGAAAAAAAAAAAAACATTGACTTCTGCTTCATTGACTACACTAAAGCCTTTTTGTGGATCACAACAATATGTGGCAAGTCTTCAAAGAGATGGGAATACCAGATCATCTTGTCTCCTGAGTAATCTATGTAAATCAAAAAGCAACAGTTAGAACCGAACATGGAACAATTGATTGGTTTAAGATTGGAAAAGGAGTACTACAAGGCTGTATATTGTTGCTTATTTGTTTAACGTATATGCCGAAATCATCCTATAAAATGCCAGCCTGGAATTAAGGTTGCCAAAAGAAATATCTAGTCTCATATATGCAGATGATACTATTCTGATGGCAGAAAATTAAGAATAATTAAGAAGCCTCTTGATAAAGGTGAAAGAGAAGAGTTTAAAAGCTGGCTTGAAGCTTAATATTAAAAAAAAAAAAACCTAAGATATTGGCAACTAGTCCCATCGCTTCCTGGTAAATAGAGGGAGAGGAAATGGAAACAGTGTCTGATTTTATATTCTTGGCCCCAGAGATCATTGCAGACAATGAGTGCAGTCATGAGAGTAAGACACTTGCTCCTTTTAAGGGAAGTTATATAGGTAAATTTGAACAGCATACTAAAAAGCAGAGATAGCATGTTGCTGACAAATGTCCACATAGTCCAAACCATGGTTTTCCCATAGTTTCCCAGTAGTATTGTATTGCTGTGAGAGATGGAAAAGCTGAGTGTCACAAAATTCATTCTTTCAATTACAGTATTGGAGAAGACTTTTGAGAGTCCCTTGGACAGCAAGGAGATCAAATCAGTCAATACCTAAAGAAATTAAATCAGGTTATTCACTGGAAAGTCAAATACTGAAGCTGAAGCTTCAGTACTTTGGCCACATAATGAGAAGGCCAGACTCATTGGGAAACACCCTGATGTTGGGAAAGATTGAAGACAAAAGGAAAAGGGGACAGCAGAGGACGAGATGGATAGAGTATCATGGAAACAATGAACATGAACTTGGACAGTCTTTTGGAAGATAGTGGAGGATAGAAGGACCTGATGTGCTGTGGTCCATGGGGTCGTGAAGAGTCAGACACAACTGAACAACAAAACTGCTCAACAGCACCCCCCTCCCACCAAAACCAAAAACAAACAATCCATCTCCAACAGATCTAGAAAATACTCACTTTATTGTGCTTCACAGATACTGCATTTTTTTTTACACAAATTGAAAGTTTGTGGCAATCATGTCTGTTGGAGCCATTTTCCAGTAGCATGTGCTCACATTGTGTCTCTGTGTCACAGTTTGGTAATTCTCACAATATTTCAAACTGTTATGGTGATCTGTGAGTTTTGAGGTTACTATTGTAATTATTTTGGGGTACCATGAACTGTGTCCATATAAGACAACAAACTTAATTGATAAATGTTGTGTGTGTTCTGACTGCTCCACTGACCTGACCTCTTTCCCTCTCCTCAGGCCCCTCTATTCCCTGTGACAAAACAACATTAAAATTAGGCCAATTAATAACCCTATAATATCCTCTAAGTGTTCAAATAAAGGAAGAGTCAATCAATGCAGCAAATTTCATTGTTGTCTTATTTTAAGAAATTGCCACAGTCATACCAGTTTTCAGCAACCAGCACCCTGATCAGTCAGCAGCTATCAACATCGAAGGCAAGACCTTCCACCAGCAATAAGATTATGACTCAGGGCAGAGCCAAGATGGTGGTGTAGAAGCAGGAAAACTCCATGTGCTCCCCCCATAACCACGTCAAATACCTATAAAAATGACTCTAAACAAACTTTAGGGCTACAGAACCCACAAAGTCACAAAGATAAACAAATCTCTCACTGAAGGCAGCCTGGCAGGTCTGCAGGAAGGGTCTATTACATTGCACTGGGAGCAGAGCCTAACCCCGTGTGAGCCCAAGATTTTAGCCCCAGGGCGGCCACAGCCAGCTGCGGCTGGAGGGACTTCAGGAGAGTAGATCACCAGCAGCTGTGGCAGTTTCCAGAATTATCAACCCATAGATGCTAAGGATAAAGTGAGAGGTCAGTGCAGTGTGGACTTTGGGAACTGGGAGTCTGGGAGGGCAGTCTGGCCTTTGCCCCCTAGAGGGAGAAGTGGCTAAGGTGCTGCCACATGGCTGCTTCAGAGCTCCTGGCCTGCAGATTATAGGGGGACCAAGCAACCAGTCTGAGGGGTAATCGCTCTTGCTTTAGCCTGCTTGGATCTGGATCACTGTTTAGGGTGGAGGTCCTGGGGTGTGTGACCAGGTGCCAAAATACCCAATCCCCACAAGGAGGAAGCAATAGGACCAACCCCAGACCTTAACATCCAGAAGTTCAAAGAGCCTGGCCCTAACATCAAATCTAAAGTCAGAAAGTAACATAGAAGAATGAACAAACAAATTTGAAAAATCCACCATTAAAAGTCATTGTTATGACATAGAAGAAGAAAAGAGTGATTCCAAAATATCTACAAGCAAATCCTCAGAGAAAACCACAGTGTGGGCACAAATTCAACTAGAATTTCAGGAAGAAGTTAAGCAAGAGGTAGCATTAGTGAATAGAGCACTGGCCCTGGAGTCAGGAAGACCAGAGTTCAAATCCAGCCTCAGACACTTAACACTTACTAGCCATGTGACCTTGGGCAAGTCACTTAACCCCAATTTTCCTGTCCTCCCCCCTCCAAAAAGAAAAAAAAAGTTAAAAAGGTAAGTTAAGCAAGAGGTTTAAAAAGAAGTAAAAATGCTTTTGTCAATGAAATGAGAATAGTAGAGGAAAAAATTAGAAAAGCAGTAAGAGCTATGGAAGAAAGAATTGGAAAAAGAATTAATAGCTTGACATGAGAAATATAAAACTTTGCCCAAGCAACAAACTCCCTGAAAATTAGAAAGGACCAAAGGGAAGTCAATGACCTCATGAAACTCAAGAAATATTGAAAGAAAGTTAAAAGACTTTTTTTAAAAACAGGAGAAAATAGAAGGTATCTCATAGCAAAAGCAACTAATCTGGAAAACAGATTGAAGAGGAAAAAAATATAAGACTCATTGGACCATATAAACACTAGGACCAAAAAAACCCAGCCTATATATCATATTTCAAGACATCTTAAGAGAAAACTGCCCAGATCTCTTAAAACCATAGGCCCTATGCTAAAAAGAATTCTAAAATGAAAACTCCCAGAATCATTACAGCCAAAATACAGAGATTCCTGGTCAAAGAAAATTATGCTAAGCAACCAGAAAGAAATAATTCAAGACTATAGCTATGTAGAAACTTTGAAGTCTGAACACAGTAGTTGAGACAATCATCAAAGGTAAACAAGAATGAACATTGATAAAGAACTAAAAAAGGTAAACTGATTATATTCTAATATATGGCAATGATGATGATGATGCTCTGTGTATGCATGTGTGTAGGTGTGTGTGTGTTTCCCTTCTGAACTCTATCATCAAAGAAGGACTGTAGAGTCTAATTAGATAAGTCCTGGGAGTTATGTCTTAAGCATTGTAAAAGAAGAATGGAAAGAGAGGGGAAGAGGAAAATACTACACAGTGGGAAGGGGATAAATGGGACCAGCTGATAATTAAACATCATTCTCACCTCAACTAGTCAAAGGAGGGAAGAAGAGAGAGTTGGGCATAGAAATATATTTCATTCAGTCAGAAAAGAGGAAGGAAAGGAGAAAAAGGAAAAGGGAAATAGGAAGAGCAGTCAAAGGGAGGGATTAGTGCTAAGCATAGCAATCCCTGAGTATGTATAAAAAGTATTTATAGCTTTTTTTTGAGATGACAAAGAATGGAAATCCAAAGGGGCACCCATAAATAGGGGAATACTGAACAAGTTATGGTACATAAATGTGATGAAATTCTATTGTGATATAAGAAATGATAAAAGAGACAGTTTCAGAGAAACCTAGAAAGATATATAAACTGATGCAGAAAGAAGTGAGCAGAAACAGGAAAACAATTTATGCAATTACAATAATATGGTAAAGACCATGTTGAAATAGTTAAGAACTCTCATCAGTGTAATGACCAATCACAGTTGTAGAGGACTAATGATTACACATGCTATCGACCTCATGACAGAGAGGTGAAGGACTCAGAGTGTAGAATAAGATGGTTTTTGGGCTCATGGCCAATATGGACATTTATTTTGTTAATATATGCTGTAACAGAGGCTTTGTTTTTCTTTTTATTTTTTATTGTGGGGGAGAGTTGCGGTGAGAGGGAGAGAAAGCAGATTTTTTTCTGATTAAAAAATTTTTTTAAAGGAAGGACATCAATCAACCCCAAAACAACTAAACTATGAGCCTATCTCAATCCCTATTAATTCTAGGGCCTTCTCTCTTCTGTTTACTTGCAGTTTATTCTGTATATAGTTTGTTTGTACATGGTTGCTTGCATACTGTCTCCCCCATTAGATTGTGAGTAGGGATTGTCTTTTAACTTTCTTTGTAACTCTATGGCTTAGCACAGTGCCTGGCACATAGTAGGCACTTAATAAATGTTTACTTACTATTGACTATAATCCAGAAAGTCAATAATCAATCAATGAACCAATCAATAAACCAAATCAATCAATAAATTAATTAATGCTTATCTATCCTGTCATGAGAATCATCAGCATAGAGATGATAGTTAAAACAATGGGGACTACTTTGATGTAGTTAAGTAGATGCTATTTAATTTAGGAAAAGGAAAAACCATATAATTTTATAACGCTGATAAGTATTTAACACCTTGAAATAAACTAAGCAACATCCTCCAACTAATAAGAAAAAACCTACAAAGTTTTCTCATACAAGAAAATTATTCTGATATATCAAAAGATCTATAATTTCATCAGTATGCAAAACTCCCTCCAACTGTGCAGTTTGCAACCCCACAGCAGAGTTTCTCTGTCCCCCAAGATTCATCAGCTGGTAGGCAACCTTTTGTGATGGGCCTTTGCCAGATAATTATAATGGCTAGACCCTAATTACTATAAAACTGTTAATATAAAAATGGAATCATCTTTCATCTCATCTCTGCCCTTAATTTCACCACTGGAAGCAAATTTCCATAGTGACCCCAAGAGAATGCTTATGCTACAATAATGATACAGATACATAGATAATATGTTCCCCCAAGATCTTCCTTCATATGAGATTTCCTCCATGTTGACTTCAAACATCTTAGATAACCAGTCAGAAATATCCAATTTTTTAAATGCTTTGAATTTTTCTTTTGCCTTTGTTTAAAGCTCTCAAGTGATTTATATATTATGTGCAAAATCAGAGCTCTGTGTGTTATATAATAAAATATTCTGGTTATTTTCCCTTTTTAAGAGACTTTTTTCCCTTGTAGAAATATTTAATAAGCTCTAAAGGAGGGAAGTGAAAAAGATATCAATTGTTCCCTGATAGTAGAATACACCTACCTGTCTCTATCAAACTCATTTTATACTTACAATTCTATTAGAAGAAGCAGAGAGAGCTATTCCATGGGAAATAACTTGATTCTATTAGATTTAGCCTTTCAGCAATAATGTAAGAGGTCAGAAAAAAGAGATGGGTTGGGCACCTAGTGAGAGTAGGGATAATAGATAAATAGCCTGAGTGTTCCATTGGTTCCCACAAATTAGTGAAAAGTCTAGAGAGAGAGGCCTCCAGAAGGCGAGACAGATCCTCTTTGAAGGGCTTGTAGAAGGATGCAGTAAAGGATTGCAAAGAATGAGAAGGCATGGGTGGGATAGGATCTATGTCACTGGAGATTATGCTTTCATTAATGAAGTCACAGATCCACTGAGGTATACTGTTATTAGTATGAGTAGTGGTAGTAGAAAAGCTAGGTGGCGTAGCAGATAGAGTGCCCAACCCGGAGTCAGGAAGACCTGTGTTCAAATCCAGCCCCAGACACTTACTAGCTGTGTGACCCTGGGCAAATCATTTAACCCTGTTTGCCTCAGTTTCCTCATGTATAAAATGAACTGGAAGAGGGAATGGCAAAGCACTCCAGTATCTCTGCCAAGAAAACCCCAAATGGGGCCAGGAAGAATTAGGCATGACTGAAAAACAACTGAACAACAAATAGTAGAAGTTAAATCCATCAATATATAAGCATTTATTAATTTTTAATAATTATCTATCATGTGTGAGACTGCAAAACAGAGAGGATTTCATAGGGACATAATGACAATGCTCTAATCACTGTTTGATGCACCAATAAATAGCCAATAGTGGGAAAGGGTTCGTATATTCATTCAGCAAGCATTTATTAAACAACTACTGTGTTCAAGGCACTCACAAACAAGAGAAAGGAAAATAGTCCTTACTCTCAAAGAGGTTACATCCTACTTGGCTAGATGAGAATGGATATAAAAGAGTTGAGATAAACACAAATGAAGTCTTGCACTGTTATCTTTCTGTGCAAACTTTCACTTCTTTCAAGCTTTCCTATTTCTGCTAAAGTCAGTAATTCCATTATTCCAGTCTCTTGGGTTCCTAACTTTAGTATCATTCTTGACTTCTCACTCTATACCACTCCACATAAACACATATGTGAATATACATGCAACTAACTATAACCAGCTCTGGTCGTTTTAACCACCATAACTCTCACATCTTGACTCCTCTCAACTCACACAGGCCCTCATCAGCTTTTACCTATGTTCTTTCAACAGCCTTCTGTCTCCTGCCATCGAGTTTCTCTCCACTTCAGAGTGTGTACTCCACATAACTGCTCAAATGATTTTCTGTTAGGGCAAATTGGATCATGTCATTCCCCAACTCAATCAACTCTAGTGGTTCCCTGATACCTGTATGATAAAGTTAAAAATTTCTCTGTTTAGCTTTAAAACACTTCACAAACTGATCCCAATCTATCTTTCTAGACTCACTAGACATTATTCCCCTTCCTATACTCTGTGATTCAGCCACTCTGGCCTTCTAATACACATGTACACAAACAGACAAGCAGATAGCACCCATTTCCCATCTATGTACATTCCCCATGCCCAAAATGTCTTCTCTCCTCCTCTCCACCTCATCTCTTCTTTTAGTCTACAGCTTAAGCATTACTTTCTACCTGAATCCTTTCCTGATCCCATTGCTTTTCTCCCATAACCTTTCCTCCTTTGTATTTATTTATGTTTATTCTTACATATGTGCTTGTTATCTCCCTATTGCAATGTCAGCTCCTTAACATGTGGAAATTGTTTCATTCTTTGTATTTTGATCTCTACTTTTTGGCACATAGTATATGTTTTATAAAATGCTGATTGATTAATAGTAAAGTCCAGAATGACCTAGGGTTTATAAAAAATGCTAAAGATGATTAAAAGGGCTTTTTAAAAGTTATCTCAGAAGGGAAAAGAAAAAGTAAGGAATATTTCCACAGTTTGAGAGAGGTCAGAACTTTGAAACACTTGGATTTGGATTACAATGACCTGGGTTTCAATAAGAGCTCTACCAATTTCAGTTATATGACCTTGGACAAGTATTTTATCTTCTCTGTGTCTCAGTTTCCTTTTCTGTAAAATGAGGGCTTTGACCTTTAAAGTCTCTTCTAAACCTAAATTTATGATCCTATCATCATGTCCAGTATTATCAGAAAGCCCTGAAGCCCCAATGAGGAGGAACTCGTCTCCCCAGATAGTTGATGTTTGGTGGCCTGTGGCCCATCTACTAAGCATTAGGCTCTTTTACCATGCAGGGATTCTGTTTTCCTCTGGGTTTCCAGGCACAGATCGTGTTCTCAGTGAGTAGGGGTTGAATTGTGTGGCACTTATCCCATTCCAACAGAAGAAGTCAGGCTTTTTGAAGAGGAGGATTTTGTCTTTATAGTTTCTAATCAAAAGGGTAGCTATATTAGAAGAGAGAGAAGAGCCTGGAACAGAGAACCATTCTTAGGAAAAATAATAGTCCTGGAACTCAGAGGAATGATCATCATTGATATCACCATATACAAATACACACAAACAAACATATACACACACACAAACAGGTACACACACACACTCCTACACATACATTTAGACAAGAAATAACATCTACATCTTTTTAGCAGTTTTGAGTGGGAGTGTCCCCATAGGAAACAGATGAAGGCCACTGTAAACCATATCTGATCTTTAAATGGCACTCCACTGGGGGCCAGCTCTACCTTATTCATCACTCCAATGCTTCTATTTCATCATCATTACCACCATCGTTACACATGTCTTGAGCATTTCCTCTGTGTAAGTTCTGAGAGTACAAAGAGGTAGAAGACAATTCCTAAGCTGGAGGCACTTGGATGTACCTTGTCTCCTGGCTATCCACCATGAATCTCTCCTATCTGTAACATGTTTATCTTGGTCATGCCTTAAAAACTAAACATGTTGCTTTGACTTTGTTGTCTGGAGTATCTTTGCTTATGTGTATGGCTTACTAGCTGTGGTTTTAAATAATGGATTCTGAGAAACTTTGTCTTCATCATTCTCTCTGTAAAGAACACAGAGTGGTATGTAGCATGTATGAAGAATCATTCATTCTTTTATTCTGAGTTAAAAAAAAATCCACAGAGTCTGAAGTGGAAGGAACCTCAGAGGAAATCTATGGCAGCATATCTGAGCCAGGATCCTCTTGACTACATTTTCCTGCCTACTTCAGGTATGTGAGCAAGCAAGAAAAAAGGAAATCCTTTGATAACAGAGTCAGCATATAAACTCACCTATAGATCCCCATCCTAACACTCAACATTCTTCCCAATCCATATTGTCCTTTGCCAGGCAGATGGGCTTTATCTGTTTACTGAATTGCTATTGGAGACTGAAGCATGACCAAACTTATGTCATCATACATGAGTAAATAGTTGAAATCAGAGTGATTAACGATCTTCTTCACCTTTTTCCATTCCCCATATTTACTATTTATTTGTTCTGTTCCCATCAATGTTTCAACATTGTCTGTTCTTAATTAAAAAAAAAACAAATGAGAGGAGAGAAAATGAATGTTAGAATAGGGAAATTGTGAACAAGAAGAAGATATGATTCAGCCCAAAGGAAGGTATTATTGAATAAGTTAGCTCTGGTATTGACCCTAAGGACTACAGCTACCCCTTTTCTGTCCTCACCTTCTCTACACACTTTCATGATATGTAACTGAGAGTGCTTAAGGAACTGGATCTCCCACTGGGCATATGACTGAGAATGGGAGAAACAGGCTTTCATCAAGAGAGGGTTATCCAAGTTACATCTGTATCATGGGAAAGAAGGTATTATTCAAAGAGTTAAATGGTCAGGATTAAGTTTAGGGTTGGAGTTAAGGTTAGAAATGGAATTAGGATTAGTACTCTCTCAAAGAATAAATGGAAATGATAGTAATAATAATAATAAATAACATCAGTTCACATTTATATAGTGCTTTACAGTGAAAAATTTGCTTTCTTCACAATAACCTTTTTGAAGTACTGCAAATATTATATCCATTTTACAGATGAGGAAAGTGAGGCTCAGAATGTGACTTTCCCATGGTCAAACATAAAATTAGGAACAGAGTTGGAGCTAAGACTCAAAATCCAGGTCTTTGGATTCTACATTCAGTGTTTTACTTACCACTCTATGATATCTTTCCAAAGCTTCCCTGGTTTATGAGAAGGTAACAGTGCCCTAATGACAAAATACACTAGATACCTCCAAAATTCTAAAGGGCAGGGCAAAGGATCTTTGTTGTGTTTTATCTAAATTAGGACCAGGGGTGGTTAGGTGGCACAGTGAATAGAGCAGCAGCACTGGAATCAGGGGGACCTGAGTTCAAATCCGACCTCAGACACTTAACACATACTAGCCATGTGACATTGGGCAAGTCACTTAACCCCAATTGCTCCACCTTCCCCCCTCCAAAAAGCAAAATAAATAAATAAATGAATTAGGACCAACATATGCCATAGACTAAGGCATTAAGCAAACTGTTGGTTACTGTTTGTTTGTTTGTTTGTTGGGGGGTGGGTGGCATGCAGGAAATTATAGTGGGAGCTATGGAGTAAGGTAATCTATACCTGGGGAAGAAGAAGCAGTGTTTTAGTTGGGAAGATAAGATTAACAACAACGTACATTGGTATTAAGGTGGTTGTGGACAAAATCTAGGAGTTGAGATAATCAGAAAGACTAGTTAATTGCAGCAGATTTTTGGAGCCAATAAGACATACTAGATCAGTAAGTAAAATAGGCGGTTCTGGGATTAATTCCAATTGAACCCAATTCTTTGAAGTCTCTGCCTTTATATTGCGGTTCCTCTCATTCCCCACTCAGTTTGGTTCAGGTGTGATGGTATGGACAGTGTGCCGAGCTTTCCCTTTACTCAGCTGTTACTTTACTCTGCCAAGGTAAAAGCCTTGGCAGAAAGCTTTTACCTTTGCTAGAATACATGTGATTGTAGTACTGAGAACTTCATTGCCTTCATCAGTTGAGATGCTCCTACCTGTCCATCCACATTTTAAAAAATCATCTTATTTTTATTGATAGCTTTTGTTTTTTATATCATTGGTTGTGGATATATTTAGAAATGAATATGATGTGAAAACAAACAAGCATAATATGGAGCAGTAATATACCATCATTCTTAATAATAATATCTAGCATATATATAGCACTAAGCATTTAACATACATTATCTGATTTGATCTTCAAAACAACCATGTTAGGTAAGGTGCTCTTGCTATGTATACTTTACAGATCAGGAAACTGAGGCTGAGTTATGTGACCTGTCCAGGGACACACAGTTGGCAAATGTCTGAGACAGAATTAGAATATTAATGCAACACAAATTGTTTAGAAATTCCTCAAATTATTAGGTACTTATTTTGTTTCCAGTAATATATCATTCCATTTGAAATAATAAACACTGAGAAAGAGTAGTTCAAGAAGACTAACCACCATACTGACTATATATATATTTCCTTTTTGGAGGGGGGAAGGTGGGGCAATTGGAGTTAAGTGACTTGCCCAAGGTCACACGGCTAGTTTTTGTGTGTGTTAAGTGTCTGAGGTCAAACTTGAACTCAGGTCTTCCTGACTCCAGGGCCGGTGCTCTATTCACTGAGCCACCTGGCCGCCCCCATACTGACCATATCTGACAGTAAATACAGCATTCTCTAACTCATAGTCCCCCCACCTCTATAAGGATGGTAAGGAAGTACGTTTGCTCAGCTCTTCTCTGAATGTTATCCTGATCACCTAAAACTGAAGCTCCCTGCGGGGATGGGCTTCTGGGAGAAGACCTGTGTTGCTCTGTTATGTGGGTGAGAGCATCTTCCTTCCATTGGTAGCATAGCCAAAAATGGTGGCTTCATTCAAACTGTCAGACTGAGATAGTTTTTCTCTTTATCCAGCAGTGTCCAAGGGGTAAAGGTCTCATTCACTCACAGCATGGGTACCATACATTGGGCTGGGGAGTGGAGAGGGGCTACTTTCCCCCTCTCACTTTAAGCCCCTGAGGAATGGGCGTGCGGTTTTAGTCTGTTTCATTGGTCCTTTTCAGTTCTCACTGCAGACCGCAGAGTCCCAGACCCAGGAGCTTGAGCCATGATGCACTTGGAGCCAGGACCCCAGGCCAGCTATTGCTGCCAGCCTAGGAGGGAAGCCCTGAGATGCTGGGGTCCCTGGATGCAAACCCAGGAAGTGCTTTGGACATGGAACCTTATGTGACTGATGCTAGGTAGGAACTGAGTTAAGCTGTGAACTTAATTTCCCTCCTCTCCACAGATACTGAGGAGGTATAAGGGAGTAGGGAACATGCCCCTTGAGGAGGGGAATGTTTGTATTTTCTTGCTGTATCTTTGAAGTAACCATTCTTTTATAAAAGCTAATATGACAGTTAAGTGGCTAAATGGAACTGGGGTTCTGGGGACTCCTAAAATTAAGGAATATAATTAGTAAAGACTTGAGCCAGTGGCAGACTACACTCATTACCACACTCTTAAATTGATCTATCTATCTATCTATCTATCTATCTATCTATCTATCTATCTATCTATCTATCTCTGTCTGTCTGTCTGTCTGTCTATCTATCTATATAGATAAATATAAAGACATACAGATATACACATACATGCATATCAAATGCCTTTCAAAGATTTTGATGCAAAAAATTTTCCCAAATAAGTTTTGCTTCCTATACTATAAATTCTGTTAGTGAGGAAGCTTTTTAATTTCATGAAACTGAAATTGTCTTGTCTTTTGTAACTTCCTCTACTACTTCTTTAAGAATTTTCCCTCTCCTTGTCATTGTGAAAAAAAAAAAACCTTGATTGGTTTTCTTTTTGCTTGGGTTTTAAAAACAATTCTCATGGATATCTCTTGCTTTCACATCAGAAATATTTTCTAATGTGGTCCTCTTCCTAGTCTTTCTTAGAGAGCTACCCTTTGCATCAAAGAAAAAAAGAAGGGTGGAAAAAATTCAGCAAATCTAATTAAACACATGAAAAAAATCTGACCTATTCTGCAGGGCTCCATACCCATGGTCCTCTGCCTCAGCTAAGAAGGATGGAATATGCCTTTTCCTATCTCTTCCTTGGGGTCAAGCTTGACCATCATAATGTCACAATATATTCTGTTTCAATCATTTTGTTGCTATTCTTTCCATTTCCATTGTAATTATTGTGTTTATTGTTTCCTGATTCTGCCTATTCTACTTTGTAACAATTCATACAAATTTTTCCATAATTCTTTGTTTTTGTCATATTAATTACCATTATGTATGTATTTATACACAGATGTAGACACAGACAGATAGATAGAAAGGTAGATAGATAGATAGATAGATAGATAGATAGATAGATAGATAGAT
>NW_027187378.1:27919578-27943775 GCF_028583685.1 Petaurus breviceps papuanus | reverse complement strand
GATAGATAGATAGATAGATAGATAGATAGATAGATAGATAGATAGATTAGATAGATAGATTATTTTCCTGGGTCCATTCCACTTTGTATCAGCTCATCTAAGTCTTTCTATATTTCTCTGTTTTAATCCTCTTCATTGTTTCTTAGAGTATACTAATGTTCCTTTGAATATTTGTACCAGAGTGTATTTGGTTATTCCCCAGTTCATAGACATCTTTTTTTGTTCCCAGTTCTTTGCTACTAATAAAAGTACTATTATAAATATTTCGGCATTTATGAGGAGCTTCTTGTCATTACCCTGAGTTATTTGCTTAATGGTGACATTTTTGGATAAAATTATATGGATATATGAAGTCATTTTCTTCAAATAATTTCATTTTTTTTTTTTACCGTTTGTTGAATCAATTCACAGTTCCACCAACAGTGAATTTGTATATTTGTCTTTCCAGGACACTTCCAACATTGATTCTTCCCATCTTTTGTCCTCTTTGACAATTTGTTACATGAGAGGTGAAACCTCAGAGTTGTTTAGATTAATATTTTTCTCATTATTAGTAATTTAGAACACATCTTCAAATAGCTGTTAGGACAAGGATTGAATAGGGACTGCATCTGAATTTAATTGGTGTAGTGGAATCCCAGTAAGGAAACTCCTACCAAAACAAATTAGCACCTTCTCTGCAACTACCCTCTTAGAGAATTGGTTAAAAACCCTGAAAGATTAACTGACTTTCCCAGGGTTATATAACAAGTATGAAACAGAGACGATTTGAATCCATGCTTTCTGTGCTTCAAGGCCAGTTCTCTAGCCTCCATGCAAAGCTTAATGAATCTGTTAAATAAACAAATTATTAATAGTTTGCAGCTGTTTTGGGAACAATTTATTGGTTTCATTTTACCACTTATCTATTAGGAATGGCTTTTCGTCTAAAATGTTTGGTTAGTTGATTATGTATCTTGGATATCAGTTTATAAGAGGCAGCTTGATGTAGAGGACTGAGAGCTAGCCTCCAAATCAGAAAGGTCTAGGTTCAATCCTTGCCTCTAACACATACTAGCTTTGGGAAGATCCTTTAATCTCTCAGTCTTCTAGGTCTAACTCTAAGACTAGAAGTGGCAGAAAAGGTGTCAACTTGAATTTGTAGAGAGAGTTTTCTTACCTGATAGTTCTCCACACCAGTGAAATAAGGGTCCAGTCTATCATATCTTTAATATTATAATACTTTATTATAATATTAAATATATAATTATTAATTATAATTATTATATTATAAAATATATATATAACTATTTATCCATATATAAATATTAAAATATATTAATTATTAATTATACATAATTAAACTCAATCACATTTATATATTTAATTAAATTTAATTAAATATATGAATATAATTAAATTTAATTGTATAATTAAATATATTACATAAATAATGATTAAATAAATGAATGAATGATGAATTAAATTACATATAAAAGAACAGAATATTAAATATATTTTATAATAAGAAGGTTTTTCTTATCCTACTCACAATCATTTTGTTTGTGAAAAGTTTTTCAATTTCATGTAATTAAAATGATCTATTTTATTTTTTGTAATCAGTTCTGTCCTTTGTTTGGTAAAGAAGTCACTCCTTAGACTTTACTGTAAAAGTTAATTGATTTAGTTCTATTTTTTTATAGTATAACCTTTAATATTCAAGTTGTATATCCATTTTGGATGTATTGTGGCATATGGTGTATGATTTTTTTTTCTAAATCTGATTTCAGCCAACCCAATTTCCAGTTTTCTAAACAGGTTTTGTCAAATTTTTGAGTAATATATGTTATTGGAGTTATTGAGTTCACTTATTTCTGATTCTTGTCTGTTTTATTGGTTTATTTTTAAAAATCTTTTAACTAATATATATTTAGTACTTTTGAAGAATACTGTTTAATAAAATAATTTGAGGATTAAATGTGCCATTTCTCTTTTCTTATTATTAAAAAATATTCTCAATAAGATTCTAAACTTTTTTATTTTACCAAATGAATATTGTTATTATTTTGTCTGGCTCTATAAAGTATCCCCTTGGTAATTAGATTGTTATAACACTAAAATTTATACATTAATTTAGCTACTATCATCATTGCTATTATGCCATGAATATTCCTCCAATTATTTTTCATTATTCATTTAAAGAGTGTTTTATAATCATATTTACATAGTCTTGGGTGCATCTTGACTCCCATAAATTTTGAGCATATTGTAATAACTTTGAAAGGGATCTCCTTTTCTATTCCTTCCTCTTGGATTTTCTTTTTGCTATACAAAAATGCCCACATTCTGTAAGGACTTACTTTATAGCTTGCTAATGGAGCTTTTAAATTTCTCAATTATTTCTTTGCTGGTTTTATGGAGCTTTGTAAATAAACCACGAAGTTGGTAGCAAATAGGGGTAATTTTCTCCCTGGTCTTCCAATGTTTATACCTCTAATTCCTTTCTCTTGCTTAATTTCTATCACTAGCATTTTAAATATATTTGTTATTTTTATTATTCTAAAATTGAAAAATATGAATCAACATGAATATTTCTATATTAAAAAAACAGAAAGTGAGACTTGTACATGAAACTATAAATCAGCACTAGAATAGCTTCTTTCAAAATATAATAAATTCAATGTTATTTTAAAATCTATTTTTAGTTTTCAACAATTCACTTCCATAAGATTTTGAGTTCTAAATTTCCCCCTCTCTCCTCCTCCTTCCCAAAGACAGTGTGCAGTCTGATATAAGCTGTACATATACATTCATATTAAACATATTTTCACATTACTCATGTTTTAAAGAAGAATTAGAGCCAATGGAAGAAACCGCAAGAAAGAAGAAACAACAATAACAACAAAAGAGAGAGCAAATAGTATGCTTCTGTTTAAATTCAGACTCCATACTTCTTTTTCTGGATGTGGGTGGCATTTTCCAGCATGAGTTTTTTGGAGTTTTCTTAGATCCTTGCATTATGGAGAAAAGCTAAGTCTATCAAAGTCAGTCATTACAAAATATGGCTGTAACTGTGTACAATGTTCTCCTGGTTCTGCTCCCCTCATTCAGCATCAGTTCATTTAGGTCTTTCCAGGTTTTTCTGAAGTCTTCCTGTTCATCATTTCTTACAGCACAATAGTATTCTATCACATTCATATACCACAACTTGTTCAGTCATTCACCAATTGATGGGCATTCCCTCAATTTCCAATTGTTGGCCACCACAAAAAGAGCTGCTATAAACATTTTTGTACATGTGGGTCCTTTTCCCATTTTTATGATCTCTTTGGGATACAGACCTAGAGATGGTATTGCTGGGTAAAAGGGTATGAAGATTTATAGCTTTGGGGACATAGTTCCAAATTGCTCTCCAGAATGGTTGGATCAGTTTGTAACTCCACCAGCAATGTATTAGTGTCCCAATTTTCCCACATCTTCTCTAACATTTATCATTTTCTTGTTTTCTTATGTTAGCCAATCTGATAGGTGTGATACAGTACCTCAGAGTTGTTTTTATTTGCATTTCTCTAATCAATAGTGACTTAGAGCATTTTTTTCTTATGATTATAGATAGCTTTAATTTCTTCCTCTGAATACTACCTGTTCATATGCTTTGACTACTTATCAGTTGGGGAATTGATATATTATTATTTTTAAGCTGTACTGTTTTTGCCTGTAATTATCTCCAAACCTCCTTTTTATGTTCTGTGTTTGTTTTCATACTTTCATTATTCTCTTTCCTTTCTCTTCTTTTTGGACATCATTATTGCACTCCTTCCCATTTTCCTTCCTGAATAAAAAACAAAAACAAATAAGAAACAACCCTCTCTTGTGACAAATAGGCATAATCAAGCAAATCCACACATTGATCATGTCCGGGAACGTATGCCTCATCTCTAATTCACGACCTTTTATTCAGGAGGTGAGTAGCATGCTCATCACTGGTCTTCTGGAGCTATGGATGGTCATTTCATTGATTAAATTTCATGTCTTTCAGAGTTGTCTGTCTTTACAATGATGTAATCAAGGTATAATTGCTTTCCAAGTCATCCTTATTTTGCTCTGTCAAACCATAAAAGTTTTCTTGTTTTTTTCTGAATCCATCCTTTTCATAATTTCTTATAGCACAATAATATTTCATTACATTCATGCAATGTCACTTGTTCAGTCATTAACTAACTGATAAGTATACCTCCTTGAGATAGAGACCCAGGCTGGTGAACTGTGAATTGCCCACTGTAGGAGAAACGGGAGTCAGAAAATGAACAAGAGGGAGTAATAAGGGGGAAAATACTGAAATTGTCAAAGATCTCAAAGGTCTCAGGAGGGACAACATTCAAAAACTTTAAGCATAATCAGGTAAACCAACAAGGAAAAAAAAGTCAAAGGAAATATAGCCTCTAGAGCTAGTTATATTTTGTTATATGCCCAATTGGTTGATTCACTCTTTCTCTCTTTTATTGATGTAAGCATTTAGAAATGTAAATTTTCCCTTAAGTACTGCTTTGGCTACATTCCACAAATTTGGGGATGTTGTCTCTTTGTTGTTATTATTTTTAATGAAATTATTGTTTGTTTATATGATTTGTTCTTTAACTCACTCATTCTTTAGGAGTAAAGCATCTAGCTTCCAATTTATTTTTAATCTATGCTTCCCAGGCCCTTTATTGAATGTAATTTTTATTATACTTTGGTCCAAAAAGGCTGTATATAATATTTATGTTTTTCTGCATTTTTGTGATGTTTTTATGCCCTAATATATGGTCAGTTTTGTGAAGATGCCATGTACAGCTGAGAAAAAAAGACATACTCCTTTATATTCTCATTCAATTTTCTGCAGAGGTCTATCATATCTCACTTTTCTAAAATTCTATTCATCTCCTTAACTTCTTTGTTATTTACCATATAGTTAGATTTATCTAGTTTTGAGAAGCAAAAGTTGATGTCCCCCACTAGTGGTTAGTTGTCATCCATTTTCAAGGAAGACCAAAATGACATTACTATGTAGGGGTCAAGGTACACTATGTCCAAGTGTGACCAAGCAGACCAATACAAGCTCAGAAGGTTTTACCACAGGTCAGGAGCAAATTGTCCATATGAACATTTGGAATGGAGCTGTTCTTAAATTTGTATACCTCACACTTCTTTTGAGCTACTGAAATTCTCCTTTGTTCACAGAACACATTACCTTCTTTGATGTGGGCTAACCATACTGCGCAGTCCTGTGCCAGTATGGAAGTTGGTAAGTATTGGGTGCTTCCAAGATAGTGTCATCTGAGGAGAGGGGTGGTCACTCCTTTCCCTGTCTGAATTCTAGTTCTTATCCAGAAAGGGCCCCTGGTCCCTTGTGACTGCAAATGCTCCCCTCCACTCTGGGACTGTGACCTAACCCAGGTAATGAGCATAGAGTTGCCAAGTGGCATCTGGTCCTGTGCCCAGCGCCCACACTGTTGCTGCTGCTGTTGCCATTACCACAGTCTCCCAGGCCTACTGCTGGTGTTATCACCATGATGCACTGACCAGCTCTGACCCCAGTCTCACAGATCTCTATTTCCAACCTCCTACATTGTCTCAGCCTTGAAAATGTCCCCTCCTAACCTTTTATTGGCACTGGCACTCCAAAACTCAATCTGACACATTATTTTTAGGTTACTAAGAGAGGGACATTGGGAGAGTTCAGTTGGAATGCTCATTCTACTCTGTCAACATGGCTTTGTGTAACAGCAAGCACCCCAGCATCCCCAGGGTGGCTGCCAACACAGGTTCTTAGATCTGCTTTGTTAAAGGAAAGCAACTCAAAATAGGTTAACAAGCTTACTTTAATCAGTCAAATATGTATTGTTTACCTTGTTCTGGGGAAAAAGGTCAGCACCCCGAACTTCAGAGTATGCAGACAGAATTATCAAGACAGAGAAACAGATCAAGTAGACAGGTTTCCAAACTGTCCAACCATTACATCCATATCAAATCAACATCTGGGTTTTTCAAAGCCGGGGGGCTCTCAACAACGGCTTCCCAGAATATCATCTGATCAAATCACAGAACACTTCTCAAAGTGAGCCCCAAAGCAAAGCCTCAAATCAGGGTTTATATAGCCTTCTCCTGGCTCAGAGAATGTAACAACCTTCTGGACCCACTGGCCAATCAAAAAGTATCTACTGAAAAACAAGCCTCCCACCCCAGGCTCCAGGTGCACTTTAGCCTAGGGGCAGGCAAGATCTTAAAAATTTATATTCCCATTACACTTTGTCAACATCAATTGACACCAGATCTAGTAAAAGAGTTCAGGCATTTGTGAGTAAACATTGCAAAATGAAGGAAAATTATTCAGTCCCTGATGAGGCAGAGGAACCAGTGGATTTTGAGGGGAGCATGGAACCCCAGATAGATGTTCTTGAAAGCTTTAAAAGACAAATAAAAATCAGTAGAGTAGAATTTATGGCCTGCCCAGCAGACATAATGAGCAGAATAGAAAAAAGAATCTGTGTTGGCAAATCTCAGGAAAAAAATAAGAAAGGATAAATGATTGAAAATACAAATACAAAGAAGTGAAGGACAATTTAGAAGAAAAGTAAAAAAGCAATATTAAAAGATAGTATCCTCTCCATATAAGCAAAACATAATGATATTGAACACAGGAAACGCAGAGGTAACTGAAAGACTAGAGGTCTCCTACAAGAATACAATAAGTCAAAAAGTCTAAATATTAGAATCCAAAGAAATAATAAAAGAAAACTTCTAAACACAGAGAACAAAATGTCAGTTCAATGTATCCATAGTCTCTAGAAAAACAACAAAACAACCAAGGCTGCAAACTCTAACACACAAGTTACTAAATTGAACAATTCCGATGAGAATCAATAAATTCTGTAAGTGATCAGGAGAAAGACCTTCAAATGTAAAAGAAAGAAAATTTGAATAACATAAGACTCCATTCACCAGGAAACAGAGGAGGAAATGGAATTGTGTGTTCTAAGGAGCAGTGAAGTTCAACATGCAACCGCAGGTGATTTATCCTGCAGATCTGAGTCTAACCACAAATTTGAAAAAAAAAAAAAAAAGGATGTTCACTAAAAAAGATTTGTTCAAAACATTCTTAGAAAGAAAACCAAAAATAAAGAGATTATTTGCTTCTCAGATACCTCAGACAACAGAAATACAAGAAAAGTAAACAAATATAGCAACCAAGGACAACAACAAAAAATAATAACAGAGAGACCATTAAGAGACTTCTTCTAACATACATGCTAAGACAAGGGTCAAAGCAGAAATCAAATATAAGTGATAGAGGAACAGACCTGAAACATTATGGACTAATCCTCACAACACCCTGCCTACAGTTCAGTCAATACTTTTTGTAGTGTCAAGTTACAAAATAGCAAGGCATGTAAAAATAAGGGAAGAAGGAGATAGAGGGAATATATAATGTACCCTAATCAAGTCAAAAGCTAAAAAATAAAGGGAAAATAATTCCTGTGGTCTCTCAGGAAGAAAAGAGCATTCAAGAGAGTAGGTGAATAAGCAAAGGGAGAGATTGGAAAATGAGGAAAGGCAAAAACCATGTTTCAGTGGTGAGAGGGGGATGCTAATGATGAATGCTCTTTGTGTTAAAATAGTCTCTAAAAGGAAATGTAGACCTTATATTGGGTATTCTCTGAAGGGATTTGGAGCTTCAAGAGACTACTCATCCTCCCTCAGAAGAGGAATCAGAGGGACAGCTAGGTGGCACAGTGAATAGAGCACCAGCCCTGGAGTCAGGAGGATATGAGTTCAAATGCAGCCTCAGATACTTTAACACTTACTAGCTGTGTGACTTGGGCAAGTCACTTAACCCCAATTGCCCCCTCCAAAAAGACCAAAAAAAAAGAAGAGGAATCAGAGTTCTTAGGAGTAATTGGGACCCAGAGAAGTGGACTTGGGGAAGAGATTTTGAGGTACATGAGCAGAAAATAACCAAGGGGAGGGGCAAAGTAAAAAATGAATCTTATCATGGAGCAATATTCTCTTTGCCACCTGCAATTTTTCTAAGATCAGGATACAACTGAAAAAAAAGGAGTCAGAGATAAGTTCTACAAGGCAATAATAAAAACTATTTAGAAGAGAGAATTTAAAATAGGTACCTCAAAAGTTTTAATTCCATGAAGAATATAGAAAATAAAGAAGGACTAAATGAACATAGGGGTTATGAACCAAAGAATAAAAATCTAAAATAGGAAGAAAAAAGATTAAATAATGATGAAAGTGAGGGAAAGAAATTCTTTCTAGAAAAAGACACAGAAAAAGAACATTTTAAAACTAACAAAACAAATTAAGAGGAGGAAAGGAAGGTAGAGTTTACTTGACTCTTTTACTGAGAGAAAAAAAGGAGAAAAATTAAAACTAGATGGAAGTAAGAAAGAAAAGAGAACTAATTAACCCCCCCACACACACACACACACCAAAACTATGGAAATGGATAACAAATAGGAAGGTGGGGGTGGGTGAAGAGGTGAAGAGAGTCAGTGAGAAATCAGACCACATTTAAAAATATTAAGCTAAAGTAAATGAAAAGTCAGTAGAAGAGGGGAAGTTCATAACTTTTTGGGAAAACCCTCAATATTAGAGATGAATGAAAAATGTACTCTCATAACTTTAAACATGAATGAATTAAGCAATCCAATAAAAAGTAAAAAAAATGACAGAATACATAACAAAACACAATCTGTTGCTTCCAAAATATATACCTAAAAAACAAAGACATATACCAGATAAATCTGAGGAGCCAGGCAGAAAAAATGCACCAAATGAATCCAAAAAAGCAAGAGTTGCAATCACAGTAACAGACAAAACAGTGTAAAATGGATAAACAAGGAAAATACATTATGCTGAAAGGAGCCACAGGCAACAAATAGATACAAATATTAAACTTATACACTACAAATGCCTTAGAATCTAAAATTCATAAAGGAAATATTAACTGAATTACAAGAATACAGCAACTCAATAATGACAGAAAACTTCAATGTACCTTTTTCAGTTTGGGACAAATCTAACAGAAAGATAAATAAAAGTGAAAAATATAGAACTGAACAAATTGCTGGAGAAACTGAGCTAAAAGACTTATGATGTCTTGTAGAAAGGCCTGCAAAAGAATATAAGTATTTCTCAGTACCACATGGAACTTTCACAAAAATTGTCTATGTATTAGGGTACGTAACCACCCAAACCACCCAGAGTTGGCCCCATTCTCTCTTCTATAGCCATTGAAGTACAGTGGCAAGACAAAAGTCAAGATGACTGGTGATAGCCCATGATACAGAGGATGACCTTGGCATCTTCAATGTCTAACTAACCTCTAAGCACTCCATAGTACCTGCTACCATCACTGTCATGGCCTGTTGGAAAAAATTGTTCATGTCCATCCTTTCAGCAAGGGCAAGCCTTCATATTATTTAGGTAGACATTCCCTTAACACACTGATGGATTTGATATCCATTGGTTATCCTCTCCCTGATTTAGCCCATCTACTGAAACAGTTTACCAGGGTATGACCAACACACATGCTACAATTTCTTGGAGTCACAGGCGAGAGTTGGGTGGCAGGTAGACACCAAAGGTGGAAAACAGGCCTGAAAAAGACTCAGCAGCTCTCACACTAGAGATACTAATGTTTCTTGAACACCTATACAACCCTGATGACATTGTAATATACTTGGAAAATTCTAGAGAATTAGCAAAAAATAGTAATTGAAATAAATAACATTAGAAAAAGTTGCAGGCAGCAAAGTAAACTGTTGCTTTCTTCTGAGCAATGCAGGGCTATAAGACAACTCCAAAAGACTCATGATAGAGAGAGATGTCTACATTCAGAGAAAGAACTAGAAAGAATAGAGTTTGAATGTAGATCGAAGCAAATTACCTGCTCTCTTTCTTTTTCTTGTTTGGTTTTGTTTCCTCTTTCCCATTTTTTATTCCATCCATTACAATCCTTCTTTATAACCTGACTAATGTCTAATGTGGAAGTATCTGCAGATCCTATACTTGATTGCATGCCACCATGGCGGGAGGCGGAGGGGTAGGGGAGGAAGAAAATTTGAAACTCAAGGGATTGTGGAACTGAATCTTGTAAACTAAAAGTAAACAAACATAATTAATAAAGACAAAAAAAATAAAAAATCAATTGCTTTCTAAATGATACAAAATGCAAGAGACAATAGTAATGATGATGATGATAGCTAAGATTTATTTAGCACCTTCTATGTGCCAGGAACTGTACTAAGCACTTTGCAAATATCTCATTTCATCCTCACAACAACTTTCGGGAGTAGATGCTATTATTATCCCTATGGTGGTCATCATTATTCCCATTTTCCAAAAAGGTATAAAGTGCACTAAATATTTGAGAATCAACCTACCAAAGCACACAAAAGATTTGTATAGATTCAATTACTAAGTGCTCCTTAAATAAAGAACAGGGGTGGCTAGGTGGTGCAGTGAATAGAGCACTGGCCCTGGAGTCAGGAGAACCTGAGTTCAAATCTAGCCTCATACACTTAACACAAAAACTAGCCGTGTGACCTTGGGCAAGTCACTTACACCCCAATTGCCCTCCAAAAAGCAAAAATATAAAGAATGATTTTAAATAGCTGGAGCAATAGTGCTCATGGCTGAGCCATGCCAATATTGGCTTTATTTTGCCAACTTGACAATATTACAGAAGTTAATTTATACTTTCAATGCTATACTAATCAAATTATCAAAGGGATTCTTTATGGAACTTGATAAAATAGTGACAAAATTCATTTGGGAAAACCAGAGGTCTGGAATTGCAAAGGAAATTATGAAAAGAGATAAGAACAAAAAGAGAATAATACCTTCAGATCTCAAATAATATTATGAAGCTGTGATCATCAAAGTCATCAGGTATTTATTTTAAAAAAGAGATCAATGGAATATAGTATATAAGTCAGAATTAGAAATAATGAATTAATAACTCAGCATTTGATAAAGTAGAAAACAAATTATTTAGGAAAGAACTCTCTATTTGACAAAATTCTTGAGAATTCTGCCTGGCAGAATTTAGGCTTGGATCAATACCTTACATCATATTCTACCATACTTTTTAAATATATAGATAATATTAAATATTACACCTTAAAAATTAGAAGAGAATCAGAACATATAACTCCCATAGCCATGAACTAGAGATAAATTTTTAACCAAACAAAACTCAGGCAATTAAGATAGATTTTTTAAAAAAACAACATTGATTACATGAAACTGAAAAGCTTCTGTACCAAAAAAATTAATGTGCCTCAGATAAAAAAGGAAGTGGTAAAGTGGGGAGGAAATTTTTTGCATCACATTTCTCTGATAAGGGCTTAATATTCAAGATACATAAACAAGTAATAAATTTCCCCCAATAGTGATCAAAAGATAAGAACCAACAGTTCTCAAAAGAAAAGTTGTAATGTATTAATAACCACATGAAAGAAGTTTCCAAATCATTAAAGATAAGACAAATGCACAACAAAACAACCCTGAGGTTAATTTAATCTCACATTCTGTAAACTGGCAAAGATGACCCCCAAAAATGCCAATAGTCAATGTTGGAGGGGTTGTGGGAAGATAGGCATACTGCATCACTGGTGCAGCTGTGAATCAGTACAACTAATTTGGAATTATGCAAATAAAGTGACTAAAATATTCATATCCTTTGACCCAGGGATTCCATTACTGGACTTATATTCCAGGCAAGTTATTAATAAATAGAAAATCCCTAGATACACCAAAATATTCACAAAAGAATATTTTTGTGATAGCAAAGAAATGAAACAAAGCTGAAGTCCACTGATTAGGGAATGGCTAAACAAATTGTTGCACAAGAACATAATAAAGTTAGTATTGTACTATAAGAAATAATGTGATGAAACACAGGAAATCTGCACATACTAATGCAGAATGAAGTAAGCAGAGCCAAAAAAACAAGAAACAATAACTATAACAATGTAAATGGAAAGAATAACACAAAACCACAAAATAAAAAGTGAAGGTTGCAAATTTTCAGGCTTATTTTTTGCTTTTTTTGGGGGGGAAGGCAGGGTTATTGGGGTTAAGTGACTTGCCCAAGGTCACAGGGCTGGTAAGTGTTAAAGTGTCTGAGATTGGATTTGAACTCAGGTCCTCCTGACTCTAGGGTTGGTGCTCTATTCACTGTTCCACCTAACCACCCCTGTTTTCAGACTTTTTAAATGTTTTGATAAGCTGGGAAGATTTTTTCTTCCTTTTCTTTTTTTTTGGAGGGGAGTGCTTAAAATATTTATTATATGGGATGTCTCTCTGGTAGGGAGGAGGGAAAGTGAAGAAAACTGTGATGTAAAACATGGAAGACATCTATAAAAACTTCTTTTGAAAAAGATGTCCATAGATGAGGTATATGTAGACTCTTCTTATTTATCAGCAGATGTATCATATCAAATTTTTCGAAAATTCTATGCAGATCTTTCACTTCTTTCTTATCTTTAGTTTTAATAGATTTGTCTAGGGCCAAAAACATATGTAGGAAAGTCATAGTTTTATGATCTGCCTCTCCATGTAATAGGATTGTTTTTTTTTTCCTTTCAGGTATTTAGATGGAATTCAATCAGTCAAGAAATAGCCCGGGCACTGGGCTGGGCATGGTGATACAAAATGAGGCAAAAGATAGTCCCTTCCTTCAAAAAACTTACAGTCTAATGGGGGAGACAACAGGGTAGATGGATAGACAGACAGACAGAAAGACAGACAAACAGACTAGATGTAGGAGAAAAAGAAAATTATTGATGGAAGAAAGGCACTAAAATTTAGGAATTGGGGAATGCTTCTAAAAAGATAGGATTTTAGTTGGGACTTGAAGGAAACCAGGGAATTCAATAATTAGAAGTGGGAAGGGAGAGCATTCCAGACTTGGGAAAAAAACAGAGAAAATGCTCAGAACTGAGAGATGGAGTGTCTTGTTTATATAACAGCCAAGAGGCCCATGTTACTGAATAAATGAGTACATGGTGGTGAATAAGGTGCAAGAAGTCTGAAAAAGTAGGAGGAGGCTTTTATATAGGACTTTGAATGCCAAACAGAGCATTTTGTATTTGATACTTGAGGTGACAGAGAGAAACTGGAGTTTATTGGTAAAGGAGGGGGCCTGTGCCTTAGTGAAACCAATTAGTTGGCTGAATAGATAATAGATTAGAGTAGTAGTGGCTGGAGGTAAACAGACTCACTGCTATGATAATGAAGGCATGAGGGAATGAAGGCCCACACTAACATGATAACAATGTCAGAGGACAGAAGGGACATATTTGAGAGGTGTTTCAAGGTGTTTCAAGCCTTGGCAACAGATTAGATAAAGGGACTGAGAGATAGTGAGGAGGCCAGGAACCCTAGGATGTGAGCCCAAGGAACTGAGAGAATGGCGTCACCCTCTATAGTAATAGGGAATGTTGAAAGCAGGGAGGTGCGGGAAGGAGGACAGTGTGGAGGGAATATTAACAAGTTCTATTTTGGATGTGTTGAGTTTAAAATGTCTGTTGGATATCCATTTTGAGATGTCTAAAAGGCAGTTGGAGGTGCAAAATTGGAGGTCAGCAGAGAGGTTAGGACAGGATAGTTTGATTTGAGAATCATTAGTTTAAAGATGGTAATTAGATCCATGGGAGCTGATAAGAGGACCAAGTGAAGGGAGAAAATAAACAGAGAAATATTGAAGACCCAAGGAAGAACCATGCATGACACCTATGGTTAGAGGGTAAGATCTGGATGAGTATCAAACAAAAGAGTCTTATGAGGAATAGACAGATATGTAGAAGGAAAACCAGGAGAAAATATTATCCTAAAAATAGAGAAAGGAATCCAAGTCAAAACATCACTTGTGATATCATCGGTCCTCTTTGAAATGAAGGGAAAGCAACTACATTTGTCTCCAAATCCAATGCACTTTCCATCACACCACATTGCCTGAATATACAATCCTTTCATTTCAATCTGATTTCACTTGTATAAGAACTTTGGGCAGAGTCTATTTTGTATGGTTTGTCCTAAGAACTATATGCCACGCCTAGAAATGGCCCTGCTTACTAACACACATGCCATTGCTATCTTGGAAAGTCCATCAATCAAATCCTAAACTTCCATTTCCCCACCAAATGCTAAACTATATCAAAACAAATCAGCCTGATTTATGAAGATCTTCTAACACAGGATCATAGGCTGAGAGCTAGAAGAGACTTTAGAGGTCACCTAATCCAATCCCCTGTTTTATGGATGAGATGCAGAAACATTCAGTGGCTTCCCCAGGGGAGCCCAGCTAGGTAATATCTGAGTTGAGTCTTCCTAACTTCAAGTCAGGGGGCTTTTCCACTTCACTACACTGCCTTTCTTACTGTCTGTCATTACTGAATACCTTCTCTGTGGAAGGCTTTATGCTGAATACTTTAAAGAAGGTTCAGGTTTGAGAAAGATATAAACACACAATGGGTTTCTAACTTTTGGGCTTCAAACCCCAAGATATGGGGCCTTAGCATCCAGAACTGGACAGCTTAAGTCTGAGGTTATAGTTGGTCTACGTTGCCCATTGGACTGTGAGCAATGAATGAACTGTCCAATGGACTGCTACAATTTATTATGTCAGAAGAGGGTAGACAGGTGGGTTGTCAACATAATCAATTTCTTTCTTAAAAAACTTTATTTTTAATTTATGGAATAAAATAACCATTTCCACAATAAAGGATAATTTTTAAAGGTGATTGCATATGAAACTGCAAATCTATTATGTACAACTTGCTACTCTTTTTAAATATATAATAAAATTATGTATTTTTTTTAAATAGAGAGAGGAGAGAGCATTCAGGAAAAGAAGATGATCAACAATGTCAAAGGCTATAGAAAGGTCAAGGAGATTGAGGACTGAGAAAAGGTCATTGAATTTGGCAACTAAAACTCATTAGTAAATTTAGAGAGAGCAGTTTCAGCAGAATGATAAGGAGGATTACTAGGGATTGAGAAAAGAATGAGAGGAGAGAAAGTGGAGGTATCTATTGCAAATGGTCTTTTCAAGTAGTTTAGCTATAAAGAAGAGAAGATATTACAGGATGATACAGGGAATAGAAGGATCAACTGAGGATTTGTGGGTTTATTTTGGATAAAAGTGACTCAGTAAATATACATATATAGATATTAAATATTGATATTAAGTAATTGTTTATGGTACCTTTGTACTACCTCATGTAGTTTCCTTGAGTTATTTAATATCTACTTTTTACCATTATCTTGTCCAAGATCATAAACACTATCTCTGGGTTTTTTCAGTTCAATTGAAACAAAAGATTTTGTTTCAATCTCTTATTTTAACTTTGTTAATCTTTTATTTAAAGTACGTTTCTTATAAATGACATATTGTTGGATTCTGTCTTCTAATCAGTTTTGCTAACCTCTTCCATTTTATAAGTGAGTTCATCCCATTCACATTCATAGTTATGAGTGTTAATTGTGTATTTCTATGCTTGCTAATTGAGTATTTCCATCTTCTCTATTCTCTTATACTTTCTCTCCAATTTTCTCCTAGCTATCTTCTCCAACACATTTGCCTCTTCAGTCATTCCTGTTCCATCATTTATTTTCAATCTCTCCCCATCTCCTAGCTCTTTCCTTGCTACCTACAAATATGTCCATGTTTCCTTAATCCTTAAAATACAGGGTTCTTCCTTGGACCCTTTATTTTCTCCCTCTAAATTTACTCATTTGGTGATTCCATCAGCTCCCATGGATTTAATTACCATCTCTACACTGAAGTGCCCAAATCTTCCTATTCTATTCCAACCTCTCTGCTGACCTACAATCTTGCATCTCCAAATGCTTTAATGCTTTTCAGAATGGATCTCAAACTGGATGTCCAATAAAAATCTTAAGCCCAACATGTCCAAAATAGAACTCATTATCTTTCCCCCTACCTCTTCTCCCCTTCTTTAGTATTGTAGAGGGCAACACCATCCTCCCAGTCCCTCAGGGACACAATTTGGGGGTCATCCTTGACTCTTTACTCTCTATTACTTCCCATATCCAATCTGTTGCCCAGGTTTGTCAATTTTACCTTTGCAACATTTCTCAAATGTACCTCCTCTTTTCCTCTAACATTTCTACCACTCTGGTACAGTCCCTCATGCCTGGACTTTTGCACTAACCTGCTGGTGAGTCTGCCTCTTCAAGTCTCTTCCTACTCTACTCTGTCCTCCAGTCACTAATGTGATTTCCCAAAAGTCCAAGTCTGACCATCCCCATCCCCCAACAAACTCTATTGGATCACTATTACTTCCAGAATCAAATACAAAATCCTCATTTAGCATTTAAAACCCTTCATAACCTATCCTCCTCCTACCTTTTGATCTTCTCATACTTATTCCCCATGATATGTTCTTTGATCTAGTGACTTTGACTTACTTGCTTTTCCACAAATAACATGCTCCATTTCTTGGCTCTGAGCATTATCTTGGGTTGTTCTCTATGTCTGGAATGCTCTCCTTTCATATATCACCTGGTGGCTTCTCTGTCTCCCTTCAAGCCCTAACTAAAATCTCATCTTCTATGGGAAGTCTTTCCCAATCCCTCTTAATTCTAGTGTCTTCCCTCTTTTAATTATTGCCCAATAATCTTGCTATTTTTTTGCATATTTGTTTGCATTTGTTAACTTGTTGCTACCAGACTGTGAGCTCCTTGAATATAGAAACTGTCTCTTTTTGTACCCCTAGCACTTATAGTGCTTGGCACATTGGTGCTTAATAATAAATGTTTCTAAGCTATCTTATTGAACACCAAACCAATCAAACTACAAAAGGATTACTTAATAGAACCAGAAAAAATAATGAAATTAATTTGGAAGTACAAAATACCAAGAATTTCAAGGTAAATAATGAGAAAAAAGTAGGAATAAAGTCATACTAGAAATGACAGATATCACATTATACTATAAAACAGTTAAGAAAAATAAGGAGATCAATCTGTGGAAGAGGTTTTGTATTCAGTAAAGAAAAACAAATGAACCTAGTAGCCTAGTGTTCAATAAACATAAAGACTTGAGCTACTGGGATCAAGGACTCATTACTTGATAAAAAAAAAAACTTTTGAGAAAACTGAGCACCATTATGGAAGAAATTAGATCTAGCTCAACACAACACCTTGTATCAAAATAATCTCCAAATGGACACAAGACTATAAATAGATATATCATAAACAAATTAGAGAAATAAGTAAAAAATTACTATCAGACCTGATGATAGAAGGAGATTCATAATCAAACAAGTGATAGAAAGGATCACAGAAGGTAAATTTTGTTTATATAAAATTAGAGTTTTGCACAAACAAATTCAATACAAATAAGATTAAGAGAAAAAAACTAACTGGGGGAAAAATCTTTGTAGCAAGTTTCTTTGATAAAGATGTAATTTTCTTTTCCCTTTTTAGAATTTTTAAACATTTTTATTTAAAATTTTGAGTTCCAAATTCTGTCCCTCCTTCCTTCCCTTCCATTTCCCCTCCCTGGGACAGTAAGCAATCAGTTATACATTATACGTGTGTAATTGTGTAAAACATTTCCATATAATCATTTTGTACAAGAAGACTCCAAAAAAGAAAAAAATGGAAAAATAGGATTCTTTAGTCTGTATGCAATCAATACCAGTTCTTTCTCTGGAGGTAATTAGTATTCTTCATCATTAGTCCTTTGGGATTGTCTTGGATCATTGTATTGCTGAGAATAGCTAAGTCATTCACAGTTCTTCATTGAATAATATTGCTGTTACTGTGTACAACATTCTCTTGGTTCTGTTCACTTTCACTTTGCATGAATTCATGTAAGTCTTTCCAGGTTTTTCTGAAATCATTAAAGGTCTAATTTTCAAGATATTTAAGGAACTGATTTAAATTTATAGGAATAAGAGTCATTCCCCATTTGATAAATAGTCTAAAAATATGAACAGGCAATTCTCAAGGCAAAATCTTAGGCTATTTATAGTCCTACAAATACGTTCCAAATTACTAATAGAGAAATGCTAATTATAGCAATTCTGAGTTTCTACCTCATGCACTTTAGATTGACAAAGATAACAGAAAGTGAAAATTACAAACTCTGTAAGGGCTGCTGGAAAACAGATACAATGATGGACTTGGTATAGCTGTAAATGACTCCAACCATTCTGGAAAGCAATATGGAATTATGTACAAAAATTTACTCAATAGTGCATTCCTTTGACCCAGTCATTCCACTGCTTGGCCTATACCCCAAAGAGATCAATGAAGGAGGAAAAGATACTAGTAGCTCTTTTTGTGGTGGCAAAAAAACTAGAAACTAAAGAGATAGCAATCAGTTGGTTAAGCTAACTTTGGTATACAAACATAATGGAATACTTTGGTCCTTTAAGAAATGAGGAAAAAGAGGATTTCAAAGGGATATAAATGGAGTTGTGTGAATTGAGGCAGACGAAAGTAAGCAGAACCAGAACGATAATTTATACTAACATAAATATTGTAAAACATGAATTGTGTGAAATTACAAAGAAGAGATATGAGAAGAAACTCTTACCCCACTCGTTTACAGAGATGGAAGGTCCACAGGCATATTACATATATTCAGACTTTTTTGATGTATTGAGATCTATTTTGCTGATTTTTTTCCTCTTCTTCCTCTTTTTATTTTTTTCTTTCTAAAAAATCATATTTGTTGAATTAGATGACTCGGCATAAGGAGAGGAAGAAATCCTGGGGAAAACTCTGGCAATATAAAAAACAAAGGATATCAATAAAATTATTTTTTAAAACATTTCAAAGCATTAATGTAACACTATCTGTTTAGTAATTCCCCAATTGATGGACATCTACGTTTTTTCCCCTAACTCTTTGCTACTACAAAAAAAGTGTTACTATAAATATTTTGGTGTATATGAGGCCCTTCTTGTTATCATAGACCTCGTTGGACTATACCTAGAACTGAATCTCTGGACCAAAGAATATGAATATTTTAGTCACTTTCTTCAAATCAAAATTTCTTTCCAAATGTTTGGACTAATTCATAACTTCATCAAGAGTATATTAGTGTGTCTGGTTTTTTCCCACACCTTCTCCAACATTAATTCTACCCCCTTTACTAGGTGCCAGGTGTAATCTCAGAGTTATTTTGATTTTCATTTCTTCTTCTTATTAGTAATTTGGAACAGTCTTTCATACAATTGTTCCTTATTGTCTTAACAAGAACCCTTCTCAATGAAGTAAAGGGAAGTCCAGTGGGTAGCCTGTCCCTGGGTATAGAGGTAGTTTAGCCTTGTCTTTGAGTAATCCTCCAGGGAATAGAGGTCTATAAACAATTTGTACTAGGTCAGAAAAAAATAGTGAGCCTCTCAGCCCTTCCAAAAACAGTCTAAAAGGGGCAGCTGGGGGGCACAGTGAGTGGAGCACCAGCCCTGGAGCCAGGAGGACCTGGGTTTGGATCTGGCCTCAGACACTTAACACAAAAAACAGTTGTTGACCTTGGGCAAGTCACTTTACCCCAATTGCCCTCCAAAAAGCAAAAACAAACAAAAACAGTCTAAAGGACTTCCTCTGTCATTTAAAGTCATAGCTTCCGAATTTAAACAATGCCCAAGCCAAGAATCTATGGCCTTTGAAATAATAAATACACCTTTAATTAGTAAGCTTGTAATGAGAATCTACTACGTGAAAGATACTGAATTAGGCCCTAGATATCAAAAGCCTCCCAAAGCTGATAAACAATCCCAGCCCCTTGAGGACCTTATGTTTGACATAAAGCAATAAATAAATATAAGCAAACTTTAGAAGGATGTGAGCATTAACACACTGGGTGATCAAAAAAAGTTTTCTGTAGGCAGTGGGACCTAAGTCCACTTTTTAAAAAAAATTTTTGGAGGGGGGAAGGCAAGGCAATTGGGGTTAAGTGACTTGTCCAAGGTCATGCAGCTAGTAAGTATGTCAAGATCTGTGAGACCAGATTTGAACTTAAGTCCTCTTGACTGCAGGGCCAGTGTTCTATTCACTGCACCACCTAGCTGGCTCTTTTTAAAGTTTCTATTTATTTATATTTTGGAGAGGGGAAGGGTGAGCCCACTTTGAAGGAAGGTAAAGATTCTAAGATGTGAAGATAAGTAAGGGAGTACTTTTAGGCATGCAGGGCAGTCCATGGGCAGGAAAAGAAGCAAAAAATGGTGAATAGTAAATTAGTAAAATTGCCTGGGATGTCAAGTGGAATAGGTCCAATTATATGATTATTATAATAGGCCAAGCAAGAAGATGAGAATCAGAAATATGAAGAGAGAACATGTAAGTGGAAGGAAAGAGATGAATGCAATAATACCATGGAGGAATCACTCAAAAGATTGGTTAAATATGGGGAGAGAGGAAAAGGGAAGGACCTGAGTGATTGGGAAAATGGTAGTACCCCAAAATGGGAAATTCTGGACAAAGAGGATGAGCTCCATTGTGTAGATGAGTTTAAGGATGCCTGTGGATATCCCAGAGATATCTCAAACTCAATGTGTCCAAAACGGAGCTCGTTATCCCCTCCTCCCCCTAACCTTCCCTCTTCCAAATGTCACCATTTCTGTCAAAGTTATCAACATCATTCTAATCTCCTGAGGTTCATAACTTTGGCAGTATCTTCGAAACTGTACCCTCCTCTCCCCACATATACAGTCAGTTGCCACACTTTGCTATTTGGATCCCTATATCATCTCTCACATCTGACCCCTTACTCATAAAACTACTCCCTTAGTTAAGGCCTTCATCATTTTTCATTTAGATTATCACAATAGCTTCTTAATAGGTCTCCCTTCCTCAGATCTTTCACCACTCCAATACATCTAAATTCTATTGCTAAAGTGATTTTCCTTACATGCAGATTTTAAGCATGCCACTCCCTTATTCAATCAACTCCAGTGGTTTCCTATTGCCACTAGGATAAAATATAAACTTGTTTGGTTTTAAGACTCTTAACAACCTAGCCCAAACTATCTTTTTATTCAAATTTGTTGAAAATCATTCAGTGGTACATTGGTAAATGTTTAGCAATAGGTTCTCTGAAAAAAAAATGAACACACAAAACACACTTTTAAGTTTAATCTGCATTGTTAACATTAATTCTAGGCAATCACCAAAAGAATAAATCAGTCACTGATTTGTAGCATCTGGAGACTGTTCAAGCTGGTTTCAGCATATCACTGACATTATTCCCAAACTCTGTGATCCAGCCAAACTGACTTTATTTCTGTTCCTCACACATGCCACTTCATCTCCCAACTTGGCACTATTCATTTCTCATACTTAGGGTTTATTCTCTCCTCACCTTTGCCTCACAGAATCCATCTCTTCCTTCAAGATACAGCTAAAGCACAACCTTTTATATGAAATCTTTCCTGATTCCCCCAATTGCCAGTAGCCCCTCACTCTCCAACTACTATATTTTAATTACCTTGCATATATTCTTTTTATTTTCCATGTATCTTTATATGTGTTGGCTGCCTCCCCCACTAGAATGTAAATTCTTTGAGAGTTGGGATTATTTCAATCTTTCTGTTTTTATGTTCAATGTCCCATACAGTATCTGGTACATAGTAGATGCTTAATAAATGTTTATTCATTGACTGATTCATAGTTCATCTGAATGAAGATGCCCAGCAGACATTTGGTGATGTGGGACTGGAGTTTACAGAAAGGTATATATTTCTTATTATCATATAATTATTATATCATATATAACTATTATTTATTATATTATTAAGATATAATTATGTTATTTATTATTTTAATATATTATTATATAATTATAGCTATACTATCTATCTATATTACATTGGGAATAGCCCTCCTTGATCTAATGACAGCTATGATTGACACTTTGAAGTATGTTGAACCCCTTTCCTGAGGAGCTTGCTGAACTACAATGGCATCTGGCTTTGTCAATTGCTACACAAGGAGAGTCAGACAATAGAATTGCCTCCTGCCTAAGCAGAGCTGATTTGCCCATCTATACATCATCCTTTGGGTGAAATGGAAGAAAATCCCCACCAGAGGGCAGTGTCCAAGTTGGAAGACGGGCAACCATGATTCTAAAAGCTAATATGTTGAAACCAGTATGTCTATAAGCACTGAAAACTTAAGGTTCTAAAGGTTGAGATGAGGCACAAGGCCCACTGCCAAAGCATTAATCAAAAGTTAGGACATTGGACTAGACTAGGAAACCCAAAAACATGATATGCCAATGGTCACATTTGTCTGACTCAATATGATTCTTCAGTATTTCAGAATTTTCCTTTTCCAGACGTATGTGTACAAAGGTATTTAGAGCAGTTCTTTTCTGGGAGTAAGGAATTGGAAGGTGAGGGGAAGCTCATCAGTTGGGGAACGACTGAACAAGTCATGATGTGTGATTGTAATGGAATACTATCATACTGTAGGAAATGATGAGCAGAATACTCTCAGAAAAACCTCAGGAAAGACTTGCATGGTCTGATGCAAAGTGAAATATACTATGTACAAATTAAGAGCAATATTGTAGGATGAACAGCTGTGAATGACTTGAATGTTCTCAACAACACAATGATCCAAGTTATCTGAAAGACATATGATGAAATATGCTATCCATCCCCAGAGAAGGAACTGATGATGTCTGAATACAGAATCTAGCATACTTTTTTTCACTTTATTTTTCTTAAGTCTCTTTTTGTCTATGTTTTATTTCACAACTTGACCATTATGGATATGTTTTGCATGACTACACATGTATAACCTGTATCAAACTGCTTGCCTTCTTAATGGGGGGGGAGGTGAGAGAATTTGGAATATTAAAATGTTAAAAATCATTTTTACATGCAACTGGGGAAAATACAATAACAAAGCTTAAAAATGAAAAAAAAAAAGAATTTTCCTTTCCTTTCTCCCTCTCTTCTTCTTCTTCTTCTTCTTCTTCTTCTTCTTCTTCTTCTTCTTCTTCTTCTTCTTCTTCTTCTTCTCCTCCTCCTCCTCCTCCTCCTCCTCCTCCTCCTCCTCCTCCTCCTCTTCCTCCTCGTCCTCTTCATTACATTCCTTGACATGCCCACATAAGGGTTTCATATCATATATGAAAATCTATAAGTCTTCTCCCAATTCAACTACCCCTGCCACTTGTAGATTCATCCACTCTTCCTTGACACAACCTCTTACTACCAATACAATGTATTTTACACATCAGTTTTAGTCACATGGTTTTCCACAATAGATTGTTCAGAACAATTACAACCAAAGTTATTTACCCAAGCTTCCTCTCTCCCTATAATGCCTTTAACTTTCTTTATGATTTTATCTGGGTATCCAGAGGACTCCAAGCCACTCTCTAGACTAATTCATAATAAAGAGATGGGATTAAATCGCTGCATAGTAATTTTCCTTCTTTAGTAAACAACCTAAGCACTTGATATCCTAAAAATTATTAAGACATTAGCATCTAATTTTGAAGCTAAGCATCTATACTCTGAACTTACTAGTTTTGTGACCTTGGTCTGGTCTAATTACTTCTGTGAACCTCAGTTTCATTCTCTGTAAAATGAAAGGTTTGGATTATGTACCATCTGAAGTCTTTCTGGTTGTCAGTTTCCATGGTTCTACAAAGTTATAACAGGACACTGTCTGTATTTGGCCTACTCTCACCATCCAATATAGAAAATTCAAAGAGAAGGTCATCTTCCTCAATATTACAAGGTATGAGATGAAAGCAACTGGTTAAATCTTCCCTCTGTTAATATTTTATTATACAGATCAATGTTTTTCATAATATCACAATAAGTACCAAAGGCACAGGCAATATAATTGATTTTTAAAAAATTATAATGCAAACAATTGACCCAATACTTACTTATTAGGAAAGAAGCACTGGGATGCAGTTAAAATCCACCATGAGTTCATTATTGATCCTCCACAAATAAGTGTTCTCTGCAAAGTAATACCTACTTGCCATGGAAATTCATCATAGAAAACTATGATACCCCCCACAATTGGGGAAAGTATCATTTTTAATGTTCTTGATGTCACTGCCTTGCCACAAGTTTCTACAAGAATAAAAAGGAAAGATTGTATACAGATGATAGAGCAACAAGACATAAGTGTAAAACATACAGAATCAAAGAATGGTT
>NW_027187378.1:27902543-27919568 GCF_028583685.1 Petaurus breviceps papuanus | reverse complement strand
GAAAGAGAGACAGAGAGAGACACAGACAGAGAGACAGAGATAGAGAGACAGAGAGAGAGGAAGAGAAAGAGAGGGAAAGAGAGAGAGAGACAGAGAGGGAGAGAGAGAAGAGAGAAAGAGAGAGAGAGACAGAGACAGAGAGACAGAGAGAGAGAGACAGAGACAGAGACAGAGAGAGACAGAGACAGAGAGAGAGAGAGAGAGAGAGAGAGACAGAGAGAGACAGAGAGAGAGAGAGACAGACAGACAGACAGAGAGAGAGAGAGAGACAGAGAGAGAGAGAGAGAGAGAAAGGGAGACAGAGAGAGACAGAGACAGAGAGACACACAGAGAGAACCTTGAATAAATGCTTAGGGGAATACCCACACTTAAAAAATGGGACATAGATGATGATCAAGCCAAAGAAAAAGGAATGGTTGGACAGGTAAGAGGAGATCTAGGAGAATGAATGAAAGACCCAGGGCCAATAAAATACAGCTGATGAGTCTGAAGATTCCTGTCACCCCCAAATACAAAATATTGTACAAATTATCAGGAGAAAATGTATTATTATGAATTATTATGCTATTGTATTACATTATTACTAAATGTATTTCATGTAACTATACAAAAGCAATTGTTTACTACCAGTATCTTCAGGGTAAGGTTCTTAAGGAAACAAAATTTCTATCCATCTAGCTGGTGAATGGTCCCCTATAGTTTGCTAATTTCCCAGGGCAATGGGGGAAACTACAAAGTAAGGAACACTGCTGCCAGAGGCAGTACTAGAAATGCCACCAGAAATATTTTTGTGTGTGCACGCGCACGCACACACACATACACACACACACACAGACTTGATTCCCCTTTGGGAACAATACTGAATGATTACTTGTTTGTAGGTGAAGCATTTCGTATTTTGAAGAAACAGAGAGAGAACTTTTAATCATTGAAAACTGGAAAAGCAGGAGTGTCAAGAAAAAGTTTCAAGGATAATCAAGCAGCATGAGGATGACATTGAAGACAAACCTACAGGATTTTGGTGCCTCAGTTCATTTGTGGATAATTGTTTTATGGCAAAAGAAGATAAAACTATAAAAAAATGAAAACTCCAACCAAATGAGACTGGCTTAAGATTATAAAAGGACTTCTCAATTTCATAGGGACAGCTAAGTGACACAATGGATAGAGTGCTGGGCATGGAATCAAGAAAACCCATCTTGAGTTCAAATCTGGCTTCAGACACTCATTAGCTATGTGACCCTGGACAAGTCACTTAATCCTATTTGTCTCAGTTTCCTCATCTGTAAAATTTGCTGAGAAAACCCCAAATGGGGTCATGAAGAGTCTGAAATGACTGAACAAGTTGAAAGCACTTGTAAATGCTGTTTTCCAGTAGAAAAAAAGCATTTGCCCAGCTGAAGAACAGTATTAGTAACCAATACAGAGGTAGAGAAGTACTTTCGATTGGTACACATGGTCCTGAATGGCTCAATGACATCAAAACCTGCAGTCCAGCATTATGAGTGTGAAAAATGACTTTTCTTAGTAATAATTATCTTGGAGACTCAGACCTTCCCCCATCCCCCTTTCTTCCAAAGTTCAGTTTCTTCTTCAGAAGGATTTTAAGTTCTAATTTAATGGATATATGTGTTACCCAGACAGGTCCCAGAAAATGCTGATTCCTTCCTATCATTGGAAATTGATGGCTCTTTGACCAAGATTAAATGACTTAAATCATGTACCCCAAGACCCTCATTTTACTATAGCCCACCTCCCAGTACATTCACCAATAAGTTGATTGGCACTCCTTGGGAACACCTACTCTTTGAAGGACATATAACTCTGAACCCCCAATCCCCAGTCCCAACACTGCAGCTCCATGCATACATATGTTGCCTTCTTTGAGAGAAATAAAATGGTAGACACAACTTAATCACATTTATTTCTTCTTTGACAAAACTCTAGAAGGGTTGACGTGAGTTACTCCAAGCATCTGGGGTCATTTCCCTTTCTCATGTGCTTCTGGGCTAGGTTTCAAGCATGTGTCTATTTTCATAGGACTGTCCAGCATGGCATGCCCACGTCAGAGAAGGAGCTGTGCCCTATGAGCAAAGCAGAATTGAAACAGCTCAGAAGGAACACAGGATGTGCAAATTTAGAGAATCCATCCCAAATGTTCACACAGCGTATTTGTGCCTGACCTATGGTAGAGCATTCCAAGCTTATATTGGTCTTATTAGCCATGGTCAGACACATTGAAATTTGACTCTAGCACAGTGGTATCATTTTGGTCTTCTTCAGAAACAGACAACAGCCAGAATCAGCACCAGATTTTCACCAGAGAGAGAGTACATCGGGTGAAAGAATGTGAACCCCATGTATATGTGCCTTGTGATGTATCATCCTGTAATTCTCTGCTTTATTTTTTCCCCCTCTGGAGCTCTTATTTCATTTTTTATCTCTTGTCTCATTTCTTTTATGTCTTCTTGTAGTTCTTGTGGCCAAGGCATTTTCCACCCTAAGGTCCCATTTATACTTGTTGTTGAGTTATCGTATTCTTCTGGGTTTATCTTTGGAGTATCTGGTTCTATAATATTTCTTTATAGTATTAAATGTCTTCTTCTTAGTCACATCTCTAGTCTTAGTTCCTAATTTGGGACTTAGTGCCAGGTTCTGCCCCTTACACATTCTTGGATGGGAATAGTCATGTCCTATTTGGTCTTGACCTTGATTTCCCAGGCTACTGCCTCTGGTTTCTACCTTTCCTGGTGGGTCTTTTTTCAGAGCACTGACAGGCATCATTATTACTAATCACAGCTTTATTGCTGACCATTTGATGGTCAGGGAGCTTCTGTGGTCTTGTTGGCACCCCCAGTTCTAGTGCTGTTATGCATCCCTCCTGGAGTATCCTCCACATGGGTCTTCTGATTTTGAGGGGCATCACTGGTAAGGGAACTGCCCCAGTTTTCCCTCCTTTCCTGGGGTTTTCACAATCAGGGAAGTGCTTTGGACTTTTAGCCAATTTCTCTGAGCAGATGTTGGCTTTCCATGAAGGCTTCTCTGTTACAGTGTTCATGAATTCTAGCTTTCTTTATGTGTAGTCCTAGGTTAGATGAAGGAACTGCCTTATATTTCCTGATTATTACTTGGTCTTGGCTCATTTTAGTTCATTGCTGAAGTATTTGTGTGAAGTCCTCTATTATCTTTCATGATGCCATCTTAACCAGGAACACCAATAATTCCTTAATTGTAAGATCTAATGGACTTTCAGTCCTCCTGCTTCTTGACCTCTGTATCACTGGATACTATTGACCACCTCATCCTGCTAAATATTCTCTCCTTTTCGAATTTTCATGATACAGCTCTCTCTTGATTCTCTTCCTACCTGTCCATTCACTCTTTGTTTTCTTTTGTAGGATCTTCATTCATGTGATAGCCAGTAATCAGGGGTGTATCATAAGGCTACTACTACCTCATTCCCTTTTGGTTTTTCTCCCTACCTCATCTTTTAAGAATCCCTGGCTTCTTCAAAACTCAGCTCAAACTAGAATTTCTTTTTGTTTTTTGGCTGGGCAATTAGGGTTAAGTGACTTGCCCAAGGTCGCAGGGCCAGTTTTTGTGTTCAGTGTCTGAGGCCAGATTTGAACACAGGTCCTCCTAACTCCAGGCCCGGTGCTCTCTTCACTGCACCACCTAGCCACCCCTCAAACTATAATTTCTTTAAGAGGCTTTTCCACATGTCCCTGGCTTTTTCCCTTCTCCTCTCTGTGTCTTGTATCTTCTTTATAATCACATATGTAGATAGGTTTTCTCCCCACTTTGAATATAAACTCTGTGGGGGCAAATACTACTTTAGGTTTTGTCTTTGTATCCCCAGAATTTAACATAATGTCTGTAACATAGTAAGCATTAATAAATGCTTATTGATTGATTAACTAATATTCAGGATGTGAAGTAAAACTTAAAAAATCATTTTGATTTGAATTTCTTTTATCATCATTGATTTGGGGCAATTATTTATATGGCTATTAATAATTTTCAGTTATTGAAGAACTGTATGTGTGTGTATATATATATAAGCAAATATATATACATATATTAACCATTTATGTTTTGAGGGATGACTGTTGGGTTCATATATGTGAGTTTCTTATGTCATAGGTATCAGGCCTCTATTTGAAACAAATATTTTCTTGATGTTTTCTTTTATTAACCTAGTAAAGCTTTTCAATTTCACATAATAGGACTTCTCTGTTGCATATTTTGTAATTGCTTCTCTGCTTTGTTTAGGGAAGAATTCTTCATTTACCCTTAGCTATAAAAGTTCACTGATTGGTTCTTTTCTGATTTTTTTTTTGGTCTGACATTTTATTTTCATGTCATATACCCACTTAAGAGTTTATTGTAACATAAGATGTTGGTGCAAATCTAATTTCTACCAAATTTCTTTCCATTTTCCCCATCAGCTTTTTTTTTGGTTAACTAGGAAATTCTGGGGGGAGAATTCTTAACCAGATAAGTAATAGAGATGATTATATAAAACAAAAGTAACTCATTTTGATTACATGAAATTGAATGACTTTTTCACAAAGAAAAATGAAGGTAGGTATGATAGTATGGGAAAGTATTAATTAGGGAAATATCTGTCAGTAGCCTAATATGGGTCTAATTCTTAAAATCTATAAAAATGATCTGATCATAAGTCTGGAGTTTTTCTTGACATCAAAGTTGAATTTTCCTCTTTGCCACTTTCCTACAGTCTTAGTGTACTGTATTAGAATGATAATAGTCCCACTATATTCTGCCCTGGTTAGACCACACCTAGAATGATTCACTTCTGGCAAAGTGAGAGAAAACACACACACACACACACACACACACTAGCGCACACATCCTACCTATTTTCTTCTTCTTTCCTAGAGTATTTTCCATCAATAGAAGGAGAAACATCATTGGCAGAAACCACATGATTATATGATTCCATCTCCTACTTTTCATTTTACTTCACTGTTGAAAATAGTCCAGGTGAGATGTAAACAGTTTGATGTCACAAAATGCAATGGCAACAACCTCCCAAGCCTGAGAGATCACTGATGTCTCTCTAGAATATCTTCAGCCACACATTACACCAGCAATTCAATGGATTGACCTTCTGCTGAGGTCACAGTAAAGAGTGGATTGGTCAGCAGGTTCTAGGTAAGAGGGTTTGCTCTCTTTCTATCAGCCCCTGGCTCTTAAGGAACTTGAATCTTTGACCAATTAGAAATTAGACTTGTGTGGAACTATGAAGGAAAGTGTTTGAGGAGTTTCTTTTCTACTCATACTCTTGATACACACTTCCTTTTTTGATAATTGAAGCAACTTCTTCCAAACACCAAAGAACAAACTGAGGGAGTAAATGTAGTTTAAAGAAACAAAACAGAAGCACCTAATCCAGTAGGTAGAAGCACTGACTCTTTGTCTCAGTGTAGCTCATTCAAAACATGACATGGAAACACCTCATAGGAGCTTTATTAAAAAGCCATCAGTGGACTTCCTAAGAAAAAATCCCCAGGACCAGATGGATTCACAAGCAAATTCTACTAAACATCTAAAGAACAATTAATCTCAATACTATATAAACTATTTGTGAAAATAGGCGGAGTCCTACCCAATTCCTTTTATGACACAAATATGGTGTCATATATTGTCTACAGTTACAACCAAACCAGACAACCAAACCAGAAAGAGCTAAAATAGAGAAAGAAAATTATAGACCTATTTCCCAAATGAACACTGATGCAATAATTTTAAATAAAATACTAGCAAAGAGGTTACAGCATTATAGCACAAGGATCACACACTATGACCAGGTGGGTTTATATCGGGAATACATGGCTGGTTCAATATTAGGAAAATTATTAGTATAATTGACCATATCAATAACAAAACCAACAGGAATCATATGATTATTTCAATAGATGTAGAAAAAGTCTTTGACAAAATACAGCACCCATTCCTATTAGAAACACTAGAGAGCATAGGAATAAATGGAAATTAATAATAATGATCTGATCATAAGTCTGGAGTTTTTCTTGTCATCAAGGTTGAATTTTCCTCTTTGCCACTTTCCTACTGTCTTAGTGTACTGGAGTAATATCTAAAACCATCATAAAGCATTATCTGTAATGGGGATAAGTTGTCAGCCTTCCCAATATAATGAGGAGTGAAGCAAAGATGTCCTTTGTCACCTCTATTATTTAATATTGTACTAGAAATGTGAACTATAGCAATAAGAGGGGGAAAATTAAAGGAATTAAAATGGGTCATGAGGAAACAAAACTATCATTCTTGGCAGATGATAGGATGTTATACTTAGAAAATCCTAGAGAATCAATTTTAAAAACTACTTAAAATTATTAACAACTTTAGCAAAGTTGCAGGACACAAAATAAATCCACATAAATCACCAGCATTTCTACATATTACCAACAAAGTCCAGCAACAAGAGATAGAAAGAGAAATTTCATTTAAAATAACTGTAGACAATATAAAATACTTGGGAGTCTGTCAAGACAAACCCAGGAACTATATGAATACAACTATAAAACACTTTTCACACAAATAAAGTCATCTAAACAATTGGAAAAATAATAATTGCTCATGGGTAGGCTGAACCAATATAATAAAAATGACAATTCTTCCTAATTTAATCTATTTATTCTGTGTCATACCAATCAAACTATCAAAATTATTTCATAGTGGTAGAAAAATAATAACAAAATTCATCTGGAAGAACAAAAGCTCAAGGATATCAAGGGAATCAATGAAAAAAATGTGAAAAAAGATGATTTAGCTATACCAGAACTCAAACTGTATTATATAGCGTGGTAATTATCAAGACAATCTGGTACTGATTAAGAAATAAGAGTCCTGGATCAGTGGAATAGATTAGGTACAAATTAGATTATAGTAAATGACTATAGCAGTCTAGTATATGATAAAACCAAAGATCCAAGCTTTTGGAACAAAAACTTATTTGACAAAAATTACTGGGAATACTGGAAAACAGTATGGCAGAAACATAGACCAATATCTCACACTGTATACCAAGATAAGGTCAAAATGGATACATGATATACACATAAAGGATGATACCATAAACAAATTAAGAGAACATGGAATAGTTTATTGGTCAGATTTATAGATAAGAGAAGAATTTAGAACTAAAAAAGGTATATAGAGCATTATAAAATGTAAAATAAATAATTTTAATGATACAAAATTATAAAGTTTTTGCACAAACAAAATCAATGCAACCAAAATTTTAAGGAAAGCAGAACACTGGGGGAAAGATTTTGCAACAAGTATCTTTGATAAAAGCCTCATTTCACAAATATATAGAGAACTGAGTCAAATTTATAAAAATACAAGTCATTCCCCAACTGATAAATGGTCAAAGGATATGAACAGGTAGTTTTCAGACAAGGAAATCAAAGCAATCTATAGTCATATGAAAAAAAATGGTCTAAAATGCTCTAAATCACTGTTGACCAGAGAAATGCAAACTAAAATAACTCTGAGGTACCACTTATCACATCTATCTACTACTACATCAAAATGTTGCATGTCAGAGGGGATTTGGGGAAACTGGGACACTAATACATTCCAACTATTCTGAAGCAATTCGGAACTAACTATGCCCAAAGGTCTCTAAAACTGTGCATAGCCCTTGATCCAACAATATCACTGCTAGATCTCATCCTAAAGACATCCAAAGATATATTTAATATGTTTGTACATGTATAGCCTATATCAGATTGCCGCCATCTTGGGAAGGAGGAAGTAGAGGGGAAGGAAAGAAAATTTAGAATTCAAAAATCTAATAGAAGCAAATTTTGAAAACCAAAAAAATAAAAATAAAAAAGATTTAAAATTGACTAACAATATAAACAAATAAAGATATCCAAAAAAAGGGCAAAGGATATATTCATACAAAATATATATAGCAGCTCTCTTTATTTTGGCTGAGAATTGGAAATCAAAGGGGTGCCCACCAATTGGGGCATAGTTAAACTGGCTGTGGTATATGATTGTAATGGAATATTGTTGTACTATAAGAAATGACAAGCAGTATGATCTCCAAAAAACCTAGAAAGACATACATGAACTGATACGTAGTGCAGTGAACAGAACCAGGAGAAAGTTGTACATGATAACAGCAATACTGTTCAATGAAGAATTGTGAATGGCTTAGCCATTCTCAGCAATACATTGATCCAAAACAATCTCAAGGAACTAATGAGGAAATATACTACCCGCTTCAGAGATGAATTGATATTGAATGAATACAGACTGAAGCATGCTATTTTTTTTGCTCCTTCATTTTCTTTTCTTTCATTTGAATTTTCTTATACAAATAACTAATTTTACATAATTGCATGTATAACCTATATTTGATTGTTTACCATCTCAAGGAGGGGTAAGAATAAGGAAAGAGGGAAAGATAGAATTCGAACTCAAAACTTTAAATAAAAATGTAAAAAAAAAAATTTTTAAAGGTCTTGAGTATGACAAAGTTGGGATTTTTGATGGAAGAATCATGAGTGTAAAAAGTTTGTCTGTATCCTAGCCAAGTATGCTCCTACCAATGAGCAATCCCATATCTTCAAAGCTGATTGTGAAATATTATTGATAAGTGATGTCAGTAGCAGAGCCTTTTTCTCTACCAAACAAGAGCAAATCAGTTTCAGATTGGATTCTACTACAATGTTTACTCTTGAAGAATATATGGAGACTGACACTGGTAAAAATAAAGTTATCCATCACAAAGGTCCAAGGTGCATATTCATGACGCTCCTTTATCCTGTTATAAACAAAATTGCATTACTTCCCTATGGGAAAGGCCTTTGTGAATGCATCTTTTTACCTTGGAAACTATTTGTTAATTTCTACTACCAGTGTCCTTTGGTCCTAGTAGATGTAATAGATGGAGTGTTAGACCTGGAATCAAGAAAACCTGAGTTCAAACATAGTTTCATACATGTACTAGCTATGGGACCTGGGATAAATTATTTAACCTGTATCTTTTCAGTTTTCTCATCTGCAAAATGGAGGCAATAATAGTACTTATATAAATGCAAGGTATAATAACAATTATTACTATTCTTACCATAGCTACTACTACTACTACTACTATTATTATTACTATATTATGATCTCTCCAGCTTTTAGAGCCTCACCACTTAAATTTTCTTACTCTATATAAATATATTTAATATAATTACATATATACATGTTATTTTCCCCAAGCAAAATATAGATTTCTTGAGGAGACTCCTTGACTTTTGTCTTAATACCCATACTCCTACCTGCAGCATAACTCCTGGAACAAGCTTAATACATGCTTATTGCTTGATTAATTGAATTTTTTAAAATTTAATTAATTTATTTATTTACTTTTGGTTTACAACATTCAGTTCCACAAGCTTTTCAGTTCCAAATTTCCTCTCCTATACTCTCTTCCCCCTCCCTCACTATGGCAGCATGCAATCCGATATAGATTCTACAAATACCTTCACATTAAACATTATTCAAGTTGTAAAGAAGGATTATAACCAATGGAATGAATGAGAAAGGAGGAGCAAAGCAAAACCAAATTAATTGAATTTTTGTGTCTATGAGAGGCTAGAGTCTTCTTTTTTTTTGTTTTTCCCTCAAACTATTAAAACAATTTTTTAATTTTTTTTAAGTTTTGAGTCTCAAATTCTATCCATTTTTTCCTTTTCCTCTCATTCTCCTCCTCCTTCCCTGAGACAGTAAGCAATCAGATATAGGTTACATGAGTGCAATCATGTAAAACACTCCCATATTAGTCATTTTGTACAAAAAGATTTGTTTGAATAAAAGAAAGTAAAAAATAGTGTGCTTCAGTTTGTATTTAATCAATATCAGTTCTTTCTCTGGAGATGGATAGTATACTTCATCATTAGTCCTTTAGGATTATTTTGGATCATCATACTGTGGAGAATGGCTAAGTTGTTCAAAATTCTTCATCAAACCGTTTTGCTGTTATTCTGTACAACATTTTGCTGGTTCTGTTTGATTCAGTTTGCATCAGTTAATGTAAGTCTTTCCAGTTTTTTCTGAGATCATCCTGCTTGTTATTTCTTATAGAACAACAGTATTCCATTATAATCATATTCCACACCTTGTTTTGTCATTCCACAATTGATGGCTATCCCTTAGACATCCAATTCTTAGGGTAGAGTCTTCTTTGTACCACTCCCCAGGGACCAGGCATTGATGTATAATCAAGAAAAAATATTTGTTCTAATCCCTGCTCCCAGCTAAAAGCTATCCCCTTCTTCCCTCCCCACCTTTTTTTCCTACAGGAAGCAAATTTTAATGGATGGGGAAACCATGGAAACTTGGGAAGAAGACACCCAATCCAGTTAATGAAGAAGCAAAACTCCATCTTGTCTTCCCTACAAAAGAACTCACTGAGTAGAAGTGACTGTTTGATGGTAGAATTGGGTGAGCTGGGGGTGGGAGGAGGATCTGTGGCTCATGGACAACTTCACATACCATATTGTAATAACTAACATTTGTATAGCAAAGTATTTTACATGCTCTCTCATTACATCTTATCAAGAACACAGGAGGTAGCTATTTCTGCTATTTTTGTCCCCATTTTTATAGGTAAGGAAACCAAGGCTAACAGTCACACAACAAATAAATGTTAGATATAGGATTTGCCTCTCCTGACTCTAAGTCCAATATTTTCCCCACTACATGATGAGAGCAAAGGTTATATTATAAATGCTCATAGACTTAGAACTGGAAGGAAACTTAAATATGACCTAGCCCCACCCCCTTATATTGCAGGTGGGAAAACTGAGGTCCAGAGAAGTTAAGAAATGATCAAGTTTATGTGAGGTAGTAAGAAGTGTTGCAATTGGAATTTAACAAAAGAGTAAACTGAAGCAGATCTCTAGGCAAGAAAACTTTTATTAGCAGGGGCATGCTACCTGTCAATAAATGGGTCAATTCATTGCCTCCATTTAAGCAAAAGATCTTGAGAAAAAGGACTGTTACCTCTTTTACAGGTTTTAGGGAGTACAGAACAAAGAACAGAAAATGGTAGATGACATCATGGGATTAAAGTCAACATGATTGGTTACAAAGCTGACATGCAGGAAAATGATTGGCTGGAAGTGTGGTAATGGGAACTAGCAACAACTCCCTTTCTCTCTCATGAGACTAAGAAGTGTTCATTGTTAATTGTAACTGAGGAAATTTTTCTCAGTATGAAAATAGTTGAAGGGAATAGAAATTATATATACATATATGTATGTATATATACATATATATGTCTATCAGAAGGTATATGGGCATATGAATACATAAATGAATGTGTGTATATATGTTTACAGGTATACATAGATAGAGGGCACAGGACCAATTTAATAGGAAAGGATGATACTTAAAAGGTGAAATTAAGAGGTAAGAGGAATATAATGAAAGGAGATGGGGAGACAGAATGGGGTAAACTATCTCATAGAAGAGGCAAGGGAAAATGATTACAATGGAGGGGAAGAATAGGAAGGCAAAAGGGAATGGGCCAACCTTATTCTCATTGAATTTGGCTTGGGGAAGGAATGAAATACACATTAAATAGGGTATCTCACCCTACAGAAGAGTAGGGGGGAAGGGGATGAGAGAGGAGATGATGGAAGGGAGGGCAGGCTGGGGGGAGGGAAGTTGGAAGCACCCACTTGTGAAAAGGGACGGGATCAAAGTAGAGAATAGAACAAGTGGGAGGTAGGATAGGAGGGAGGGAAATACAGTCAGTCTTTTACAATATATCTACTATGGCAATGTTTTGCATTAGCTACACATGTATAACCTGTACTGAACTGCTTATCTTCCCAGTAAGGGTGGGTGACAAGGGAGGAAGGGAATGAATCTGGAATTCAAAGTTTAAAAATCAAATGTTTAAAAATATGTATATATACTATTATTAATACTATTTTACATGTAATTGGGAAATAAGATATACAGGCACTGGGGCATAGAGATCCACCATGCCCTACTGGAAAAGTCTAAGGGGGTATGGGAGAAGATATGGGAGAGAGCAGATTGGAGGAGGGGACATCCTGTGGGACTGCTATTTTGGGGTGGTGGGTAGGGGAAAAACAGGGAGAAAATTTGTAGTTCAAAATCTGGCAGAAATGAATGATATAAATCAGAAGTTAATAAAGCGTTTGAAAAATGAAAAAAAAAACAGTTTAATTGTTTGAGCCCCAGTACAAGATAGCATCCCAGATTTTTGGACAGCAAACCAGACATCCTTGAAAGATAGATAGCTTGGTGGAGTAAAGATAGCAGATCTGACTCCCTTTCATTCACATACATTCTCCAAGGTTAGCAAAATTCCTTGAGGCAAGAAGAGCTGGATTTTTAAACTTAACCAATTGCAGGTCCACTGAACTCTGACCTAAGTTCCAGACAAAGAATCAATTACTTGTAAATAGTACCCAAAAAAGTAAGTGACACAGGATTAACTATAATCTTCTCAATTCCCCTGTTTGATCAATGAGAAATACATATCTTTCATGGATCACTTATCTACAAGTTAATCTTCTAAGATCTATAAAATAATCATTATTAAAAGTAGGGTGCACTAACACAAATTCTCTGGTGGAAGTTCAAAATGGGCTTTAGCACAGTCACTAATAGCAAAGTTGAAAAACAATAACAAGATTGATTAATCATAATATAAATCATAGTCAAAACCTCTAAAACCATGAACTAAATTCAGAGATTCAGCAAACATAAATAACTGTAAAGTAAAAGGCCAAAGTAATACAATAATGATCAACAATGTTAACTAGCATCAGGTCTCAGTATCCCAGTAACACACTTCCAATGTCCATTTCATCAGGATGTTTCATCTTGAATCTCAGGTGTCTTGTATAGTCCTCTGGTCTGGGAACAGGTCTTATCCTCAGAACAGCTCTGAAGCAGCATCTTCATTAGTAGATTTGTTTCTCTGGTTCCATATTGCTTGTAGATCCTTACTTGTTCTTGCTAAAATCTTTTACAAAACAAATATCAATATAATTTAGTGCAACCTTTTAAATTCTATTTCTCCAATAATCAGTTCATGTGGTAAAAACAAGCTGAAACCTTGGGGCTCTGGTGTTATTGACAATAGAGCTATAAGAAAAACATTAAATTAGGAATCCATAATTCACCTGAAACTTCAGATAATTTCAGTTTTTAAATACCCTTGCTATATATATATATATATATTTCCCCCCCCCCTTAATCCTGTACCTTATATAGGCACATTGGTAACAGCAAGCTAAAGGAAGAATCTTTTTAAAAATCTATGAGAAGAGGCAGCTAGGTGGCACAGTGAATAGAGCACCAGCCCTGCAATCAGGAGGACCTGAGTTCAAATCCGACCTCAGACACTTGACACACTTACTAGCCATGTGACTTTGGGCAAGTCACTTAACCCCAATTGCCCTCCAAAAAAAAAACAAAAAAAAATCTGTGGGAATCTGACTTGTAAAATGAGTCCTTCTGGTTGTAGATTTAATATTTACCAAAGTAGACATGTAAGCTAGGGTTGAGTGATTTTCTAAATTAGCATTGACCCCATTATCATTTAACTTTCTATTATGTAATTTAGCAAAATTACATTGATATATTTAAGAAATTTAAACACAAACTGAAAAATCAAAAGCTAAATATTTTGAAATACAACAGAAGGTAGAATTCTTAAAACCTTGCAAATTTCTGACATAAGTGGGAGGATAAAGATGCACAGAAACTCTAATACAAAATAATACCCATGCATGAGAATGGTGTGAAGCAAAGTGCTATGTGTGTTCTTAAAGGAAAGATTTTCATTGATAAGGTAGTATTTGAGTTTAGTTTTAAGGATGGATAAGAATAGGTAAAGAGGGAAAAGGGAGGTTTTTTTTGTTTTTGTTTTTGTTTTTTTTTGCTTTTTGGAGGGGGGAAGGCAGGGCAATTGGGGTTAAGTGATTTGCCCAAGGTCACACAACTAGTAAGTGTTAAGTGTCTGAGGCTGTATTTGAACTCAGATCCTCCTGACTCCAGGGCTGGTGCTCTATTCACTGGCTGCCCAGAAGGGAAGATATTTTGTGCCAACAAAAGAGAATGAGGAAGACTGACATCAATCCATGAGTAGTTTTTGGCTTTGGTCAGTCAACTGGTCATGAATCCACCTGATTATACCATTATATCTCTCCATCTTCTTTACAATGCTATCATGCGATAACTTTGCTAAATAAATGCCTTGCCAAAATCCAGATAAGTGATTGTCTGTACTCTTCCTCTTATCTGTTAGTTTAATAATCCTGTCAAGAAATAAAATGAGGTAAGGTTGGCATGACTCACTGTCTTTGATGATCACTTCTCCCTTTCTAAATGCTGACACATTATCATTTTAATAACTCCAGAATTTTGCCAGGAATCTCAGGCAGGTTGACTTGACCTTTGGTTTAAATAATCCATCCTCTGGTCCCTTTTTGAAAAAAAGGAAACTGCTTACATCTACTGCTTCTCTTGTTCTTCACAATTCCTCAAATCACTGAGAGCAGTTTCATGAGAACATTCCCAAGTTTGTTTCCTTTTCCCCCAGTATCTTGGGAGATTGGCTAAGCCTGGAGACTTGAACTCACTGAGGAAAGCTAGGTATTCTCTTAGCACACTTCTTCATTTAATCACTTTGTTTTAGTAAAGTTGAAACTGAAGCCCTAGGAGACTGAGTGGGTTGATCAGATTGTTAATGATAGATCCAAGGTTAGAATCCTGGTGCTTTTATTCTCAAATGAGTTCTTTCCCCACCATACCATGGTGCTGGGGGTAGACTTAGGGGTGGAGACATTTACCAGCAAGCCAGACAGCCTAAGTTTCATCTATATCTAGTCTCTAAAATTATTCTAGTTCTTCAGTGATTTCACTTGATCAACATAACCTTGTATACCCTCCAATCAGCACACTTGGTCTAGAGACACTGAATTATGTAATTGTGAAGAGAAAAAAGATCTTTTGCAGGAGAAGAGATGAAAAATACAATGACAAAATTAAACATTGTGGGGGAGCAAAAAAATGTTCAGAAGATGATATGATGTAGGGATGGCCTGCCTCACGGGTCTTCAACACAATCCAAAGCAAGTAACTGGAGATTGCTGTGTATACACCAGGTTTCTCTTTTCGACCACAGCCTTCTCCCCAGCTGACAATGCCCACTTGGTACCATATTTTCTCATTATTCCTTTGGTTGCAAAACAAAGGTCCCCCACTGTCACCCTAAAGAGGAGAAAGAAAAGTATTATTCTCTCCCCTTATCACCTTATAGTTGGATCAAAAGAATTAGAAACCTTATTTTGCTATTTATTGTCTCTATGACCTTGGTCTCTATGACCTCCATGACCTCTGTGACTTAACTTTTGTGAACCTTTATTTCTTCATATGTAAAATGTGTCAAGGTCTGTCCATTTTACCTTTCTATCTTCTCTTATATATGTCCTTCTCTCTTCCCTGATACTGCAGGACCTCATCACCTCACACCCAGACTACTGAAAAAGCCTGCCAGTTGGTTGGCTTGCCACACATTTCTCTCCACTCCAGTCCATCCTCCACTCAGCTTTCAAATAGTGATTTTCCTAAAATTCAGGTCTCACCCTCCTCCCCCAATAAATTCCAATGGCTCCCTATCACCTGCAGAATTAAATATAAAATTCTCTCTTTAGAATCTAGACCACTTCAAACCTTGCCAGTTCTCATCTTTCCAGTCTTTGTATGCTTTTTCTCCCTCACATTCCCTGTAATATAGTTACATTGACCTTTTTTTTTTTTTTGCCTTTTTGGAAGGCAGTTGGGGTTAAGTAACTTGCCCAAGGTTACACAGCTAGTTTTTGAGTGTGGGTGTTAAGTGTCTGAGGCTGGAACCGAACTCAGGTTCTCCTGACTCTGGGGCCAGCGTTTTACTTACTGCGCCACCTAGCCACCCCTACATTGACCTTTTTGATGTTACTTGAACAGGATATCCCATCTCCTGACTCTGAGCAATTTCACTATCTGACCTCCATGCCTGTCTGTCCTCATCTCTACCTCCTGACTTCCTTCAAGTGTCAAGATAGAATCTCACTGTCTACAGGAAGTCTTTTCTGATTCCCCTTAATTCTAGCACCTCTGCTCTGTTAAATATTTCCAATATATCCTGTATATATTTTATGTGTACATGGTTGTTTGAGTGTTGCCTCCTCCATTCAACTGTGAGTTCCTTGAGAGTATGGACTGTCTTTTACCTTTCTTTGCATCTTCAGTTCATGGTACTATGCCTGGAATATAGCAGGTACTTAATAAATGATGGATTGTTCTCAATCCATCTAAAGGGTGGTAGCTAGGTAAGGGAGTTCTGCCCCTTGAAAAGAACCCAAGGAAAGCACCTCTCAGACTTGCATAGAATAAAACCATTTTAGATTACATGATGTTACAACAAGGCACAGCTTCACATCTTTTCATGTCAGGTGTTAATAGAAATACCAAGAAGGAAGAAGTAGACTACATTGAAATGACTGCTGCTTAAAGGTGACCCAATAGCTACTGGACCAGCCAGGGGGTCACAAAGGGTCCTTGGGAGTTGGGTTGACCTTAAATCTAATGACGAGAGTTCTGATTACCTGGCAGGAATCTTTTTTTCCTTCAGGATCCCATGCACAGATCATGTTGTCAGTGAGCATATAAGTCATCTTATAGCATTCTTCCAGGTCTATAAGCTCAAGCTTGACTTTTTGCAGTGGGAAATCCATTTGTTTCATAGGTTCTAATAAAAAGGAAAGACAGATCAAGAGACGAAAGGGAACCAACAGTAAGGAGCTGTTCTTTGATAGAGTTTGAATAGTCCCAGACTACAGAGATGTGATCATCATTAATATCCCTCCCCTTCCACTCAAGACAGGAAACAAGGACATCTCCCTCCCTCCCTCCCTCCCTCCCTCTCTCCCTCCCTCCCTCCCT
>NW_027187378.1:27898200-27902143 GCF_028583685.1 Petaurus breviceps papuanus | reverse complement strand
TCTCTCTCTCTCTCTCTCTCTCTCTCTCTCTCTCTCTCTCTCTCTCATTCTCCCTGCTAGTTCTCCCAACTCCATCATCCAATCAGGAATTGAAACTGGACTGGTATCTAACTTCACTCTAAGGAAAAAAAGTCAAAAATAAATAAAGGAAGGAAGCAATGCAAAAAAAAAAAAAAAGAAACAATATTTGTAAAGCACTTAGAACCTGGTACACAGTAGGTGCTATATAAATGCTTGTTTGAATAATATATTCAATAAGAACAAATCTGAGTTTGACCTTTGCTAGTAATCCAAAGACATTTAAAGTAGTCTGGAAAAAAAGACCGAATTCATTAAAGTTGTAAAGAACCTAGGAAACCTTATGGATACCTGTCAGTTATTGAGATAGGCAGACTATCAGGGGAGAGTGGATCTAGGCTTGGGGTCAAGAAGATCTGAGTTCTGCTCCTGCTGGACTCATACTAGCTGTGTGATAATGGCTAAGTACTGAGCTTGTATCCTCAGACAGCTCTCCAAGATTATACACTATAGAAACGTGCCAATCTGCTTCAGTGGAGGAAGCATCCACACCAAGGAGTTCCCCGCCCCCAATTAAGATAGATGAATGAGATAGAGAATGCTCAGTTCTTCATTTGACTTACCCTACCATCAATTATACAGACATTTATACAGCGCAGGGGCTATGAAGATGAAAATTGATACACAGTCTCTGGTTTCCAGGAACTTATAACCAATGTACTAGGGCTAATGTGACAAGACAGGTACCATAGAAAGTAGAGTGAGATCAATACAAAAGAGATACATGAAGTGCCTGAGGAAAATTTGAGGTGGAAAAGAAGACTTTCCCCAGGGGGAAATCAGAGTAAGTAACTGAACTGGGTCTTGAAGCAAGAGGAGGTTTTCAAACAATCAATGAGCATTTATTAAGCACTTTCTGTGTGCCAGGCACTGTGCTAAGTGCTGGTGATACAAAGCAAAAGCAAAAACTAGACCCTGCCTTCAAGAATCTTACATTCTAATGATAAGAAAATGTGTCCCAGGCATCAGAACCAAACTGCACAATAACCCAGATGTGGGATTAAAGAATGTGATGTTGGGGAACATTTAGTGGTCCATTTTGAAGGAAAGAACTGTGCATTAGACGGAAAGACAGATAGACAGACACAAAAACTTAATAGCTATGTTGGAGCCAGACTATGGAGGTTCGAATATCAAGAGTTTGGACTCTATCTTTAAGTCACTAGGTAGCAGCTACTGAAGGTGGTTTCACAGAATTAAGGTATGGGAAGGGAGTTTCAGAGGTCATTAATCTAGACTATGCCTAAACTGAAATTTCCCTGTTTTTCTAAGGTCCTTTCCAGCTGCAACATTCCATAATTCTATTATGCTGCTATAATCCGGGCTGGAGAGAAGAAATCTAGAGGGTACCCATAGGGGCCTGCCTTCCTTTCACATTAAGTGAGGTAGTACATGATGCAAGTGGGGCAGAAAAGTCTGCCTTTCTGATCCAAAACAAAGAATAGGGCTTACTACATAAACTAAGCTATCTTTTTTCTAGGACAATCAGCTCCTCCCAAATTTCTCATTCTGTCTGCAGCACACATATGCCATGCATAGTACCAGAGGTCAGAGGTGCCAGATGCTCTGGAAAAGTCACTCACTTGTGAATCCCCATCCAGATACCCAGCATTCTTTCACGTTGTATACATTTCTCTTCAGGCAGATGGGTATTTTCTGCATGCTAAATTCTATAGGAGAACTGAGCAGCATCAAAGCAATGTCATTGTCCATGAATAGTTGATCGAAGTTGGGATGAAGAATAAGCTTTGACACATTTTTCTTCTCCACTATCTTCTGGTTAAATCCCTCCAATGATATGCGCATTTCTAAATAGGATGTGCTTGGTTGGAAACCAAAAAGACAAGAAAAAACAGGGAAATTCCACATAAGAAGAGAATTTAACTAAACCCAAGGCAGCTAAGTGATGCCAGGAATAGAGTGCTGGACCAGTATGAAGGCTGCCACGTGGAAGAGAGACTAGAACTTTTTCTTGAGTGTCTAAAGCAAGGAAGTAAACCTGATCTCATGGATATCATGGCAACTTGGTGGGATGAGATCCATCAGTGTCCATACAGTGTCTCTCTACATGGCATGAGGGAAGCTTTGCTAGACACCAGAACTGATGATTAGGCATTCTCCTATGCCAACTTTGTTGCCCAGTATCTCTTTGCATGGTGAACTACCCACATATCAAAGTACTACTCCTGAATTACAGGTCTGACCAATTATTCCTCTGCTTAAGTTTCTTTTGCCATTCCTCTAGTAGTTCATTTTGCCTTTAGGATAAAATACAAACTCCTCTAGTACAAAATGGGTGTAATAATAATAATACCTACTTTCAGGGTTGTTTTGAGGATTAAGTGAGATGATATTTGTAAATTGCTTAGCACAGTGTTTGACATGCAGTGGGTGCTTAATAAATGAACCCATTTTGGGGGCGGCTAGGTGGTGCAGTGAATAGAGCACCAGCCCTGGAGTCAGGAGGACTTGAGTTCAAATCCAGCTTCAGATATTTAACATAAAACTAGCCATGTGGCCATGGGCAAGTCACTTCACCCCAACTGTCCTGCCCTCCCCCCTTCAAAAAGCAAAAAGAAAAATCTAAAAATAAAATAAAATAAACAAAATGAACCCATTTTCTTCTCCCTTCAACCTCCTCCCCTCATTCCACATTCCTTTCACTCTACTACACTTTGTGCTCCAGCCAAATGGGCCTTCTTGGTATTTCCCACCCAGAACATCCCCTCCCCCCACTGCCACCATGTCTTTGTGCTCAGGTAGTCTCCCCTGCCTGGAATACATGCTTACTCCTTACCTCTTCCCTTCAAAGTGCAGCTTGTGTGCCACCTCTTACATGAAGCCTACCTGGGTTCACCTCTTTGCAAATGCTCCCCCCAAATACTCTGGATGTGCTTTGTGTATTTTGTATATATGTTGGACTTATTTATCTGTGTACATGTTGCTCCTTACCAGCAGTGAGCTCTTTCTTAGGACAAGGACAGTCTTACTTTTATCTGTGGCTCTCTGGCACCTAGCACTTTATATGTGTTTGTTTGCTGATTCATAATAAACACTTGTCAATTTTTTTAAAAGATCATTGGCAACTCTGTGGAGAGCAGTTTGTCTTCCCAGCAGTTTCTGTTAAAGAAGGAGTTATCATTATTATTAAAACATGCCTAATAGAGGGACTTATTTTGCTTGACTATTCAAAGGTCGTAACAGGTTTTTGTTTTTTCTTCCTTTCTTAATGGAGGGGAGGCAGCAGGAGGAGAGAGAGAATTCAGAACTGAAAAGAAAATAGGTTTGGTTTTAAAAAAATTGTTTCTGTTGAATTATAAGATCAGAATCCAAGCAAACTGTGAACTGAGTAAGAAGAAATGAAGTAGAGGCAATGAACATGGGTAATTTTCTTCCTAGGATTTTGGTTGTGAAAGAGAAAATGAAATCTTGTATGATAGCTTCCAAGTCATGAATTTGTTTTTGCTTTTTTTTTAAGAACAGGGAATAAGGGGGAGGGGAGGGAGGGAGAAAAAATTGAAACTCAAGGAATTGTGGAACTGAATCTTGTAAACTAAAAGTAAACAAACAAATAAAGAACAGGGAATAAGAGGGGCAGCTAGGTGGCACAGTGAATAGAGGACTGGCCCTGGAGTCAGGAGGACCTAAGTTCAAATACAGCCTCAGACACTTAACACTTACTAGCCATGTGACCTTGGGCAAATCACTTAACCCCAATTGCCCTGCCTTCCCTCCTCCAAAAAGCAAAAAAACCCCAAAAAACAAACAACAAAAAAGAATGGGGAATAAGCATGTTTGTAATCATGATGGAAGAAAGTAGGAGAGAGAGAGAGAGAGAGAGAGAGAGAGAGAGAGAGAGAGAGAG
>NW_027187378.1:27830373-27898100 GCF_028583685.1 Petaurus breviceps papuanus | reverse complement strand
AGAGAGAGAGAGAGAGAGAGAGAGAGAGAGAGAATGATTGATTATGGAGGAAAATCTGGCATTGGAGAGAAATGAGGATAGGTTCAAGGGTTGGCCTTGGCAAAAGCTAAGACGACCAGAGAAGTTACCTCCTCCTCAGAGACTAGAGTAATAGAAGAAAGAGTGTGCCAGGGAAGATGATGTCAAGGGGTTCCGAGCTATAGAGAAGGGGAGAAGAGGAATCTCAATTAATCCATTGGAATTTGCTTATAATAATTTTAATTAATACCTAATGAAAACTCTTGGCAAACCTCCAAGTGGGAGAATGATGTAGTCAGAAGAATACTAGAATACTAACAGACTTGAGTGAGATCTGGGTCTGCCTCTGAGTAGATGTATGGCCTTGGGTAAATGTCATCATCTTTCTGGGCTTTTTCATAATCAAAATGATGGAGTTTGAATAGGTCCTTTGGAGTAGTTAGGTAGCATAGTGGATAGAATGCTAGGCCTAGCATCAGGAAGATCTGAGTTCACATTCAGCCTCAGACACTTACTAGCTGTGTGACCCTGGGCAAGTCAGTGAACCACTGTCTGCCTTAGTTTTCCCAACTGTAAAATGGGGATAATAACAGTATCTACCTCCCAGAGTTGTTGTGAGGGTCAAATGAGACAATAAATGTAAAGTACTTAGCACAGATAGATAGTAAATGCTATATAAATGTTAGCTATTGTTGTTTTAATGCTAAGATTCTACAGCTATATAATGTAACTAGAGGGTATTTTCTATGCTTGTGTATATATACAGGCACCCAATAAAGAAAGCCTAAGAAGAAAAAAAGGAGTTATCTTCAAGGATTGTCAGGAGCCAATTAAATAAAAGAGGCTGGCTCCACTTTCATTCCTGTGCTCTGTTTTAGGGCTGCCCCACATGTCCGAGTGTGTATATCTCAGGACAATAAACATTAAAAGCACAGATTACCTTCTTATCCTTCACTCTGCAGGGTAGAAACAACATCAATGGGTGTCAATTGTAAAGAAACCTATTTAAACTTGACAAAAAGATGTGCTTAACAGTTTTGAGTTATTCCCAAGTGAAAGGGGCTGCCCTGTCCTAGGAAGTCTTCTAGCCAATGCTAGATGACCACTTATTGAACCTATTGTCAAGGGGACTTTTGTTCAGTTATGGGTAGGAACAGAGGCTTCTGAGATTCCTCCCATATCTGAGACTCTAACATTTTGTAAAGATAAAAAAACATGGGGGGAGGGGTGGAGCCAAGATGGTGGAGTAAAAACAGGACCTCTGTGTGGCTCCTGCTCCCACCACCTCCAATACATGTAACAAAAATGACTCTAAAACTTTAGAGCTGCAGAACCCACAAAGTGACAGAGAGAAACAAATCTGCCACTGAAGGAAGCCTGGCAGGCTGACAGGAAGGGGCTATCTCACTGAGCTGGGAGCCAAGAACAATCCCATGTGAGCTGCTCAGTTCTGGCCCCAGGGCAGCCCCCACCATTGGTGACCTGAGCGGACTTCAGGAGAGTGAATCACCAGCAGCTGTGGAGGTTTCCAGACTTCTCAACCCATAAATGCCAAAAAGAAAGTAAAAGGTCAGTCGGGAACTCTATTGGAACTGGGTGGAGAAGAGCGGTCTAGAACCTGCCCCTGGGGTGAGAAGTGGTGGAGGTGCAGCAGCAGGCCACATGGCTGCCTCCAGAGCTCCTGGCCTGCAGATTGTGGGGAGATTAAGTGACCATTCAGGGGGTAATCGCTCTTGCTTTAACCTGCTTGGATCTGGATCGTGGCTTTGGATGGTGGTCCTAGGGTGTGTGGCCAGTGAGCCAGAGCTTGTGGGGGTTGCAGAGAGGGTGCCCTCCTAGAAGCTCCAGTAGCTGCAAAAACCCCAGTTATTTGGGACATAGCTCTCTGTAAATCTGGAAGCAGAGTTCTACCATGGCAAAGAGCTCAAAAGTCAAATAATTGGCTGGCAATATGAGCAAGCAGAAGAAGCAGAAACAGACCATAGAATCCTTTTTTGAGGATGAAAAGGATCAAAGCATGGAATGGGAGGAAGACAATGAAGTCAGAACTCCTGCATCAAAAGCTTCCAGGAGAAATATGAATTGGTTACTCCATGGAGGAACTCAAGAAGGATTTTGAAAATCAAATAAGAGAAGTAGAGGAGAAATTGGGAAGAGAAATGAGAATGATGCAAGAAAATCATAAAAAGTGAGTCAACAGCTTGCTAAAGGAATCCCAAAAAGTACTGAAGAAAATAACAGCTTAAAAAAAATAAGACTAACCCAAATGGCAAAAGACACCCAAAAAGCCAATGAGGAGAAGAATGCCTTAAAAATCCAAATTTGCCAAATGGAAAAGGAATTTCAAAAAGTCACTGAAGAGGATAATTCTTTCAAAATTAGATTGGAGCAAATGGAAGCTAATGACTTTATGACAACTCAAGATACTATTAAAGAGATCCAAAAAAAATGAAAAAAATAGAAGACAATGTGAAATATCTCATTGGAAAACCACTGATGTGGAAAATAGATTCAGAAGAGATAATTTAAAAGTTGTCGGGCAACCTGAAAGCCATGATCAAAAAAAGAGCCTATAAATCATCCTTCAAGAAATTCTCAAGGAAAATTTCCCCAATGTTATATATCAGAGGGAAAAATAAAAATTGAAAGAATTCACTGATCACCTTTTGAAAAAGATCCCCAAAATAAAATTCCTAGGAATATTATAGCCAAATTCCAGAGTTCCCAGGTCAAGAAGAAAATACTGCAAACAGTCAGGAAGAAACAATTTGAGCATTATGGAAACACAATCTGGATAACACAAGACCTAGCAGCTTCTACATTAAGGGACTGAATGGCTTGGAATATGATATTCTGGAGATCAAAGGAGCTAGGATTAAAACCAAGAGTCACCTACCCAGCAAAACTGAATATAATGCTTCAGGGGAAAATATGGTCATTCAATGAAATAGAGGATTTTCAAGCATTCTTGATGAAAAAAAACAGAACTGAACAGAAAATTTGACTTTCAAATACAAGAAACAAGAGAAGCATGAGAAGGTAAACAGGAAAAAGAAATTATAAGGAACTTATTAAAGTTGAACTATTTATATTCCTACAAAATTATAATTGTAACCCATAAGACTTTTCTCAGTATGAGGATAGTTGAACAGAATATATGTGTATATATGTGTATACATACATATATATGTATGTATAGGAGTGTGTATGTGTGTGTATATATATGTGAGTGTGCATATGTATGTACATGTATACATAGACAGAGGGCACAGGCAGAGTTGAATATGGATATTAAAAAAATAAAATTAAGAGGTGATAAAGGAATAGATTGGGAGAAGGAGAAAGGGAGAGACAGATTAGAGTAAATTATCTCATATAAAAGAGTCAAGAGAAAACTGTTACAATGGAGGGAAGAGCAGGAAGGTGAAGGGGAATGGGTCAACCTTACTCTCATTGAATTTGTATTAAGGAGGGAATAACATACACACTCAATTGGGCATCTTGCCCTACAGGAAAATAGGGGGGAAGGAGACAAGAGGGGGGGTGATAGAAGGGAGGGTAGATTGCAGGAGAGGGTAGTTAGAAGCAAACACTTTTGAAAAGGGACAGGGTCAAGGATAGGATGGAGGGAATTATAGTTAGTCTTTAACAATATACCTACTATGGAAATGTTTTGTGTAACCACACATGTACAACCTATATTGAATTGCTTATCTTCCCAGTGGGGGTGGGTGAGGAAGGAAGAAGGGGGATAATTCTGGAACTCAAAGTTTTAAAAACAAATGTTTTAAAAAATTGCTTTTTACATGCAACTGGGAAATAAAATATACAGGCACTGGGGTATAGAAATCCATCTTGCCCTACTAGAAAGTTAGGGGTGGGGGATGAGGGAGGATATGAGAGAACAGACTGGGGCAAGGGGTATTCAGTAGGCTTGATATTTTGGGGTGGAGAGTAGGGGAAAGATGGGGAGAAAAATTTGTAACTCAAAATCTTGTGGAAATGAATGTTGAAAACTAAAACTAAAAGAAAAAGAAAAAATAAAAGTACTCTTTAATTATTAAAAAAAAACCATAAACATAAACAAATTCATTTTTCTCAATGCTTACCTGTCATCCTTGAAGCAGTGGGAAGCAGTGAGAATCCACAAGTTATCCAGTATTGATCCTCCACATAAAAATGTGTTATTGAAATAGATGCTCACGTGCCATGGAACTTGAAAACGGGAGGTATCAACCCCCCCTATGATTGCGGCAGCTTCTGTTTTCAAGACTGGGGAAATATGGATTTGACCACAGGGAACTATTGCAAGAAGAGAGGGGAGACATGGGAAGAAAAATGGTAGTCTTTGTGTAGGTTTGTGCATACCTTGGAAAGCAAAACTTCCATCTTCTTTCAAACCTGGTGAAATGAATGCTCACATGCTACAATGGAAAGTGTGCTATTGGGGGGCTAGGTGGTGCAGTGAATAGAGCACCGGCCATGGAGTCAGGAGGACCTGAGTTCAAATCCGACCTCAGACACTTAACACAGAAACTAGCCGTGTGACTTTGGGTAAGTCACTTAACCCCAATTGTCCTCCAAAAATTAAAAAAAAAAGTGTGCTGTGCTAGGTGTCAGGGCAGCTCTGCACCTGTCCCAGCTCTGCTACTTAGTACCGATGTCTTTGAGCAAATCAATTTTCCTTCTCATAAGAACAGAGGGCAGGGGCTGCTTTTGGACTTTTTTTTCTTTTGTATCACCAGTGTTTATATCCAGAGTGTCTGGCATATAGAAGGCACTTAATAATTGCTTATTGAGTGACTGACTGGATATCAGTTTATTCATGAATAAAATGAGGGATTTGAACTCAACCATGAAGATACCCTCTCTCTCTCACATTCTGTGATCCCTAGAGAATCCAGCAAGGACAATAGTTGGCTAGAGGCTCTCTTTATCTCCTGAACCTGTTTCTTCTTTGGTCAAGAAATTGTTTTTTCTTTTTAAATTTATGAAATAAAATAAGCATTTCCATAACAGTACAATAAAAAAGATGATTGGACATGAAACTGTAGATCTATCATACACAACTTGCTATTCCTTTCAAATATATAACAAAATTATCATGTAATTCTTTTCTTTTTTCTTCCCTTCCTCCCCCTTTTTTAGAGATGGCTACCATCAAACACAAATATGTGTATGTATGTAAAATTATTCTATACATACTTCTATTTATTAGTTCTTTCTCTGGATGAAGACATCTTTCTTCATATGTTCTCTATAGTTAATTTGGGTATTTATAATAGAAAAAATAACATATTTGCTCAGTCATTCTTAAAACAATATTGCCATTACTGTTTACAGTGTTCTCTTGGTTCTGTTCATCTCATTCTTCATTATTTTATGCAAGTCTTTCCATGTTTTTCTAAAATCATTGAGCTCATCATTCTATATAGCACAGTAGTATTCTATCGCAATCAAATACCACAGCTTGTTCAACCATTCCCCAATTGATGAGCATCCCTGAAATTTCTAATTCTTTACCACCACAAAGAGAGATACTATAAACATTTTAATACATATAGGTTCTTTTCCTTTTCCCCTAATCTCTTTTGGAAATAGACCAGGGGTGGGTAACCTGTGGCCTTAAGGACACAGGTGGCTTTAAAGGTCCTTGAGTGCAGCCTTTTAACTGAATACAAATTTATTCTGTGAAAAAGTTCACATTTGAGGACCTAGCCACATGTAACCTTAAGGTCACAGGTTCCCCACCCCTGAAAGGGACCAACTAGTGGTATTGCTGGGTCAAAGGGTATAGGTACTTTAATAAGTCTTTGGGCAGAATTCCAGATTGCTTCCCAAAAATTGTTGGATCATTTTACAATTCCATAATTACTTAGTGTCTCAATTTTTCCACATGTTCTCCAACATTTGTCACTTTCTATTTCTATTATTTTGGCTCAAGGTTGTTTTAATGTGCATTTTTCTAATCAATAATGATTTAGAGCATTTTTATATGAGTATAATTGTTTTGATTTCTTCAATGGAAAATTGCCTATATCCTTTGACCATTTATCAATTGGGAAAGAACTCATATTATTATAGATTTGACGAAGTTCTAATTATTATTTGTGAATTTTGTTCATTCTTATTTTTCCTTGCAATTTTCCTTCTCAGTCTCTCTTTTAACTATCCTGGAGGATACAAAAGAGAGATAAAAAAGACAATCCCTACCCTCAAGGAATTTACAATCTAGTGGGCAAGAATACATGCAACCAAATATATAAAAAGTGATTGGAGAAATAAGAAATAATTTAAGGCCAGAGGAGTACTGGAATTAGGAGAGGGTAGGGAAGCCTTCTTGTAGAAGGCGGGATTTTAATTGGAACTTACAGGAAGCCAGGGAAGATAGTATATAGAATTGAGGTGGGAGAATATTCCAGGCATGGGAGAGAGCCAGAGAAAATGCCCAGAGCCAAGAGATGGAGTGTCTTGTTTGTAGAGCAGCTGGAAGGTGAGTATCACTGGATTAAAAAGTACATGTAAGGGAGTAAGGTGAAGGAGGACCAGAATGGTAGAAGGGGGATAGGTTATGAAGGGCTTTGAATGTCAATAAGAACATTTTGTATTTGATCCTGGACGTGAAAGGGAGTCACTGGAGTTTGTTGACTAAGGGGTTGGAATGATGGGACCTGTGCTTTAGGACAATGACAGTAATGGCTGAATGGAGGATGGATTGGAGTGGGGAGAGACTTGAGGCACGTATGACTGAAACAATGAGATTGATTTTTCCCTTAGGAGTTATAGAATTACTCTGTAGTCACAAAGCACATAAATACACACACATGCATGTACATAGTACTTACAATCAACATTGTTTTTTCCTAAGGTATTTTCCAACAATGGAAAGCAAAAAATCATTGGCAGCAGCAACATCACAATTCAATTACACAGTCTTCTTCTCATTTCCTTGTAAGTTAAGCACATTCTAAGTAGAGTTGTGGGTGTCTGAAAAGCCAAATGTAGTAACCTCACAGGACTTTAATAAATTTGAGAGATCAGTACTTCTTCAGCCATATATGACATCACCAGGCCTATTAACAACTGCTGAGGTCACAGTAGAGTCTGGTGTTTAAGCAGGGTGAAGCAAGGTGGGTCAAGTTTTTAAGAGCACTGAATTTGAAAGAAGGGAGTGGGTTTGAGTTCTATCGTGGTGTTGCTAACTTTGTGATCTTAGGCAAATCATATAACTTTTTTGAACCTCAGTTTCCTCACATACAAAAGGATGATGAGAATATTTTTATTATCTATCTCACAGCGCTGTTCTGAGTATTATGATAATGTATATATAAACACTTTTCAATCAAATAAATATTAATTTCCTACTCTGTGCCAGGCACTGTTGTTGAACCTTCATTTGAAAAGGACCGATGACATTATGAAATGATGTCTTGACTTGTGTATGAATTGGATTTAATTTAGGCAGAGTCAAACAGCTATCAGCTTTACCATCTCTTCCAGAGTCATCAAAGTCCGTGGCAGATCAAAAGTCAGATGACTGGTGATGGACTGGGATGTAGTATATGACCTACTCTGTGCATGGCACTGTGCTAGGAATGAATGAAACAATTCCTACTTGCAAGAAGATTACATTTCAGTGGGGGAGGATAACAAGGATTGATATGTAAACAATACATAGGTATCTATAAATTATATACAGAATACAAGTAAATAAAATTAACACAAAGTAGTTAAATACAAGATAGTTTGAGAGGAAGGGAATTAGCATTTGAGGAGACCAGGGTTGAGCTGTGTCTTGAAGGGAGAGATTCTGAGAATGGAAGTGAGGAGTGGAGTGCATTGCAGGGGATGAAGTGTCCTGTGTGAAGAACAGAGAAAAGTCCAATATGGCTGGACTGCAGAATGTCAGAGAAAGTAATGAACAATGAGGTTGTTTAAAAGATGGAGTGGGGGCAAGGTCATGAAGGGCTTGAAAAGCTAAATAGAGGAGTTTAGATTTGATTCTAGAGGGAAGCCACTTTTTACCGAGTAGAGGAGTGACATAGTTATGTACTTAAGGAAAATTACTTATGTCAGATATATACTTAAGGAAAATCATAAGGCTGTGTGAGGAAACACTGAAGTGGGGAGAGACTAGAATCAGGGAAACCAGCAAGGAAGACTGCTGGAGGTGATTGGTGGTAGTAGTGTGAGTGGAAATGAGTGAATAAAAAGAAAGGTCTAGTGAAAGTTTTTAAAGATGTATTTTTTATTTCACTAAATATTTCCCAATTATATGTAAATTTTTTAATATTCATTTTTTGAGTTTCAAATTCTTTCCCTCCCTCCTGCCCTTCTCCCAACCCTTTATAAAGTGAGCAATGTGATGTTGATTATACATAAGAAGTGATGTAAAACATTTTCATATTAGCCAGGATGGAAAACACACCCAAACCCACACCCAAGCAAGAAAAACAAGGCAAAAAAAGTATCCTTCGATCCGTATTCAGAATTCATCAGTTTTCTTTTGGGAGGTGAATAAGCATTTTCCATCATAGATCCTTTGGAATTGTCTCAGATTGTCTTGATAAGAATATCTAAGTCTTTCACAGTCAATCAGCCTTATAATATCCCTGTTCCTGTGTACGATGTTCTTCTGGTTTTGCTCACTTTAATCTGTATCAGTTCATATAAAGCCTTCCCAAGTTTTTCTGAAACAATTCTGATCATCATTTTTTGTAGCACAATAGTATTTCATCACAATCATATACCACAACTTGTTCAGCCATTCCCCGATTGATGGACATTCCCTTAATCTCCAATTCTTTGCCACTAGAGAAAGGGCTACAATAGATATTTTTGTGCAAATGGGTCATTTTCTCTTTTCTTTGATTTCTGTAGGATATTTCTGGGTAAAAGGGTATGCAGAGTTTTACAATCCTTTGGGCATGGCAAAAAAATTTTTTCCATGATAACTGGACTAGCTTACAACTCCAACAGCACATTAATATCCAAATTTTTCTACATCTCTTGCCAGCATTTGTCATTTTCTTTTTCTGTCATGTTAGACAATCTAATAGATGTGAGGTAGTATCTCAGTTGTTTTAATTTGCACTTCTCTAATCAACAGTGATTTAGAGCATTTTTTTATGTGACTGTGGATAGTTTTGATTGATTTTTTCTTCTGAAAAATGCCTGTTCATACCTTTTGACCATTTATCAATTGGAGAATGTCTTGCATTATTATATATTTAGCTCAGTTCCCTCCATATTTGAAAAATGAGAACTTTATCTGAAAAAACTTGCTGTAATAATTCTTCCTAATTTCTTGTGTTCCTTCTGATTTTAGCTGAATTACTTTTGTTTCTCTCTACCTCTTGTTCAGTCATAAACACTTTCCTTATCTATATCTATATATATTACCCTTCATATCTAAATCATTTATCTATTTGGACCTTATTTTTGGTATACAGCATGAGAGAAGTTATTGTTTTCTATGATTTTAGTTAGAATCCAGGCTTTTTATTTTCTCATTCAGAGACCAGACCCTTGTAGGCCAGTCAGTCTGTCTCTGAAGGACATTGCTAATAGATGAGATTCCAAAAATCCTCTGTGAACATTCTTCTCGATCCTGGAAGACCTTACTTCTGTTTAGAGTATAAACAGAATCTAATCTAGGTGACTTCTAGTCTGACAACATTAAGTCTAAGCCCTTGCACCCCTCAACTGGAGTTTAGGGTAACCAACCAATTGGACTTTAGGAGAAAACCAATGAGAGTGCTCTGGATAGAGATGGATTCCTTTGTCCTGATTTCTGGAGGCAGCTAAGTGTCATGATCAAGCCATGGGAGCTAAAGGCTTTCAGCCCATCTTCTTATTTGAAAGTCCATCCCCTTGTTAATTGTTCACAAATTAGGGTTGATTTTCACCTATCAGAGGCACCCCCATTTCCAGAGGTTATTTCCAAAGATTTTCCCTTTCCCAAAGGTATTTACACATTTTCAGTGATCTCCGTGGTTTTGTCTTTGGTTACCAAGAGAAACCACTGCCTATCAATTTATTGATTTTCAACTAGCCTAATTAATAAATTGATTATTAATCACCCAGCAACTCTTTCTCTTGGGCTTTTCATTTGTCTTAGGTAGGAGATGTTGGTTTATGCCTAGTTTCTAGAGCTATAAAATAATTCTTTGGTAGTTTGACTGGTATGGAACTGAATAAGTAAATTATCTTAGGTAGAGTTGTCATTTTTATTATATTGACTTGGCATACCCACGAGCAATGAACATTTTTCCAATGGTTTAGATCTGGATATATTTATATAAAGAGTGTTTTGTAATTGTGTTCATATAGTCCCTGGGTTTGTCTTGGGAGGTAGATTTCCAAGTATTTTACATTATCTGTAGTTATTTTAGATGGAAGTTTTTAAGGATATTATAAATTTGATTGTATTTTAAGGAAGTAGAGAAGGAAACAGTAGATAGGAAGAGGTAGGGGACTGGGCAGAGTTGATTGAGGTTGCAATCTGCTAAAGAAGACTGGAGGTGATGGGATGAGGGGTTGGCCTTGGCAAGGAAAAGGGTCACTTTTGTGTCAGAGACTGGGAGAAGGGAGAAGAGAGCGGGTTTTGACATGAAGACTAGGAAAGAAGAGGGAAGGAGCTCATATTGAATGGCCTCAATTTTCTCAGTAAAGTAAAAGACTTTGTAAGTATGAGACTTATATGAGCTTGCACACGAAGTTGAATCTGGAAAATGACATGATGACAATATAAATGAAAAGAACAACCCCCTCCCAAAAAAAACTTCAAACCAAACATCATATAATTTTCACAGTCAAGTTTGGCCTTAAAAGAGATAGGAAGATGTAGCAATACACCATTCTCCTTTCTTTGTAGACATGGGGGATATGGATACCAAACATTGCATATATTATTAGATGTAGTTGATGTGATTAGTTTTTGCTGAAAAGGTATTTTTTGCTCTTTCTGTTATTTTTTGTTACAGTGAATGGATCTTTGGGTGGGAGAAGTGAGGGATTTTTGGAGGAAAATGGAATTTGAACACAAAAAAAGAGCAATAAAAGTTTTATAGCCTTCATGTCAAATTTTTAAAAGAACAAAGTAACTACTACATTGAGGTATGAGATATTACTATTCAGGACTCCGGTACTTGTTATATTAGCTTCTCTGACTAAATGGAGGTTGTTAGTAATAAAACTTTTGGGGAATAGAGAGAATGCTATTTCTGCCTATGTTTCCATATCACAGACACATAAATAAATGGCTTACCTTACACTGCCTTAAGGGAAACCATACCAAGGCCAAAGATGACTCGATAGGTGGTCAACAAAATGACTTTAAAAAATAATTAAAGGGAGTAATATTTAAAATGTGTTTTTTAAAACAATTCTGAACTTAAATACCAAATAAAAGGTTTTTTTTATACAAATACTACAACAGGGGGAAAAAAAGATTGGACATAGAACTGTGAACCTTTATTACGTACAATTTGCTTTTCCTTTTAAGTACATAATAAATTCAACATGTAATTTTTAAAGCTGTCCTGCTTGTCCATGTTTCTTTCTGACCTTACTTGAATAGAGTCATTAAGTGACAAGAATGACTTGAGCTGTTGGAACAGGAGGCAGGAGGGATCCTTGAATATTCATGTAATACCATAACGTCTATGACAGGACATGTGGGACAGACAGGATCTCCTCACACGGAACAGTCCCATAGAACATCTACCACTGATTTTTGAACACTGGACTTCAGAGTCAGGAAGAACTGAATCTGAGTCCTCCCCCTGAAACTTCCTAGCTATATAACCGTGGCCTAGTTATTTAACGTTGCTGAGTCTCAGTTTCTAGACCTGTAAAACAGGGGAAATATTCCTAGAGTATTTCCCTCATTGTGTTGCTGTGAGGCTCAAATAAGGCACTTTGTAAACAAAGCACTATGTGTCCGTTATTATTATTATTAATCTGCATTTCTGCCTTTCATATCTAGAAATGTGACGAGTCTAAGTAGGATACAAATTCAACCATATAGGGAATTCCTAGTGTGAGAATCCTCCCCAAAGAAGCAAACACAATTTCTTTTTTTTGGGGGGGGAGGGCAATTGGGGTTAAGTGACTTGCCCAAGATCACATGGCTGGTAAGTGTTAAGTGTCTGAGGCTGGATTTGAACTCAGGTCCTTCTGACTCTATTCACTGCTCCTCCTAGCCTCCCCACACAACTCATTTATGACTTTCTAGATAAGTCTTAGGGAACTGCCTCAAATATAGAGAGGTTAAGCCGTAGCGCCAGAAAGTATAAGTGTGATTTGAATCCTATTCTCCTGATCCCAACCCAGCAACTCTATCTGCTACTGCACTGCATTATAAAATTTACCTATGAATGAACATTTTTCCCTCCTCTATAGTCAGTGGAAACTGAAATAATGAAAATAATAGCTGTGGGAAGTACAACTCTAGGAAGAATTGCAAATGGAATGCAAAGTGTTGTAGGCTTTCCCAAGATTATGGCCACACTAGAGCATTTGGACATGGCCAGGCTCTGAAGGAAATCCTTCAGCCACAATCCATCCCTAGCTGGCCTGATGCTGACTGCCTATTTTACTAGCCAATCTCCTTGGTGGAAAGTGGGAGAGAAAGTGGTATCTCTACATCTTCATGCCTTCTATAACTATTTCACTGAACCCCATTACTACAAAATTCCTATGTAAATCCTTGACGTGTGCACTATATTTTCCAAACTTTCAATCATATTGATTTTTCTCTTTAGGGAAAGTGATGAGAAGAGTGTGATCAGTTGTATTGTTTTCTGTTCATTTCTTTAAAGGATGCAAATTCACCTTAAAATTCATTGAGACAATGCACTGAAACAGGTAAAAAAGCAAGCTAAACATCAGGTTGGTTTTATTCAGACTATAAACTTTTATTAGATTATGCATTTGCTACCTTCTCATTGCTATAAGCAAAGCATCATAATCCATAAAGCAAATTTGGATCTTTCTATCGCCACGAGGAAGCCTGTAACTGGCACTAAAAGCTCTATAGGCTCTATTCTTGTGGAACTACCCATTTGTTTTCAATATAGAGAAGTATTTCTGTAAACATGTCATCACAGCCACAAATGATTAGAAATATGATGGCACGGGAAAGGAAGATTGCATGTTGCTTAGGCCAGGGCAGTAGTAAAGATTTTCCCACCAGAAACAACTTTCTATCACCCTCTCCCTTGCATTCCCCCCTTCTCTCAGAAAATAGAAACTGCTCACATTTTAGGTTTAATCACCTTAATTAGTATCCCATACCAGAAGGTGTAGTTCCAATAAATCACATCAAGTTGGCTATCATTAGAATTCAACGCAAGATATTCATATCATCTCAGGGCATCATTGTATTTCATTTGTTTAGAAACCCCTTATAGAGCCAGAACTCAAGAGCTATGCCTCTGGCCAATTTCCCTATAGTAGTGCCATTAGCAAATGCAAGCTCAATGCCATCATATGGGCACTAACTAGTTTTTCATTCCAATGGGACAGGAAACTCCTGTGCCTCCCAGACCACAGTATCCATTGGGATTCTTGCTTAGGTACTGTTGATGGTAATCTTCAGCATAAAAGAATTCTTGACCCTCTTGGATTTCAGTTGTAATTTCACCATAGCCGCTTTCTGTAAGGACCTGTTAAGAGAGAGTAAGTTTGTTAATCACTGTCATTGACATCAGGGTAACTGGCATTAATGGAGTTTTTACACTTAAAATACTTTACATGGATTATTTCACTTGACTCTCATAGCAATCTTTGGAGGCAGGTAATAAATATATGATTACCCTCATTTCACAGATCAGGAAGGCTAAATAAATAATTTGCTTAAGACCAGAGGATCTTGTCTTCTGATGTGCATAGTGTTTAATGTTTACAAAATACGTTATATGAATGATCTCATTTGATCATCATAATCCTAAGAAGTCAGGGAGTGCAGAGTACCAACAATGGAATGAGAGTATCTGGGTCTGAATCCTGGCATTGCTGCTAACTGCCTGCCATCTTGGGTAAGTATCTTGACCTTTCTGGGTCTCAGTTTTCTCAACTGTAAAATAAGGGGGCTGGACTAGATAAAATCCAACATTCCTTCTGGCACTAATCTATGATGATCTCCATTCTACTAAGGAAGAAACCGAGGCACAGAAAAGTCAAGCAATTTGCTGAAGATCACACAGCTAGTACGGAGCAAAGCTAGAATTTGAAGCCAAGTCCTCTAGCTCCTAAAACTCAACCATTTAAGTTTACATGTATGACAAAACTGAGGAAAGAGACACTTAGTGATGACAAGACCACTCAAAGAAGTAGTGACAGAATGAACTGTGATAGAGTGAACATGAAGAAGCCCTCCATGAATTAGATGCTTGGCCAGGGACAAATCATACTTCCTCAATGGACTTCTGTGATTTTGTTTGGAAATAAGGTGGCTGGATGTGACCTTTAAAGTACCTTCTACTGCTAACACTCAACATTTCTATAATGCCAAGTTTATAAGTAGTCAAGTTTCAAACCAGCCAGATTGTAAAATATGTAGGCTTATAGTCCACGATTCATGTACTGGGGAGATAATAGATCACATTTATAGAGTAAGGCTTTGCCCTTTGCTCACAACAACTCATTTTTCAGGTTGCCCACAGTGAATAATCTTTTGTTTTTTGCTTTTTTGGAGGAGGTAGGGCAATTGGGGTTGTGACTTGCCCAACGTCACACAGCTAGTTTTCTGTGTTAAGTGTCTGAGGCTGGATTTGAACTCAGGTTCTCCTGACTACAGGGCTGGTGCTCTATTCACTGTGCCATCTAGCCACCACAACAGTGAATAATCTTAAATCTACTTAAAGGTCATTAAGGAGAGGCCACAAAACCCTTGCTGAAACTTTCTGAACCATCAACAACACTATACTTCAAAATTTAAAGGATCTGTGATTTCACTGACATGGATACACCTTTCACCAATGTGGATCTCCATCCCTCTATGGCCTTACTAAGGCCATCATGAATTGTCCTGACTGAAAACTTAAATTATATCAGCTTTCCAGTGATGAGCCTCTCCCAACTTAGTTAATCTGATCCTTAGACAAGCCACTCATCCAGGGGGAATTAATACTGAGAGCATTTTCAGCTTGGTACAACTGGTAAAAGCTCACCTGCTACCAGTGTAGCTTTTAAGAACTAGTGGTATAGAAAGAAGCCAAGGAGGCATGGCATCAAGAGGTATATAGTAAGACAATGATCATCAATTAATATTTGTTTATAGTCCAGGTTTATAATCTAAAAATTATATTTAATTAGAAAACTAGTTATATATTTAAAATAAATATATAGGTAAATCTATAAAACAAAAAAGTATATAAAACCAAAAAGTAATTATATAAAACAATACTTAGTTCTCTTCATTGTTCTGGCTTTTCTCTCTCAGGGTATGGCAATTTTGTGTGTATTTAAATCTGACATTTATCTTCATAGAAGATTTTTTTTAAAGTTCTCTAAAGTCTTAGGATCACAATGATTTGGGGAGAATTTTTGACTATGAAGTCTCAAAGTTAGGGGGAGGAGGTAGGAATTACTTGACAAGTTCCTGAGCAGCTCAGGGAAGGAAGTACCATTCCCTGTAGGAGTACAGTCAGAGAAATTGGATTGAAAAATTTACCATTAGCAAATAGGCTACATATTAACAACATATTAAAAAGATTATAAGTTATGACTGGGTTGTACTTCTACCAGACACTAGATTGGTTTAGTATAAGGAAGACTGCAGACACTATAATAGATCATATTAGTAACATAAATTATAATTTAAAAAAACCACATGATTATATAAATCAAAGCTAAAAAGGCTTTTGAAAAAAATCCATATCCATTTCTGTTAAAAACATCATAATGCATAAAAATAAATGAATTTTTTCCTTAATATAGTAAATAATATTTATTTGAAACCAAGAGCAAACATTATTTATAAAATGTAGGAAAGTTAGAGGTCTTTCCAATAAGAATGGAGCAAACCTAGGATGCCTATTATCATCACTACTTTTAACATTCTCTAGAAATACTAACTATAGCAACAAAACAAGAAAAATAAATTGAGAGGATGAATACAGGCAAGAGGAAACAAAATGTTTATTTCTTTTTGCAAGTAATATGATGGTCCATCTAGAGAACCTTAAAGAGTCAATTAAAATTAAATGAAATTCAGCCAAGTTGCAGAATATAAAATAAATTCATATAAATAATAAGGATTCCTAATTTCATCAAAAAGACTTAGGAGGAAGAGACAGAAAGAGACATTTCATTAAAAATAACTACAGAACGTATAATATTTGGGAGTCTCTCTCTTTTTTTAATTGAATGCTTTATTAACTTCTAGTTTACATCATTCATTTCTGCAAGATTTTGAGTTACAAATTTTCTCAACCGTTTTCCCCCTACCCACCACCCCGAAATAGTGATCCCACTGGATATCCCCTCCTCCAACCTGCTCTCTCCCATATCTTCTCCCATACTCCCTCCGACTTTCCAGTAGGGCATGGTGGATCTCTATGCCCCAGGGCCTGTATATCTTATTTCCCAGTTACATGTAAACTAATATTAATAATAGTGTGTGTGTATATATATATATATTTAAACATTTGATTTTAAAACTTTGAATTTCAGATTCATTCCCTTCCTCCCTTGACACCTAACCTTACTGGAAAGATAAGCAATTCAGTATAGGTTGTACATGTGTAGCTATGCAAAAACATTTCCATAGTGGATATATTGTAAAAAACTGACTATATTTCCCTCTCTCCTATCCCACCTCCCACTTGTTTTATTCAGGGAGTCTCTTAAAATATACCTAAGGAACCATATGAATGAAACTACAAAAAACAGACAAATACTGGGGAAATGTTAATTGCTCATGTCAAGGAGGTCAAGCCAGCATAATAAAAATGACAATACTACCTAAATTAACTTATTTATTTAGTGCTGTATCAATCGAACAATCAATTACTTACTTCATAGATCAAGGAAATCCATCTGGAGAAACAAAAGGTCAAGAATCTCAAGAGAAATGATGAAAAAAAGAGAAGTGGGAAAGGCCTATCTGTACCAGAGCTCAAATATAGTACAGAGTAGTATTCATCAAAACATATTGATTAAAACAAGAGAGATTAATCAGGGGAAAAGATTAGGTACACAATATACAGAAGCAAACAAACAATGTAGTACTGTCTTCAATAAACCCATATATCCTAGTTACTGGCAGATAAGGAAGCACTTATTAAAAAAAATTGTTGGTAAAACTGGAAAACAGTTTGGCAGAAATTAGGTACAGGCCAACTTCTCACACCATACACCAAAATAAACTCCAAATGGATACAAGACTTAAGACACAAAAAATGATATCATTAGCAAATTAGAGGACTAAGGAAGAGATTACCTTCCAGATGTATGAACAGAGGAAGAATTCACGACTAAACAAATAATAGAGAACATCACAGAAGACAAAATTGATAATTTTGGTTATATAAAATGTAAAAGTTTTTAACCAAATATAGTTAAAATTATAAGGGAAACAGATAACTAGAAAAAATTCTCGCAGCAAGTTTCTCTGATAAAGGTATCACATCCAAGATATATAAGGACCTAATTCAAATATATAAGAAAAAGAGCCATTCTCCAACAGATAAAGGGTAAAAGAATAAGAACAGGCAGTTTTCAAAGGTAGAAATCCAAGTTATCAACAATTATAGAAAATGCTCAAAATCATTAATAATTAGAACAAATTAAATCAAAACAAATCTGAAGTTCTACCTCACTTTCATTTGACTGGCAAAGGTGATCAAAGGAGAAAAAGACAAATGTTTGAGGGACTCTGGGAAAACTGCTGGTGGAGCTAGGATTTGGTACAGTCATTCTAAAAAGCAATTTGGAACTATGACCCTAGAGTCACCAAAATGTGCACACACTTTGACCCAGTGATAACACTATTAAGCATATACACTCAACAGACTGAAGAAAGAGGAAATGGACACATCTGTACCAAAATATTTATAGTGACTCTTTTTGTAGTAAAAAAACCTAGAGACTACTGAAGAATGTCTAAACAAATCATAGTATATGATTGCAATGGAATATTGTTGCACCGTAAGAAATAACAAAATGGATAGTTTCAGAGAATAATTGGAAGGCCTATATAAACTGATGTAGAGTAAAGTGAGCAAGAACAAAAGGAACAATTGATACAATTATAAAGAAAAGCAACTTTGAAATACTATAAAACTTTTATGAATGCAATTAAAAATCATTATTTTTTGAAGACCAAAGATAAACCATGCTACCCACAAAGAGGTAATGGACTAAGAATTCAGAATGGCACATACATTTCTGGACGTGTACATTGAGGGAATCTGCTTTGCTAGGCTATGTATATTTATTATGAGAGGCTTTTGTGGGATTGCTTTTTTTTGTTCAAGACAAAGGGGGACAGAAAATAAATGCTTGATAACTGAAAAAATAATTTTTTTAAAGAAAAATCTACCCCGAAAGACCTAAAGATTGCAGCCACCTGACTTTGCTGATGTTAGTCTTTTGTAAATGTCAACCTAGTGAGTATGTATGTATATTTTCATCCTATGTTTCTGAAAATGAATAAACTTGGTGGTACAGTGGAAAGAATGCTGGGTCTGGAGTCAGGAAGATCTGAGTTCAAATCCAGCCTCAGACACTTACTAGCTGTTAAACCCTGGGAAAGTCACTTAACCCTGTTTGCCTCAGTTTCCTCATTTGTAAAATGGGGATAACAACAGCACCTAACTTTCCAATGTTGTTGAGAGGATCAAATGAGATAATAATTATAAAGCTCTTAGCCTGGCACATAGTAAGCACTATATAAATGTTGGCAATTTCTATTATTAAAGTATTTAGTTCAACTCAATATATTTTAAGTGCCTTCTATGTAAGAGGAGATAGGTATAAGATATGCTCTTGGGGATGGAGCCAAGATGGTGGCATAAAAGCAGGAAAACTCTGTGAGCTTCCCCCATAACCACCTCAAATACCTATAAAATAAGACTCTAAACAAATTTTAGAGCTACAGAACCCACAAAGTGACAGAGAGAAACAAATCTCCCACTAAAGACAGCCCAGCAGGCAGACAGGAAGGGTCCATCACAGCGCACTGGGAGCCAAGTGCAGCCCTGTGTGAGCCCTTGTTTTTTAGCCCCAGGGTGGCCCTGACCAGCAGTGGCTGGAGCAGACTTCAGGAGAGTGGATCACCAGCAGCTGTGGAGGTTTCCAGAAATATCAACCCATAAATCCCAAAGAAAAAGTAAACGGTCAGTGCAGAACTCTGTTGGAACCCAGGTGGGAGGGGGGCCTGTAGAAACAGTGCCCTCCTAATAGCTCCTGCAGCTGTGAAAACCCCAGTTATTTGGTTCTCCTTTCTGGAAGCAGAGTTCTACTGTGGCAAAAAGCTCAAAAGTCAAGTAACTGAGTGGCAACATGAGCAAGCAAAGGAAGCAAAGCAAGCACAGCAATCTGACTTTAGATTCCTTTTTTGGGGACAAAAAGAATCAAAGCATGGAACAGGAGCAAGACAACAAAGTCAGAACTCCTGCACTAAAAGCTTCTAAAAAAAATGAACTGGTTACAGCTCAAAGAGGAGCTCAAGAAGGATTTTGAAAACCAAGTATGAGAAGTGGAAGAAAAATTGGGAAGAGAAATGAGAATGATGCAAGAAAATCATGAAAAGAGAGTCAACAACCTGACTGAAGAAAACAACACCTGAAAAAACAGATTAACTCAAATGGCAAAAGAGGCCCAAAAAGCCAATGAGGAGAAGAAAGCCTTAAAAAGCCAAATTTGCCAAATGGAAAAAGAATTTCAAAAGCTCACTGAAGAGAATATTTCCTTCAGAATTAGATTGAAGCAAATGGAAACGAATGACTTTATGAGAAATCAAGATACTATTAAACAGATCCAAACAAATGAAAAAATAGAAGGCAATGTGAAATATCTCATTGGAAAAACCACTGACCTGGAAAATAGATCCAGGAGAGATAATGACTTTGGACTATCTGAAAGTCATTATCAAAAAAGAACCTAGAAATCATCCTTCAAGAAATTCTCAAGGAAAATTGCCCTGATATTTGAGAAGCAGAGGGAAAAATAGAAATGGAAAGAATTCACTGATCACTTTTTGAAAAAGATCCCCAAAAGAAAACTCCTAGGAATATAATAGCCAGTTTCTGGAGTTCCCAGATCAAGGAGAAAATATTATAAGCAGTCAGGAAGAAACAATTTGAGTATTGTGGAAACACAATCAGAATAACACAAAACCTATCAGTTTCTACATTAAGGGATTGAAGGGCTTGGAATATGATATACTGGAGGTCAAAGGAGCTAGGATTAAAACCAAGAATCACCTACTCAGCAAAACTGAGTATAATTCTTCAGGGGAAAATATGGTCATTCAATGAAACAGAGGATTTTCAAGCATTCTTGACAAAAAACTGGAGCTGAATAGAAAACTTGACATTCAAATACAAGAAGCAAGAGAAGCATCAGAAAGTAAACAGGGAAAAGAAATCATAAGGAACTTATCAAAGTTGAACTATTTACATGCCTACATGGAAAAATGATAATTATAACTGATAAAACTTTTCTCAGTATGAGGATAGTTGAATGGAATATATATATATATATGTATATGTACACATACATATATGTCTATATAGGAGGGTATATGTGCGTATGGATACATATGTGAGTGTGTGTATATATTTGTATAGGTATACATAGACAGAAGGCACAGGACCAATTGAATAGGAAGGGATGATATTTAAAAGCTGAAATTGAGAGGTGAGAGAGGAATATAATGAGAGGAGATAGGGAGAGACAGAATGGGGCAAATTATCTCATATAGAAGAGGCAAGGGATAACTGGAGGGGAAGAATAGGAAGGCAAAAGGGAATGGGCCAACCTTACTCTCAGTGAATTTGGCTTAGGAAGGGAATGACATACACACTAAATTGGGTATCTTACCCAACAGGAAAGTAGGGGGAAGGGGATGAGAGGGGAGATGATGGAGGGGAGGGCAGGTTGTGGGTGAGGGTAGTTAGAAGCACCCACTTTTGAAAAGAACAGGGTCAAAGCAGAGAACAGAACAAGTGGGGGGCAGGATAGGATGGAAGGAAATATAGTCAGTCTTTAACAATATATTCACTATGGAAATGTTTTGTGTAACTATACATGTACAACCTATACTGAATTGCTTATCTTCCCAGTAAGGGTGGGTGACGAGAGATGAAGGGAAAGAATCTGGAATTCAAAGTTATAAAATCAAATGTTTTAAAAAATTATTATTATTATTATTTTTACATGCAACTGGGAAATAAAATACACAGGCACTGGGGTATGGAGATTCATCTTGCCCTACCGGAAAGTTGGAGGGGGTATGGGGAAGGATATAGGAGAGAGAAGATTGAGGGAGGGGGTATACAGTGGGATTGCTGTTTTGGGGTGGTGGGTAGGGGAAAGACAGGGAGAAAATTTGTAACTCAAAATCTTGTGGAAATGAATGATGTAAACTAAAAATAAACATAAAATTTAATTTTAAAAATAAAAATAAAAAGATATGCTCTCATGGTTCTAACAGGACAGAAATGATGTATATATATGTGTATAAATATATACATACATAACTTAGTTTCATACTTTGGAAGCTTTGATTTTGTCACTGTGAGTACTTCTACCAAAGCACTTCTCAACTAATTTATGACATAATAGCAAACCATTGAAAGCTTCTGTGTCCAAAATATTCATTACCTTGGTACTTTCTCTAATTCCCCTACTTCTATCAAGGCCATCATCACCATTTCATGGTCATCTAGGATCATAATTCAGTCACCTGAACTCCTCATCCTCCACCCCTTATACGCAATAAGCTCACAGCACAACTTCACTTACAAGACACTGACTGCAAAATCTATCATCCAGCTCCCAGTTTTGGCCACAGCTATCAATCACTTTCCTATCTTGGCCCAGTGACCCACCTTGAGATTCCGTCTCAGCCCAAGGAAATTCTCCAGACATGTCCTCAACCAAAGACCTAGAGCAGTCTATTCATTTGCTCCCCCTTATGGGACCTCTCTCCAACAAAGGATACTCTGGACTCATTCCTCAATAGCATACTCCTATCTCCTTATGCTCTTCCTCTCCACACTCCTTTAGACCTCTGATTGCCACTTAGTCATGATGAGCAGGGAAGATTGGTGTGGAAAGCCTCAAGTTTACCAACCAGGACCTGGGTTTATTATTAAGTATTTCTATAGCACTTTTATTTTGCTGAGCACTTGAATATAATGTGGAAGTGTGGTTTCACTCCCTAAGCTAGGATGAAAAAGATTGTTTTTCTAAACAGAGTGGGCCACGAAGGCAACATGAAGCTAACCAACCAATGCCAAGAGTGCTATCCAACCACCTGGCTCTGAATCAGCCAATTCTCTCATAGGATTTACAAGTCAACGGGAAGCAATGCCAATAATTTCAATGCCAATCAGCTTCCTTCTGTTCTTCTGATGTGGCATTAAGTGACATCAGGAAAAAGAGAATGAGCATGCTACTTTGAAATAGGGCCTACTTACCCAGGAGCCACCATTACAAATGTACACCTGGTGAGGCCATTTCTTAATTTCAGACCTTACCCTGTCTTTTATTTGTGCCATCCCATTGCTATCTTTGGTTCCACTTTCACTGGCCCTATTTCTGTCTGGGGGCCTGCAAGTGTGAATGATGGGCCTGAGATGCTCCAGAATAATCACTTCTTCTCCTTGGCAGACAATGGTATCCTCATTATCTTTACTTTCTCTGACTCTGTTGAATGATGTCTTCTCCTTAACAGGCTTTCTAATCTTTGTTGTCTGGCATTTTCTGCATCTCAAGCCTCTCTATCTCTTTCCTTGGTTCCTCATCTTCTTCTTGACCACTGCCATATATCAAAGTTTAGACCTAGCTCCACTCATTTCTATATACACTAACTTCTGCAAGGGATTTATTTATCCAGCTACAGTTTGAATGATTACATATTCAGGTTTCTAAATCTCCCTCGGCCTCTCACCAAATGACACTCTTTCCAGCTTTGTAACACTTCAATACCTGATATTTCCACTAGATATCCATGAGAATGCCTAACACTTAACATGTCACTATTAGTGCATACTATAATTCCTGCTAAACTATTTGTTGTTGTTATTTAATTGTTTTCAGTTTGTCTTATTCTTTGTAAACCCATTTGGAGTTTTCTTGGCAAATATACTGGAGTGATTTACCATTTCCTTCTCTGGCTAATTTTATAGATGAGAAAATTGAGGCAAAAAGGGTTAAATGACTTGCCCAGGGTCACATAGCTAGTAAGTGTCTGAGGATGGATTTGAACTCAGGTTTTCCTGACTTCAGGTCAGGCATTCTATCTACCTCACCATGTAGCTGCCCATTACTAATCCACTAGCTCATCTCAATTTTGCCATTACTGCCAGAAAAGACCAAAGGCTTACAAATTTCCCACCATCGTTTATCTTTCTCCTTTATTCCCAGCATCAAGGTTACCATCATGTCCAGTTGATTCTGTCTGTTACATCTTTACAATCTGATTTATCCCCACAGGCACCCTTCTAGATCAGGTTCCATCTCAAAGGAAAGTGTCAACCCTTTTTTTCACAGCTAACATCTCCACTTGTGCCTCTGACCCTATTCTCTCTTGCTTCAGATTCCTCTTCTGTAAAATGATGAAATTGAACTAAATTATTTCTAAATGTCTGTTCCAGCACTAAATCTTATGATCCTTGGTAATGTTATTTAGGCTTTGTTCACCAGGTATCTGGGCTTACGGAGGCGCCTATTCACAGATCTCTCTGTTTTAAGTCTTCAAACCATCTGACATCTCTCATAGTTTTAGAGCTGAAAGGAGCTTCAGATGACACGTGGTCTAAACCTTTCATTTTAAAGATGTGAAAACTAAAGCCCAGCTGGGGTAAGTAAGTGACTTGACCAAGGTAACACATATAGTATGCACTGGAGGTGCAATGTGAACCTAGGTCCTCTCCCTCCAGGCCAGTGCTCTTTCTATCGCAGCATGCCCAGTAGCATGAATATTTTCCTGGCTTCCCCACCTAATTGTAAACTCTTGAAGCAACTATTTCTCTTCCTCCTCCTGCCCCAAAGTACTTTCTCAAAGTTCTCAAGGAACACCAGTACATAGTCAGTATTCAATATCTGACTGCAAGAGACAGTATGTGTTTTCATGATAGTATTTTTTTCATTCTCCTACTCAAAAATTTTCAGTGGCTTCTTATTGTCTCTACATAGAATAAAATACAAACTCCTTAGCCTGGGAATTCAGGCCCTCTTTAGTGACTTCACTGTACCTTTCCAGGCTTGTTTCACAATACTGTTCTTCAAGCAATTTATGTTCCAAACTAGCCTACTCAAGATTACCAGCACACAACATGTCCTATCTGGAATAAGCTCCCTCTTCATATCTGCCTTTTACATTCCTTATCCTCTTTTAAGATTCAGTGCCAAGGCCTATCTGTACAAAAATATTTAAAGCAGCTCTTTTTGTAGTGGTTAAGAATTGGAAATCGAGGTGATGCCAATCAGTTGGGGAATGGCTGAACAAGTTGTGGTATATGATTGTGATGGAATATTATTATGCTCTAAGAAATTAAAATTAGGATGATTTCAGAAAAACTTATAAAGACTTACATGAACTAATGCAAAGTGAAGTGCACAGAACCAAGAAAACACTGTACATAGTAATAACAACACTGTATGATGAAGAACTGTGAATGACTTATATTAGAATCTAAGACAATCCCAAAGGATTCATGATGAAGCATGCTATCCACCTCCAGAGTAAGAACTAATGTTGTCTGAATACAGACTGAAGCAGACTATTTTTCACTTTATTTTTTTGATCAAATCTTCTTGTACAAAATGAATAATATGGTAACGTTTAACATGATTGCTTACTATCTCTGGGAGGAGGGAAGGAAACGAGAGAGGGATGGATAGAATTTGGATCTCAAAACTTAAAAAAAGAAAACAAAACCTCCAAATGCTAAATATTTTTTTAACATGTAATTGAGGAAAAAAATTATTAAAAAATAAAGAGTCAGTGCCCTAACGAACTCTTCCATTAAATCTTTGCTGACCTCCACTCTATTAGTACTTTCTCCTTTCTCATATAATCCCAGAACCCTTTGGTTCTTCTTTGCCCTTTGTTACTTGCTTGAGTTCCTGTTTCATCCCTCCCTAGAAAATATAATCAAGTTATGGTTGCATTAACAGAGAGGAAGGATGAGATATTTCAAAGGAAGAATTGGCAATTCTTGCTGAATGGCTAGTTGAGGAATGAACAGAATGGAACCAAAGGTGACACCAACAATCCAATCCATGGTGACTAGGGAAATCCGATTGTCACTGAAAGGAACACTGGAAAGGAGATTCATCTGCTATCCTCCTCTCTTTTATTCCATAGATCCACATTTATTCTAGTAAATACTAGTAAAGTATTTACTTTAGCTTCCTCTACAAAATGTATTAGGGAGATGGATTATAACAAATGACAAAAGCTTGTTTGGAAACTTGTGGATTGTAGAGATTTAAGATTGAATTTAATAATCATTGAATGAGTACCTAATACACTCAAGGAACAAAGACAAAACAAAAACAATCATAACCCTCAAGGAACCTACATTATACAGAAGGGATTCAACAGGTAGCCAGACAAGTTAAATAGGAAATAATTTTGCAAGGGATGGAATGCTAACAACTAAAGAGATAAGGAAATACTTTTCAAAGGAAACCCACAGATGCCTCAATGGCTAGAATTTCCCAGTAACAACACACTCAGAATCAAAGAGTGAATGGAATATTAGCTTTGGATGAAAGGTGGTCAGTCATCTAGTCAAAATCCTATGGAATGATGGAATCTCCAGTTATGAAAGTCTATGGACTTGATGAGAATGCCCTGCCAATTCTCTTCTCCTTTCATTTTAATCAATATACTCTGTCTTCTTCTGGTTTCCTGGGCCTTGGAACAAGCACTCTGTAGATGAGGAGTAGACGGACTTCATAAGAACCTCAAAAGACTTATATAAACTGATGCTGAGTGAGGAAAGTAGAACCAGGATAACTTTGTACACAATTACAGACACAATGTATGTGTGACAACTAACTTTGATAGACTGGGCTCCAGACTCATCATGGAAAGGGATATTCACATCCAGAGAAAAGAATTACAGAGTCTGAATGCAGATGGAAGCAAACTACTTGCTCTCTCTCTTTTATGTTTTGTTTTGTTTTGTGTTTTGTTCCTTCTTTCTTGTTGTTCACTCCATTGGTTATAATTCTTCTTTACAACCTGACTAATGTTTAATGGGAAGGTATTTGTAGAACCTATATCAGATTCCATGCCACCATGGGGAAAAGGGGGGAGGTAAGGAGGGGGAATAAACTTTGGAACTCAAGGGATTGTGAAACTGAATGTTGTAAACTAAAAGTAAATTTAAAAAAAAGGTTACTGAAGAAAGTCACAGAATGGGGCTGACCTGGCCTACGTTAAAGTCACATTCTGTATTTCCACAAGGTCTTATTCATGGTTTCTTAATCGTTGTCTCTCCCCTTTATTGATTCCCTAAGACATATCCCACTCTCTCTATTGTAAACTTTCTCCAGTATATCTAAGTCTCCAAGACCACAAAACCTTGTTATCCCTGGCACCTAGGCTGCAAGACTTGAAAGAAAATCCTTTCTTTTCCAGAGAAACTTAGTCTCTGCCTCAGTTTCCTCATCTGTAAAATGGGGCTAATAATAGCATCTACCTCCTAGGGCTGCTGTCAGGATCAAATGAAATAATTGTGGTTTTAATATATATATATATATATTTATTTTTAATTTTCAACATTCATTTTTATAAGATTTTGAGTTTTAAATTTTCTCTCCCTCCCTCCCATCCCCTCTCCCCAAGATGGTGTGTAATCTGATATAGGCCACACATGTACAATCATATTAAACATATTTCCACATTCGTAGTGTTGTAAAGAAGAACCAAAGGGAAAAAGAAACACAAGAAAGAAAATCAAACATAAACACAACAAAAAAAGGAAAAATAGTATGCTTCGATCTGCACTCAGACTCCATAGTTCTTTCTCTGAATGAGGATAGCATTTTCCATCATGAGTCTTTTGGAACTGTCTTAGATATTGCACTGCTGAGAAGAGCTAAGTCTAATCAAGTTGGTCATCACACAATGTGGCTGTTACTGTGTACAATGTTTTCTTGGTTCTGCTCACTTCATTCGGCATCAGTTCATGCAAGTCTTTCTAGGTTTCTCTGAAGTCCACTCGTTCATAATTTCTTATGGAACAATAGTATTTCATTACATCCATGTACCACAACTTGTTTAGCTATTCCCCAACTGATGGGCATCCCCTCAATTTCCAATTCTTGGCCACCACACAAAGAGCTGCTATAAATATTTTTGTACATGTAGGTCCTTTCCTCATTTTTATGATCTCTTTTGGATACAGAACTAGAAGTGGAATTTCTAGATCAAAGGGTATGCACAGTTTTATAGCCTTTTGGACATAGTTCCAAATTGCTCTCCAGAATGGTTGGATCAAATGAAATAATAACTGTAAAATGCTTAGTGCGGTGCCTGGAGCATAGTAAGCACTATATAAATGTTTGTTATTATTATTAAACTCTGCCTCTGTTTTCTCTGGCATTTGTCTTTTCCTTGCCATATGCACTGAGCAACCCTAGTCCGGGTTTCAACCATCTCAAACCTGGACTATTTCTTTTTTAAAAAATTAAAAAAAATTATTTAACTTAAAATTTTATTTTTTTACTGTTTTTCCACTTAGTAGTATTTCATTTTTTCCCAATTATATGCAGAGACAGTTTGCAACATTCACTTTTATCAGACTTTGAATTCCAAAATTTTTTCTCTCACTACCTCCCTATCCCCTTCCTCAAGACAGAAAGCAATCTAATATAGGCTATTGATGTATAATGATACTAAATATATTTCCACATTAGTCATATTGTGAAAGAAGAACCAGAACAAAAGGGAAAAATCAGGAGAAAGAAAAAAAGAGAAAATATTATGTTTTAGTCTGCATTCCCAGTTGTATTGCTGAGAAGAGCTAAGTCTAACAAAGTTGGTCATTGCACCATGTTGCTGTTACTACATACATTGTTCTGTTCACTTCACTCAGCATAAGTTCATGTAAGTCTTTCCAAAATCTAGACTATTTCAATAGCATCATCAGTTTCTGCTATTCAGCCTTATCACTACCCTGCTCATGCTGTGCTTTAGCTACCATACTGAGAGCATCCAAATATCTCTTTCATCATGTCCCTCTTCTGCTTAAGAACTTCCGGTGGCTTCTCACTGCCTGGAGGACAAATGTCTGTCTAAACTCCTTAGTGTGTCATGCAAGTCCATTCACAATGTGGCCCAAATACCTATCCAGAATTATTTGTTATTCAATCATTTTTCAGTTGTGTCTGACTCCTTGTCATCCCATTTGGGTCTGTTGGCTTTTTTTGGGGGGGGGGGGAGGGTCTGTCATTTTCTTCTCCAACTCATTTTACAGTTGAGGGAAACTAAGGCAAACAAGGTTAAATGACTTTCCTAGATTCACACAGCTAATAAGTGACCATGGCTGGATTTGAACTCATGAAGATGAGTCTTCCTGATTCCAAGACCAGTGCTCTATCCACTGCATCACACAAGCTGCCCTAGCAACTGTCCAGAGTTAACTCCCACACAAATCTTTCATTCTTGTCAAACTGGTTTACCCTGAATCCCATGGGCTAGATAAGATATCATGAAAATAGAACTGTGCTAGAATTCAGAAGACCTGCATTCTAGATGCCAGTCTGCCTCAGACTAGCTCTATAAACTTGGTCAAGTCATTTCACATCCATTTTACTGTCTCTAAAATAAGGATGATGGACCTCAGATAATCTTTAAGATCTCTTCCAACTCCAACAGCCCAAGACTCCTCTGCCTCATGCTTTCTGACCCCCTTGGGAACCTCTGCTCCTCTCTACCCTCCAGCTTTGTAGATGTTCCTCTTTTCCACTTAACCAGCCTTTCCTTCTCCTTGAAGCTTCCTCTGACAGCCTGATAAGCCATAGAAATTCCTCCCACCTCTGATCTCCTATAGGATTTGTTGTCCTTAAGTTCTATCCAGCCCTTTTCATCCACATCCCAGGACCATTAATTATCTTTTCATGTCCAATCTTCTTAGTGGAATGGAGACTCCTTGAAGGCAGGGCTTTGACTTATATTCTTTGTATTCCACAACCTCACCCTCCTCTCCTTCTCCTCCCCTCCCCCAATTCCTAGCACTTGCCCACTTGGGATGCTGGCTGGGTCATTAAATTGTTGAACTAATAAGGGGACTAGATGAACTGGGACTGGTTTAAAGAACACAGAAAGGTTAAGTAAAAGTGCTTGGGATCTCTTCCAGCTCGAACATTCTAGGTTAGAATAGAAAATATCTTCTGTCTAGTCACATGTTTCCTATTCTAGGCATTCAGAAGCTGAGTTCCAGAATTCACTGCTTCCTGGGAATAGAGGCATGCCAGCTTTCCACAGCAACGGCTGTGCCATGCTCTAGACACAGGTGCAGATTTGGCTATGCTAGCTACTGGCAGTTACAGGGCTTTAGGACTGTAGGCAGGGTAGGCAGAAGGAGGTGAGGAGTGAGAACTGAGGATTCTTCAGGAAAGCTATCTGTCATTTCTATCACATCTCCTCCTCCCCCTCTAATCATGCATAGTGAATGAAATCTGGAATATTCCAACCCCTCTGAAAAGATAAAGATTCTCTACTGAGATTTCAATGTGACACATTCTTTGTCTAGCTCTTTAAATCTGAGAGAGAATTCTAAAGAAACTCCCATGCATAAGGGTAGCAGAGACAACCCAGTTCAGGGCTGTGAACATCCTTCTTGATTTCAATCAATATTAGCACTATATCAGTGAGGAGATTAAGATGAAAGCAGTCTCCCCAAATGGAATATTACTACTTAACTCAACTGTATATTTAGAATTAAAAAAAAGATTTAATTCCACAGAAAAAGGGAGAAAAAATCTTTCAAGAATCAAGCCAAAACAAAAGTTGAGTTCAGAAGAGAATTAGGCTGATTCCTATTTCCTTTTGGGTCTCAGAGCACACTTCTCAGCACCTGTGAAGTGTACACATACAGAGAAAGGCAGCTGCTTCATCCTGTACCGTATCATGTGGTTATTTGAATTGGGGTTGTGGGGAGTGAGGAGAAACAAGAGGCCTGCAGATAGGCTCTCTCTCCTGGCAGCCTTCCCTGGAGTATGAAAAGCATCAAAAAAAAAAAAATCTGAATGCCTATACTGTCAGGTCCAAATGATTTGTATGGCTGCTCTGCAATCCCTGCAGCCAGGGATGCCCTGGCTCTAGCTGTTGTTATGGGGTCCAGTATGTCCTCAGCACTGAATGTCATTCCTTCTTTTAAATTCCACTGAGCATTTTACTCATAAACAGGCACACTACATCCCTAGCCTTAATCCAAACTCACTCCAGTCCCTGCCTCTCACAAAAGGAACAAGATTTCTGAGGCCATTGAGATATACTGGCGAATCCTATGTTCCCTGTGGTTGGACAGTGGGGAAAAAGGGTGGAATTGTCATGGGTGTCGCCTGGCATTTGAGCCTCCAGGTTGTACAAACAGCAAGGACATCATCAGTCCTAGTTCATGAAACTAACATGGAACCTCTAGGACAAATTGTCTTTCTAACAAAATCAGACCCCTTAGTCAAGCATTACTACAGTTGAGTTCTTGTGATTAGCAGTGAGGACACAAAGGTAAAAAACAAAAGAACAAACCAAATCAAGCAGACCTGTTCTCAAGGAATGTACATTCGAATGAACTGCTTTTGGACATTTTCTATTGCTATAAATGGTGCCCTGAATTTCCAATGCACCCAGGCTCTAAACCACAGCATTATCTTTGACCCTTCCTTCTTCCTCTCTTTCCTTCCCAGCACCTCTCTATCAGTGCTCAGTGACCTGGAAGTCTATGATCAAGAAATCTGTTCAAGAAATTTCAGAGGCTTCTCTTGTCTCTAGGAAAAAAGACAAACTCCTCTGTTTGTCATTGAAAGCCCTTGACAATCAGGCTCTAACTTTTACCTGTTCAGGCTTAATCAATCAATCAATCAGCATATATTAAGGGCCTAATTATACATGCCAGGTAGTGCAACAAGTTGTGAGGATACAAAAAGAGGCAGAAGACAGTTCCTGCCCTCAAGGAGCTTACACTCTAATGGAGGAGGTAACAAACAAACAAATACACACAAAGCAAGCTACATAGAGGATAAATAGATAATTAACAAAGGGAAAGCACTGGAATTAAGAGGGGCTGGGAGAGGGCTTCTTTTAGAAGGTGAGATTTTAGGTGGGACTTAAGGCAAGTCAGGGAGGCCAGTACACATTACTTTACTGTCCTTTATACACTCTATGCCCCTGCAAAACTAACCTATTTGCTTCCCCCGCCCACACACATGATAGTCAATTGTCTATGTCTTTGCCTTTGTATAAGCTCTTTTCCACACCCCAAGCTGCTCTGCCCAGGGTCCATCACAATCTGCCTTCTAAACTAAGTGCTTTGCAAATCATAAAACACTATATAAATGTCAGCTATTTACCCTTATCTCACATTATTCCTTCACATACTGTATGCGCCAATCCAAATGAACTTTTCCCAGTGGCACAAACATATTCCACACTTCCCCTTGATTTCCTCTGACTTATGCTTAACATTTCTGATTGTTAAAATACTACCCATCCTTCAAAGCCTAGTCTAAATGCTACCTCCTCAATTGTCTCTCAGACAAGTGCTATTTCTCCTCTCAAAATCCTTACAGAATTTTGTTTGTGCATTTTTATGCACTTATTACATTTTATGCTGTTTCAGAGTTATTTATGGTCAGATCTTACCATCTCTAACTAGACCGTGAGCTCTTTGAGGACAAGGTCTATGTCTGGAGAGGCAGGGTGGTAAACTGTAAAGAAACTGGACCTGAAGTTAGAAATCATGGATTTGGATTCTTTTGCTACTACTTCTTAGTTGTAGTAAACAAGGGGCAAGTTATTTTTAATTGCTCCAAGTCTCAGTGCTCTAATCTGTAAATCGGGAATAATGTTTTCACTTCGGAATTGAGAAGGTTATTATGATGAAAGCATTTTGTGAAATTTTATATCCTTTATAAACTGCTTTAGCATGATTCATTAATCTTGCTCCTTAACAAGCATCTCTCTCTCTCTTTTTTTATTTTGCTTTTTGGAGGGGGGAAGGCAGGGTAATTGGGTTTAAGTGACTTGCCCAAGATCATACAGCTAGTAGGCCAAATTCTCTATTTACTACGCCACCTAGCTGCTTCAGGAAGTATCTCTTGAGGGGGCAGCAAGGTAGCACAGCGAGTAAGAGCACCAGCTCCAGGGTCAGGATGACCTGGAGATCGAATCCCGGGCTCAGACACTTAGCACCCACCCAGAAACACCTGGCCGTGTAACCTTGAGCAAGTTACTTAACCCCAATTGCTTAGGGGCAGCCAGGTGGCTCAGCGAGTAAGAGCACCGGCTCCAGTGTCGGGATGACCTGGATCGAATCCCAGGCTCAGATACTCAGCACCACACCCAGAAATAACTGGCCGTGTAACCTTAAGCAAGTTACTTAACCCCAATTGCTTTTTAAAAAAAAAGTATCTCTTGTGTGCTTGAAGATGACGCTTCCAGGAAGAAGATGGATAATAAGAGAAAAAAGTCCAAAATCGGGGTACAGTGAATGGAGCACTGGCCCTAGAGTCAGGAGGACCTGAGTTCAAATTTGGCCTCTGATACTTAACATTTACTAGCTGTGTGACCTTGGGCAAGTCACTTAAACCCAACTGTCCTGCCCTCCCCCTCCAAAAAGAAAAAAAAAAGTCATTGGGATCAGCTCCTTCAATATATCTAAATAATAGGAATCTAAGCTAAATCTTCAGGAGCTACTAATATGACAATCTATTTCATTCATCTCTTCATTTTGAGGGGGAAACCAACACACTGTAGTTCTCTTTTTAGGGTTCCTATGTTTAATCATATTCTAGGAAGCTGGGAATCATTCAGAAAATGTTAAGAAATCCCTATCATCTTAAGCTGATCACAAAGGACTCTATCTGGGCAGTTTCTTCATTCAGTTAACACTCAGAAACCTGCCAAAATCATCTTCCTCATGTAGTGGTCTTATCACATTACTCCTCTGCTTAAATCTACCAGTGGCTCCCTATTCCCAATGGCAAAAAAAACCATTCTCTTTGATCTCAACAATCTGGCTCTAATCTCCCTTTTCAGTCTTATTTTATACAATTACCCTTAATGTACTCTGCTTTTACCTGATGCTGTTCTGCTCTCTCTTGTTTTCTGTACTCTCTTTTCAGCTCTGCTCATGGTTACCATTGTATTATCTTAAGGTCTGCTTATGTACCACCTCCTCCATGAAGCTTTCTCTGATCACTCCAGTTGAAAGTGATTTCCCACAATTCCCTAGAGTATTGCGTGTATTTGTCCCATCACATTCTACCCTATGTTATACTTATTTGTATACAACATGCGCACACCACATCACTCTGCTGTCATTCTTCCATCTACGCTCTCTCAGGATGATCTGGCTCAGCTGGAACTTTCTGCAGGTCTGCTTTCTTCTCTACAGCTTTTCATTGCTTTGTGAGATAAAAACAGATCTTGATTTTTCTCCATAAGGTTTTGCAAATGGGTTTGGTGTTCTAAACCAAGCGTGCCCTTGGTTGCCATGTCTCACTGTTTTGCAAGGAGGTGAAATGCTTGCTGGCTAAGGTGGTTCTGGCAGCTAGGTGACGCTGTGGACAGAGCCCTGGACTAGGAGTCTCAAGGAGACCTGAGTTCAAATTTAGCCTCAGATACTTGCTAGCTACGTGACCCTGTGTGACACTTATCTGTCTCACTCAGTTTCCTCAACTGTAAAATAGGGATTAATAATAGCACCTACCTCTTAGGGTTATTGGACAGGTTGCTGAAACTCTCTGGACTTCAGTTTCCTCATCTGTAAAATCTTGGACTGTATGGCTTTTAAGGACCCTTCTAGCTCTAAATCTATGATCTTATACACTTTTTAAAGAAATGGTGAGGGGTTGCTAGGTGGCACAGTGAATAGAGCACCAGCCCTGGAGTCAGGAGGACCTGAGTTCAAATGTGTCCTCAGACACTTAACACTTACTAGCTGTGTGACCTTGGGCAAGTCACTTAACCCCAATTGCCTTCCCCCCCCTCCAAAAAGCCAAAAAAAAAAAAAAAAAAGGTGACAGCCAGAGTCTTTGCTTTTACCTATTTCCCATTTTTCATTCAATAGATCATTTAAATAGGTTGCAAAGGAGATATAATTATACCGGTCTTCTCAATTTTCCTCTTTTAATCTCATGTCAATTTTGGCCTTTGCTTTAACCAGTTGGCCAACTCTGCACATAATAGGCGGTTTATAAAATATTTGTTAGATCTGAATTTTAACAAATATCTACCACGGACACCTCTGCATCTACTAGCCTCTGAGGGAAATGCAAAAGCACATTAACATGGACCGCTCCCTCAAAAAGCACACAGTGTAATAGATTGGGGAAGGCCTGTGCACAAATAAGTATCGGATAAACATCCAGATATAATTACACAAGAAAAGCACGAGGTGTTATCAGAAGGATCCTTATTGTCTGCAAGAACTGAAAAAGGACTTTTAGAGAAGGTAGGATGAGGTGTGGATTCCAGGACTAAGTAAGGGAGCTGATCAGAGGGTGTGTCTGAGGGATGGTGAACATTCTCATTCTAGTTCCTACCACTTTGGGGAGAAAGTGGACCCACACTCCAACTGCAGAGACCTTTTGGGGGCTCTCAGATTTCCTGGAAGTTGGCAACCCTCCCTTCAGCATTACCAACCTCTCTGCCATCTGTAACAGGCTACTTCACTCTAGCCATGTAGTCCTGATTCCCTGTGGCTAACAACTTATTTATTCTTTATCTCTGGACATTTTTCTGAAGTCATTTTTTCCCTCTTTGCAAGAGATCCTGTCAATACCACACTTTCCCCACAAGATGGCATACACTTCATTTTATTTTCTTTTAAGACCTGATAACCAGGAATTAAAAGACACCATAATATAGCAAAATGAGAACTGGGAGAACAATTGAAACAATGATAAAAAAAAATTATAGAGAAAAGCAACTCTGAAGGATTTTAAGATTCTCATCACAATGCAATGATAAGAAACTGGGTCCTAGAGAGGTTAAAATGACATATACATTGCCCTACAGTTAGTAGCAAAGTCAGGTTTAAAACCCAGGTTCCCCAATTCCCTGCTCCTTTTTTTTTTTTTCACTTTTCTAAGAACTCTCACTATATTATACTGATATATTATACCTATGTGGGAAAATAATTTAGATAAGTTTTTAATATAATTATTGAGCTGTTCCTATCAATAGACTCATGTTACAGTTCAAGCTACACAAAGAGAAGCAACAAATATTATACGGTATACAAATGAAGTAAAAATTCAGAATATAATTTTCTATTGTCATAGGGTTTAAAGATGGAAGATCTAGTTCAACTGTTTAATTTTAGGAGAAATGAAGTAATTTGAACAAGGTCACAAAGCTTTTAAATGGCAGGTTCTACATTCAAACCCTGATTCTAAATTCAAGGCTCTTTCTATTCAGTAACATAGCCTCTGGTCAGACTTTTCCAAGATGATCTCCCTCATGCTCTGCTGGCCCCAGTAATAGATTGCTGATCCATCTCAAACACACAGGACACCTCAATAGATAATAGACTGAACAAAAGCCCTGGGTTGGTGTTCATCTTCAAGCATTCTGAGAACAGGGGGTGGGGTTTCATTTTTATCAGTGCCTGGCATAAAGTAGGGCTTAGGAAATGCTGGCTGTTGTCATTGCTACCACTATGCTTACAGTAATAGATATCATGCTTTAGGGTCTGCAGAGTGGCTTGTGAGAGCAAAGAGTTAAGTCAGAAATTTAAGCAATGAAGAAACAATGGAACCCCTGTTCTGCTTGCCTCTGGCTAATCATGCATTCTCTGAGCCATGAACTATTGTCAATATAGCAATAATAGCCATCTGTGTGGAGAAGTAAGCTCCTATTCTCTGAGAAAGTTTCTCAGACTCTGGACAAGGCCACGAGAGCAGACTCAATCCATTGGCAGAGTTAGCTGGAGAGTGAGTCAAACTCTTCACTCCTTCCCTTTTCTTCCTCTTTTAAATAATGAAAGATGGCTAGCATTGATATCATGGCCCTAAGGCTTGAAAAGCACTTTACATATGTTAACACATTTGATCCTCACAACACCCATGTAAAGTAGGTGCCACTATTGCCCAGGATAACACGGCTAATTAAGTGTCTACGGCAGGATTCCAACTTTTTTGTTCCATCAACCAATGAAAATGCTCAAAGGTCCCAAAGTGAACATCCAGGAGTGGAGGTAACATAACTGATCACTGCCCTTGGATCTTAGAGACGGAATCTTTCCTTTAAAAGAAAAAAGTGAAAATTGAGAAGCTACCTTTGGTCTTGCCCCTTGAGACCACAGAAACTACGCTTCTCAAATAGCTGGTGGATATTCATCTTGAGAAGTAGATTAAAACAACCACAGCACCCCCTATCTCCGCTCTCCCACTCCTAGGCTTCCGCTGGGTATAAAAAAGAACATCCCATCAATAAACCTCAATAGGATATGTAAGTTTTGTGTGGGGGCCATCTTTCATCTCACTGGTATGGCTACTGGCTTACCACAAAAATCACTCATTTAGAAAGCATTCACAGCTAACTGGTAAGGAAATGGATAGGAGAGCTTGATCAATTTTCCTTTTCATTCAAAGCTTACTAAACCAAAATAAAACTAATTCACTTTTATAACTTACCAAGGCAATGCTAACCTTACCTGGAATTCCCACCTTCAGTATCGCCTCTTGGGGTTGGACAAAAAAGGTGAGGGAAGTATTTCCAAAAGATCCTTGTGAAAATACTTTTTATTATTAGGAGGGTGAAGAGAAAAGGATTACTTGGTTAGGTTAGGGCATCTCCTCCTTCATTTTGGTATTAGACCATTCAGGTTGACATACAATACAATGAAGCAGCAAGATAGGGTAGAAAGAGGACTGAATCTGGCATGACACATAGCAGGTGCTTGCTGAACACCTTTCTGCTTGTAGCAATGATACCTTAGATTACAACTGAAATGACTACTATGGTCCTTGAGTTTCTGCTTTACTTTGGACAAGAAAAAAACAACAACCTTATCATTAGCATAATTTTCCTGCCATCAGCCTCTGCTCAGGATCCTTCACTTTCTCTGAGGCTCTCCTCAGGGGCTTACTTCCTGATTCCCTTTCCTCCTCCCCATTTGGTGCTCTCTTTCTCTATTCAACTTAAATTATATTTATCTATTTAAATGTAGAATGTTCCCTAGTAGTACATAAGCTTTTTGGAGGAGAGAAGCTGCTTCATTTTTGTCTTAGTACCCCAGTACCTAGCATGGTTCCTGGCCCTTAATAAACGTTTTATTGAACTGAACAAAACTGCCATCCCCTTTAGAGTTCAAATCTTGCCTCAGATATTTCCTAGATGTTTGGCCCTAAGCAAAGCCACTTAACCTCTCTCAGTCTTAGTTTCCTCATCTGTAAAATGGGGGTGCCTCATAGGGCTAATGTGAGGAATAAATGAAATCATATTTGTAAAGCACTTGTCAAAACTTGAGGCCTACGTGTTGTTATCTCTGGGACTCAAACTGCTTAGCACCACTGTTCTTCTGCCAGACTGATATTCTCCCCCTGTTCAAACCTATATCTCTGTTTATAAACCTCCAATCAGATTCTTTTTTCTCAGCTTCATCAGTGTACCTGACAACAGACATATCCCGGGGTCAAGAAATAATGGCCACTTTCCTGATCTTGCCCCTGGTTCCTCTGTCTCCTCCTCTGGTGTAAATTCAGTGGCTCATGCTCAGGGTTACTCCTTCTTCCTCTAGAAAGTAGGAGGGAAGGTGTTTTTTGGACTTCTGATGGCCCAACAGACAGTGAGCCAATCTCTAACAAAAAGACCAGGGTCTGCCATAGCCCTTGACCCATGCCATAGCCTGCTTCAGTGGTTGTTTTCTTGGGCAAGTTTTAGGTTGGCAGGACTTCTATTGAGCAAATATCCTCAAAAAAAAAAGGATGGAAGTTATTTTTATAGCTTTTAAATAGAGCCACTAGAAAAGAAAACACTATTGATCTGGTGCTGAATAGAGGCTCCTCTATTCCTGTGCTCAGCACATAAGGAACATGCTGCCTATGTCCAATAATGTTAACTCCCCATCATAATATGATTTAAATCTGCCCCTGGTGTTTCGGCCATGGAGTGGAACTATAGTACCTATTATTTCCCTTCTGAAAGACTCCAAACCAACACAAATCCAAGGCCCTGCTGCAGTAATGGAATTTTGCCTTTTGATTCAATCAATTACAGTTAGACAGAGGAAGAAAAAGGTCATTCAGACAACAACATGCTATTTACAAGGGACTTTAAGTTCAGGAGCATTATCCATTTACAAGCTACAATCAGAATTACATGGACCCTAGACAACTTGGATGGGTTGATCTCTGAAACAAATAGAGAATATAGGAGAGGTGAAATTATTCATTCTAATGTGATGTTTTTAAATAACTTGTTTGTGTAAATGAATAACCCATGTAAATTCTAATTGAGAACCACAGAGCAGACACTTCAGTCATATCTTTGTCTTATAGTTTAAGTTTCCATATTTTTTATCTTAAGGGTTTTCATTACTCTATAAACAAGCCAGTAAATTGTGAGTCTGGATAATGTACTCTACCTCCTGAAATCTCAGTTTCCTCATCTTTAAAGAATAGGAGTTGGACCAGATCATCTATCTCTAAGGCCCCCGGACCTTAGCTATCATTTCTATGATCTCTGAGGTAAATCTCCTATTGCCTTCAATTCAATCCAATAAGCATTTATTAATACTATGGAGACAAAGAGAAATATGAATAGCTCCTCTACTATGCTACCTTCTGCCTTTTGTTATCCTAGGTCTCTTACATGATTTACAGTTCAAGATTATGTAGTTACAGGCTCACTTTGTCCTGCTGATGAAAGAGGAAGTAGGGTCTAGATTCCATTGAAAAAGGATGGGGATAATGGGTGGAGCTGGATTTAGGGACAGAGGTTGTTTCATGTCCCCAGGAAATCAAGTCTTGCCACAAAAACGTTTCCTAGGCCTCTTCCATCTAAATGATTCAGATCTGCATTTGCAGGGGAAAACTGAGTAATACCCAACAAGAGTCACAAAAGAGGTGGGCAGCCATGTGCCAGTAAGCATTTGGGCAGCATGGGGAACATGCACAGAAGGGTAGATAAAGGGCTCTCAGGTTGGAATGACTATGCAATAAAGAGAAAGTCAGCAGGTGGATGAAGAAACAAGGCAGCCATGGAACTCCAAGGACCATAGACCCATATGGTAACCCTGGTGACTGGTTGCTAGGCAGACGATGAAGAACAAGGGGACTCCAGCACAGGGGCTGAATAGAGGCACCAGGTGAAGATGTTTAGCTGGCAATAAGGCCATGACCTTCTATAGCTGGGATCTCATTAATGAAGTGCTATTAGGCACATAAACCTTCTTGGTCCAATGGTTCAGATTTAGAGACCTCTTCTTTCTTGCCTAGGTCCTTCAGACCTTGTGTCTACATAGAAGGCTGAAATTCCATGTCACCACAGCAGTGCCCAGATAATTTAGCCAGTAACAAGGTAATGGGAGAAGATGGCACTTATGTGGCTTTGAGATACTTACTGGTACAAGACTGTACACTACCTTTGGGAAATGTTGGCCACTGATAATTGAATGTATATAAAGCTAATATAGATTTCTCTGAAATATGATATTGTACATATAACACGTATAATGCCATGAAGTTGTACCTTTAGTATATGTGCACCTGTTACAACTTGCAAGGACTGCAAATTTCTAATGAAATAGATAATGTAATGTTAATAGTGGCCTTTAGTGTTCAAAGCCAAGCTGGATGTGTGTGGAAGGAAGACCTGTATAGAATTGTCTGGACTAGTCATAGGGATGTTTTTCTTCTCTGGGCAAGCAGAGACAATACTTTGGTGGGGGGAGAGGTAAGGCACCTATTGCCAATGTAGGCCCTAAGGCATGTAGGTCTGACTGGCTATAAGCAGTGAAAAGGCCAATGATGTGAGAGTGAACACATTACCAAGAAAGTGACTGCAGGTGGGAGTACACCTGGGAATTACAGGGTCAGTGGGCCAAGGGAGAATCCAAGAGTCCAATGCAGTAGCAATAGTATCAGCAGCAATGGTGGGAAAGAGGTGAGAAGATCTCAGTGGCAAGCAGGCAAGCACCAAAAAGGGGCTGCTCCTTCACAGAGGCCCTCAAGTGTATTCACTGATTGGTAGAAGCCTTACAGGAAAAGGGTATATTGTACTACTGATTGGTTTTCTAATTTAGTTCTGTTGTGAATAAACCTGTTCTTTGTTAAATTGTTTTATAAGTCTCAGAACTCACAGGGACAACACAGTCTGAGCAGAGGAGAAGAGAGTAGGGCTCTTAGACACAACCTGTTTTTCAGAGTGTTTCTAAGAGGAATCTTGAGGGGGAAATAGGCCAAAGGGTATTAATAGGGAAAGCCCTCTAAAGACTGAACTTGGTCTGTGTGGGCTCAAAGCCAATCCTGAAGTACAGGTTACATTAGATATGTTGGTGTGCTTCATGAAAGAGAGGGATGGCACCAATGATATCAGGCATCAAGCCATTTAATTTGAATAACAGGCACATAAGGAATCTTTAGGGAGAAAGAGAAGAGAGCAAGTACATTTCAGTCTCATTATAACCTCATCCATAGGCCTCAAGTCAGTGGCAACATCTCCCTTTACTTTCCTGACTTCATTTTCGGGAGATTCTCACCTCTCAGAAGAACTGCATCTGTATGCTGACACGAGGTGGTGACTGCACCTCAGTCATAATCATGTGATCCAGAATGCTGATACCACTGGTATGGCTTAACTAAAAAGGTAATATTAGATGAATATATACTTTTCATTCTTTATTTTTTAGCCACAATAAAACTCCTTATTAAAATATCTAAATTCAAGTATTAAAAAATACTATACTACATTTAATGGTATACCCATATGTAATGCTAATGTAAATAGGAAGATTTTTCTCATTTAATAATAGGCTCATGTGACCTGCTTAGGTCACATGGAAGTGTAAGACACATGAGTTTGAGTCACATAAAGCCTGTGGTGGGAGGAGCTTGCTGAACAGGTGGGTAGGAAGGGTGGAGGATAGCTGAGAGGAAGTTGGTTAGAGCAGTCAGAACTGAGGGAAAAAAGAGGAAGCAGGCAGCAAGTTGTGAGTATTCATTTGTGGGAAGGCCCTAGCAGGGGGAAGGCTTGGGGATGGCAATGCCCCCTGCATTGTTATTGTGTATAGATATCTTTGTTGCCATAATGGATTTGGTTTTCTGGTGTTTGAATACATGTTTTGGTTCTGTCTTCCATGTGGAGAATCTGTTATATTTTGCTATTCAGAATTACATCTGTGCTGTGAATATTGCATTGGTGCTACGCCATTCTACACCACATTTAATAGTATACTCTTTTGAAGAAACCAAACTAATTACAATCGGTATTTTTTTTTTTTTTTGAAATTAACCTTTTTTTTTTGGGTAGAAGGAGATATGAACTGTGTTTTCATTCTAAAATAGGGAATAGGACCTTCCTATTAGGGAAGGTTATACTTCCAATTGGGAACTTCTCTCACCAGTCCTAGTTAGCCTGTGTAGGTACAAAATTCCATCATCTTCCTCCCGTTTTCCATCTTAGCCCCCAAGGATTTTTATAGGGGACCCAGGGGACTATCCAGAGACTAGAAACCAGCTTCCAACAGCCCTCAGTGCCTTCTCCAGATGGACCTATTTAAGAATGCCACTTCTTGCCTCCTTAGCATAGTCTTACTTCTGCCTGCTTCTGCTTGTGATGAATCTGGCCTCCCAGAACTCCCCAGAACACAATATCATCACCTGAGACAGAAGTCAAATCTCAAGGCAGGGTCTTTAAAATTGTCTGCCCCCAAAAGAAGTCTTTCTAATTACTATTATTTTGCTTGGACTCATTCCTAAATTTTTAGCATACTCTTACCCTCTTTTACTCTCTCTTTCCAAGAGATGTTGAAACACTGACTACTAGTGTTCAAACCTTGGTCCCCATCCCCAAATGCCTGCTCCCTTACAACTAGTCACCTAAAAACCCAAGCCTCCAGTGTTTTGCTCCAAAGCTGTCTGCCCCTTCTGTCGTACCCTCTGGAATACATGCTCCAAAATTAACAAACTGCCCTTCATCCTGAACATCTTACTTTCTTACTCTTCCCACCTTCTGATAACCACTGTAACCAGGTTGATAAAACTACTTCCCTTAATACCCCTTCTGCCCAAATCCTAAAATTTAGCTTTTCTCATTGACCAGTGACTTTCCTTCTTTAGGGATAGTACAATAAGTCATAACTGACAATTTTGCATTCTGAGTTGTGACTCTCTTCTCCCTCCTGTCCCTGGGGTGCCCCTCCACATTATGGCAGAGTACTGAATCCAACCAAATAGAAAACAATTGCTGGATAGGCCTGGGGAAGGTTCTTTCCCTCTTCTCTCTTCCTTTCCCCCCCCTTCCCCGCCCTGCCCCTCTCTACCAATTCTATCCTGGTAGAATGTCTTCTCTCATGTCTTGCTCCTCCATTTTGTCTTCCTTTAATTTTTTTTTAATTGTCCAAATTGTGATTATCTAGGAATACTTATCTCCAATCTATAATACTGTTAACTGTCTCCTTGTAATATAGTTTCCTCTAATATCAAGTTCTTCTTGGAACCAATTAATGATGCTGGTGGGGCATAACTATATGTTTGTATGACTGATTCCAACTGATAAGAGAAAGACTTCAATTTGCCTTTCCATCTTCCATTTTCTCTTCTTCTTTCTCTCTTGAATGAGGCAGAAGTCAAAAGAAAGAGATGTGTGAGACCCCATGGCTGACTTTTTACCAAGTCAGAAGAAAATAGTTTTCTACTTTCTTTTTAAAATGGGGGGCGGGGGGGGGAAGGGAAGAACCCTCCTACTCCCAACAGGCATCTAAGGGCTCAGCTAGATTACTGATTTCTAGAAGTTCATAACTTTTATAGTCTGCTTTCTGCATTCTATACAAAGCTTCTAGTTACAAATTCAAGCTTATATCAATATATCCCAATATTTTTATGATAATATTCAATAAGAAACATAACACATAAACATAACAATAAAGTTTTATCACATCAGGAGACCACAGACATGATGGTACCTCAAAAAAAGCCCCCAGACTGCTTTTGTTGGCTACATATTTAAAAGTAATTTAATTGGAACATATCTACTTCTGATGATAATATGCATACCTATCTAATTGTTCATCTTGTTTCTGCTTTATTCTTCATCATATTATTCAATTGAATTTATTAACTGAAATATGCACTATATGCAAAGTACAGTATTAGGCACTGGAAAGACCAAACTCCTTAGAAATGGTGCAATCCCTTTTTAAGAGGCTTACATTCTACTGGGTGAATATAACACACACACACACACACACATATGCTCACATGATTAAGTAAATGCAAGGTGGAGTGATGAGGGCAACAGCGAGTTCTGAACAAAATGCTCTAGGAGAATTTGATGGAGGAAAGAATCTATTTAGCTGTGAAGGATCATGGTGTCTCTAGGACTAAAACTAGCAAAGAGATCAGTTGACCAGTAGCTCACCTGGGTGTGCCAATGAGGCTCCCATGTGGTTCCTTATCAGTCTATCTATAAAGGGGCTCCCTCACTTGGGGAGGACCAATACTCGGGGGAATGGATGTACCATGCTAAGGCAGGTGACTTCTACACTGGAAACAGAATGAGTAAGATGTGGTCACCTACTCAGCATATTCCTTTCCTGCTCTTTACTTGGCGGCCAGCAGCCTGTAATTCCACAATCTGAAGGAGGAGGAAACTATGCTTTCCTGTAAAAAGAAACAGGTTTGGCTATGCAATCGTTATACTAATGCTGCAAATGGCTTTTAGTTTGTCTGCCCAGGGCTGAAGGGTCTGGAACTCTGTCCTTTGAGGAAAGGATGAAGGAATCTAGTATGAGATTCATTTTTTCTTTTTTTTTTTAAACACTTTGTGTGTGTGTGTGTGTGTGTGTGTGTGTGCTTTTTGGAGGGGGAAGGGCAGAGCAATTGGGGTTAAGTGTCTGAGGCTGGATTTGAAGAGATTCATTTTTCTTGGTGCCAGAGTCTGGAATAACAAATTGAAATTAACTGGTATTTTCCAATTTCCCAGTCTATGTTTGTAAGACACAAAGCACATGAGACTTAGCAGCAGGAGATCATAGATTTATTGCTGCAAGGGAACTACTGGTCATCTAGTCCAACGACCTCATTTTACAAGTGAGGGGAAGGAAACCCAGAGAAGAGAAATGACTGAGATTTGAATCTAGGACCCATGATCCCAGATCTCACATTCTCTCTACTGCATTTTGCTCACACTCTTAAAAACCAGAAGAGAAGCTACAGTACAGGGATTCTCACCCTGAAGTCAAACTCATGAATAGAGTTCAGGGAGTCTAGGAATGTGGATGGAAAACATTTGACATTTTCACTAACCTTTGATTTTAGCTGTAACCCTGTGTCTTTTATGCTTCTAAAAATAGGATTCTGAGAAGGCATCCACAGGCAAAAAACTGAGAACTCCTGCTATCTTCCAACCTTCTTTTTTTTAAATAGAAGCGCACAGAGGACTAAGTGATTTGCCTAAGGTCACACAGTTATTGATTAGCAGAGTTGGCACTAGAACTAAATCTCCTATCTCTCAATCATTAAACAGGGCTCCTTCTACTCTGTGTTACATGGCCTCCCTACTAGTCTGTGTATTTTCACCCACAATTCAAAGCCAAGAGCTTCCCTGAAATGTCAAGTACACTTCTACCATTTGTAGGCTGGGTGAGTCCTGACCCCCTAATTCTTTTTTGATACTGTGAAGGCTTCTAGACTCCAGATTCACTGCTCCATCTTCAGAAATGGTCCAAAGATCTACAAACACTCACCACAGACCCATTTACCATCCTTGCTGATATGAAAAGGGATCTGGAGTCTTGGGGGTGGGAGATGAGCTGACAAGAAGCCTGGCAGCTCAGGGGATGGACTCTTTCCCTTGAAGCCTCTTATAAATAAAGAATATGGGACAGAGAACAAGGGGCCCTGAGTTCTGCTCTCAGCTCTGCAGTGCATAAAATTCTCTGAGGTCTAAGACTGAAAAGAGCCACTAGGCCTTCACTGCACCAGTGTATCTAGGAAAGAAAGCTGAAATCACATTCTTTCTCTGCAGAATGAGGTGAAGGAGAGTCCAGGCCAGCTCTGCTTTTTAATGGTGAGGTACTAAATTAAAAAAAAAAATTGAAATTTAAAAAGAAGAAAAGAAAAACTATATAAAATAGGGAATGAAGGAGAAACCTTACTTCAGTCTCCTCCCTCCTGTATCCTTCTGTGTAGTATGTTGTAGTTGGGGAGTTGAGAGGTTTTTTTTTCAACCTTTTCCCCTGAAGGTGATGAACTGAATACAAAGTTGTTTTTAGTCAAATCCTACTCTTCATGACTCTTCAAACCCATTTAAGGTTTTCTTAGCAAAGACCCTTGGAGTGGTTTTGTCATTTCCTTCTCCTGCTCATTTTACAGATGAGGAAACTGAGGCAAACAGGGTTAAGTAGCTGGTCCAGGGACACACAACTTGTAAGTGTCTGAGGTCAGATTTGAACTGAGGAATATGAGTCTTCCTGACTACAGGCTTGGTGCTTTATCCATTGGACCATCTAGCTGCTGAATATAAAGTAAGTTAAGGCAAAAGAGAAGGGAGGGGAGAGAAAAGGAGATATGGGAAAGAAACTGAAGCTGAAAGAATAGGAAGGAAAAAAAGTGGAAGAGAATGGAAGGAAAGAGAAGAATAAAGGTAAAGAAAAATGAACCAAAAGTAAGAGGAAATTTGGGCATGTGATGGAAGGCAAGGGAAAAGGAGGTGGAAAGGAAGAGAAGTGAGGAAAGGTGGGAGTGAGGGAAGGTTAAAAAGGAGGAAGGAGATGTGGGAAGGAAAAGTAATTCTATTTGATAAAAGAATGAACAATTGGAAATAAAAAGATCTTCCCTGGATAGTTTTCCTTATAGCCTGAGCCCTGGGGTATCCTTTCTGGTTTCTGCCAGAATTCTCCTCTCTTATAGGTACCTTCCCTCAGCCAATGCTAGGTGAGATTGCAGAGTTGTCAGAATTTCCTCCCTCTTTTCCTAGGTACTCTATATTCTGGGCTTGCTTTCTTTTGCCCATGACCATCATACTTTAAGTTGTGGCTGCCATACTTATTCAATTGACTTGGAAGCCCAAGCCCTCCAAATGCCAATTTAATGAAGTGATTTTTGGTGACATAAGATTGGAACATATCAGAACATACCCCAGGCAACATGTTTCTCTTATTTTTTGCTTTCTGGGGACAGTTTTTCCACCCAACCTATCTCATCTGTGGGAATTCCAGGCCAGTGAGAGATATATTATAGGACAGTTAGCCTATTGGTGTCTGAAAATACATTTAATAAGTGTGCCTTCTATATCTTCATCTGATTCAATGATAATTCAACTGAATCTTGTGGCCCTCCACTGGAGACTGCCTTCAAGGTCAGAGGTTAGCCAAGTCTTAAGAGAGAAGAACCATTTGGGGATGGAGTATTCTTAGATTATAACTTCATGAGGAACTATACCATAGAATGCTTTAGGGGCTAGAGGGGTGGGGGAAAGCTGACATCAGTAAATTAATTTAGTAGGTGAACCTACTTCACCTACATCTTGAGTTACAGTTAAAACTACCCTTCCATTATCTCTTCTCTTGGCCCATCCTTATCAGACCAATATTCAGTTCTTCATTGTCAATAACAAATGGTAGTGGTGAGTAAAGTATTACTGCGTCAAAACTCAAAGAGTTTTGCCTGAAACCACTATTTTATTCCTGATACCAATCCATCTCAGCTAATCATACTGGTATGGTGGTCCAGCTTCATGCCTTAGAAGATAGAGATCATTCAGTAATAGTGGAAGTAAAGGCAGATGAAGTTGACTAAGGAAAGGGAATAACTAAGAAAGTTTGGCCTGGGAAGGGTGGATTCACCTGGTCCATTAAGAGTAAACAGATGGCAATAACTCCAAGGCATAATTATATGGTTGGATATTTGTTGCCTACATTTATTTAATATATGTGTTTAATATTTTTGCATATGCTATAACTATTTTGCTATGTCCCTGAAATGATCCAGAACACATTTGATATATGGAGAAGAATGCAACAGCCACTACAAGCCAACATGTGCTGGCTTTGTGACGGACAGGTGGTTATATGAAAGTAATTACATTTTCTGTTGACAGGGTAACCAGATTGAATATTCCATTTCTGTACCTTCTCCTAACCCTGGAATGCACTCTCTCCTGACCTCTGCCTCATGGAATCTCTGGATTCCTTCCAGTTCCAGGGAAACTTCCTATAGGAGGAACAGACTTTATCTCTTCCCTTTGTCTTTCCTCTTCCCCCAGGAAATTACTTTATGTTCACTTTTTATATATTTTACACTGACATCCATGTCCACATTGTTTTCCTACACTAGAAAATAAAACTTTAAAATATAAACTCTATATTAATTTATGTAAGTGAATTAATCACATACTGGCCGACCTTCTGTTGATGATCATTACCATGCTCAGTTAGGTAGCAAAACACTGGCCAAAATTCCCCAATTAGTCCTGCGGGTAATAAAATGGCAAAATATAGGCTAGGTAATGTTATGGTTAGGTTGATTCATAGTGGTTGAACTTAAACATGTCATTCTAAAGCTGGGGTCAGTAATCACAGATTCTTGAGAATGACAGCCCTTTGGGTACATATGTGCAGCAATTTTATTCCAAATAGGCAAATGTATCTGTATCTGTATGTTGACTCATCTCATTAAAACACAAACATAATTAAGTTTTATGAATAATAAAGGATTGTTCTCGATGGACTGTGCAGTGAAATTAAATGACATTAGGTTCTCTATTAAAAAAAAAAAGTAATCCCTTTATACTGAGACTAACTCACCTAGCAAAAAAATTAATTTACTGATGTCAGCTTTCCCCCACCCCCCTAACCCCCAAAGCATTCTATGGTATAGTTCCTCATGAAGTTATAATCTAAAAATATTCCTTCCCCAAATGGTTCTTCTCTCTTAAAACTTTGCTAACCTCTGTCCTCGAAGGCAATCTCCAGTGGAGGGCCACAAGATTCAGTTGTCGGTCCTGTGCTGTTCAACACTTTTATCATTGAATCAGATGAAGATATAGAAGGCACACTTATTAAATCTGAGGTTTCCACAAAACTGTGAGAGACAGCTTAATGCCATTAGTGAAAGAAGACTCAGAACAATCTGAACAGGTTGTGATGCTGGGTAAAGACGAAATTTTTAAATGATAACATAGAAAATTCAGTACCTTAGGCAGTTAGAAGGTATAGTGTGAAGAGCATTAGACTTGGAGTTGGACAGACTTGAATTTTACCGATGAGAAAACTGAGGCAAACAGGGGTAAGCAGCTTAGACATTTATGAGTGATGTGACTCTATGCTAGTCACTTAACTCAGTCTCCTCTTCTATAAAATGTGGATAATAATAGCACCTGACTGATAGCATTGTTGTGAGGCTCAAATGAGATAATATATTGAAATATTTATAAATTTTACAATACATAATACGATAACAGTGACAATATTTATGCAGCACTTTGCAAACCTTAAAATGCTATATAAATGCTAGCTATTATTATCCATGTTCAAAAGATCAATTGCACCAGTCTAGAATAAGGAAGATCTGTCATAGAGAGGAAAAGATCTGTGGGTTTCAGCTGAACACAATTAAAATAGGAGCCAAAAATGTATTAAGACTGCTAAAAAAGGAAGATAGCATAAAGTTACATTTCATTAATAGAAGTGTGGTGACTAAATCACAGACCATAATAGTCCTCATGTACTCTGAAGTATTGTATTCAATTCTGAGTGCCACATCTGAATAACTTAGTTATTCCCAAAGGGGACTAAGGTCAAGAATCTAGGCTGTCTTGAAACTATGTTCTAAGAGAAATAGTGAAGGAATCGAGAATGTTTAACCTAGAGAATTTGTTGGTGTTCAGTCATTTCAGTCGTATCTGATTCTTCATGACCCCATTTGGGGTTTTCTTAGCAAAGATACTGGAGTGATTTGCCATTTCCTTCACAAGCTCATTTTACAGATGAGGAGGAGATTGAGGCAAACAGGGTTAAGTGACTTGTCCTGGGTCACACAGCTACTAAGTATCTGAGGCCACGTTTGAACTCAGGTCTTCCTGGTTCCAGGTCCTGAGCTATATTCACTTGCACCACCTAGTTGTCCTATACAATGCCCATTCTGCACCCCCCTCAAAAAAATCCCCTTTTGCACAGACTTCTTCCAGAAAGATCTTACCTATGATTGATTGGCCAGTGCCCTGTGAGCAGCTCTACCTTGTCCCTAACAGAAGTACCTTTACTTGTTTTGGTATGTTGAAGCTATGGGAGTAAATGAAAGGATCAAATCAGTGTATAAAGAAATGAGAACCAAGGACAGCACCTTCAGGAGTGGGTGGGGAGGACAGGGAATCTTCCCTAATACTCTGTCCTTTAAAAGCCAGTAAACATTCTCATCTGGGTTGCAGCACACATCATCACACTAAGATTCAATGTTAAAAAAAAGGAAAAATGGTTGGATATTTTTTTTTTCCTTTTTGGAGAAGAGATAATAGAATGATTCAAATGACAAAGAAGGAAGGGAGGGGAAAAAACATAAGCAACAAACCAAAAATGCATTTAAGAGCTAAAATTCCTTGGCAAATATTCTCTTGTCTGGCTTTATAAAGGAAGAGTTTAAGATAGTGTGAAATAAAAAGAAGTTCTTGTTTACATGTGAAGTTTAAAGATGGCAGAGTGTAACTAAACTTGATGGTTTCCCATGAGAGAAGGGTCATATAATCTCAACTTTGGAAGAGGCCTATCTCAGATGCCGCCTACTCAAACCTGTACCTAAGCAAGAATCCCCTTTATTGCATACATGACACGAATGCCTTGTATAGCGTCCAGCAAAAGCTGGATGATCAGTACAAGAAGCCTATTCCAATCTGGGATAGCTTTAATTGTTAGGGAGTTTTTCCAGGTATCAGGCCTAAACCTGTCTCTAACTTTGACCTAGTTTGCCCAGCTTTTCCTCTGGTGCCAAGTAGAACAAATCTAATCTCTCTCCATGTAGCAGACCTCCATGAAGACAGTTGCCTGTCCCTACCATACCTGCCCCCCCCTTCAAGTTTTCACTTTTCCAGGATAAATAGCCCCAATCATGACCACAACAACCAATATTTATGCAGAGCTTTAACATTTGCTAAATACTTAGCATATATGATCTCATTTGAACCACACAACAATTATGAGAGGTAGGTATTCTATGTGGTACTATTCCATTTTATAGATGAAGAAACTGAGATTCAGAAAGGCCAAGTAGCTTATTTGCCCATGGTCACACAACTAAGTATCATAAGCAGGAGGATTTGAATTGTTCTTTCACATCTGACATTGTCAGTCAAATGGTCTTTGCCTTTTCTCATCAAAAAATTATTTGATCTGAGGAAATATATATCAATCTGTCATCTACTTTCCTTGGCACTACATTTGGTTTAAAATTTACTAGAGGTAACAGATGCTCTCTCATATTCTGTGACATGTCTTGGTATTACTGAACAAACATCAGCTATGCCTGTATCTAAAGGAGTGTCAATCTGAACTAAAAATACACCACTGCTAATAGACTTTCAAAATTAACTTGTCTATACTATCAATTATATGGGTGGAATCCCATTACAGTGAGCGCCATTACAAAGATGTGTTTTGCATCACAGAGTGATTTCTCATGTCCTGGCCAATAACCCAGAGTAAGAGCTATTGATAGGGGTATAACAAATCATCTACAATGCAGAAGCCCAGACTATAAATAAGTTAATGCTTCCCTGGTCCTTATCACAGTCAGTTTCTATAACAAAAGCACCTGAGGGGTACTTTGAGGGCTGGGGAGAGAGGAGAACCATTTTTCTATTAAAAGTCATTGACTCATGAAATAAGGAGGAAAAGGGGAATATGTGAAAATAAAGAATAAACTCCCTTCCCCTAAAAAAAGACAGGAAATGTTCAGACCATGATTTTTAAGTTAGATCAACAAACATTTATCAAGCACCTAGTATAGTTAATAGCTAACATATATAGACAGCAATTGTTCTGTGCTATGCACTGTCCTAAGTACTTCACTATTACCATCTCATCTGATCCTCAGAACCTTGAGAGGTCTGTGCTATTATTAACCCCATTTTACAAATGAGGAAACCGAGGTTAAGGAACTCGCCCAGGGTCACTCTACCAGTAAGTGCCAGAGGCTAGAAGTGAACTCACCTCTTCCTGATCCCAGGAATTGTACAGGGACTATTTTAAGCACTTGTGGATAGAAAGAAAGTGAAACACAAACAAAAAACAACAAAACACCGGTCCCTGCCCTCCGGGAGTATCTAATAATCTAATGATCTAATCTAATGAGGATGATGATATGCAAAGAACTAGGAAAGGCAACAAAAAGGATAGAGCAAAAATCTTTGATAAGAAACCGAGGGAAGGCACCACAACTAAGGCAGATCAAAAAAGGCTTCTGGCAGAAGGTGGGATTTTAGCTGGGACTTGTAGGAAGCTAGGGAGGTCAGGAGACAGAGATGAAGAGGAAGGGGATTCTAGGCATAGGGGATAGCCAGGGAAAGTGCCTGAAAGAGTTGGGAGATGGGGGACCCTGTGTGATGAACAGAAAGCAGGTCTGTGTCACTGGCTTACAGAGTACACACACTGAGGGCTGGGGAGATCAGGTATAAGAAGACGGGAAAAGTAGAAGGGGGAGGGGCACGTTATAAAAAGTTTTAGATATCAGAGGATCTTATATTTTATCTTGGAAGTGATTAGGAGCCATATAAGTTTACTGAATAGTGAGAGTACAGGGTGGGGTAACCTGGTCATATTTGTGCTTTAGGAAGATCAAAGATGAATGGAGCATAGACTAGAATGGGGAGAGCCTTAAGAGAGGGAAGCCAATCGGTAGGCTATTGCAATAGCTCAGGCATAAGTCTGTGAGGGTCTGTACTAGCATGGTGGTGATGCAGTAAAGGCCAAAACCAAAACCTTTTCCCTCTACCTCAAAAGAATTTGGGTCCCATTTGTTTGAGGAGGGAATGACAAGGTACAGGCCCAAGACAAGACCTTTCCCCTTTACCCCAAAAGAATTTGAATCCCATTTGTCCATAGGCCCAGGGAAACCCCCTACCCTGAATTCTTCCAGAATTTTCCCATCCTTCATCCAATCAAAAATACACTTAACCTAAGCCTAGCCCTCCCATTGTCTGTTATTTCCAGATTGTCTCAGGCTGCTTCCCACCCTAAATTCCATCAAAATCCCATTCTCTTGGTTCCTGGGAATCTGACCTCTAATCACCCAGTCCTATCTGGACTATCTTAGACTCCTCCTCAAGACCCTTCCTAAACCCCTCCTCTATTCACCACAGACTACTTGACCACTCCTAGATCCCTCCCACAGTCTTTCTGTATATAAGATTCATCCTGCCTCAGTTTCAATCTAGTTGAGATTCAATATGGCCTACATGACAAATGCTTAAGCTTCTTTAGAGTCTATCTGATATGGCAAATCTTTAATAAACTTTGTTTTACTTTGGCTGAAAGAAGACTTGGGTTGAATTCATTTGGGTAGAACTTGGCACGTCGGTATTTTGGGGTCCCAAGCACCTCCTAAACTCCAACATTTTAAACTCCAACAGTGGTAATGTCAGAGGAGAGAAGTGTGCATATATGAGGGTGAGTACAAAGCTAGAATGAATGGGCCTTGGCAACAGATTGTATGTGTTCTGTGAGAGAGAGATGAAGGAGTTTGCAATTCTGGGTGATTAGGAGGATAGTAAAAGGAAAGCTGGGGGAAAGAAGAGTTTAAAGGAGGGGGAGATGAGTTCAGTTTTAGATGTAAGGGGTTTAAGTTGTCTGCGGGATACCTAGTTTGAGATGTCCAATGGTCAGTTGAAATATATCTGGGAATTATTCACATAGGGATGGTAACTGAATCCATGGGAGCTGATGAGATCATCAAATGAGATATTCATGAGAAAAAAAGAGTCAGTGGGCATGACCTGAATGAAGATATAGCAAAGGAGGCTGGTCAAACAGGTAGGCAGAAAATCAAGAGAAAGTAGAGTGACAAAAACCTAGAGAGAAGAGAGTACCAAGGCCAGGTGTCAAAGGCCAAGAGGGATGAGAATTGAGAAATGGTCATTAGATTTGGCAATTAAGAGATCAGCTTTGGAGAACTTTGTAACAACTTTGATAACTTTGGAGATAAGTTTCAGCTGAATTTAAGAGGTTACCCACAAAGAGAGTTAGGGTTGCTCTGGATACCCCAAAATACCAACACGCTGAGTCCTGACAAATGAATTCTACTCAAGTCTTCTCTTAGCCAAAGAAAAGTAAAGGTTGTTAAAAGTTCACTTGCATTAGACACAGAGTAAATCTGTGCTAGGCCATTCTATGGTGCTCTCACCAACATGAAGACAGGATGGGGTCTTATATACAGAAGGTTGTGGGAGGAACCTAGGGGTGGTCTAGGGGAAGAATTTGGGGAGGGTCTTCAGGAGGAGTTAATGAGGTCAATGAGTGATTAAGGGTGGGAAGTCGATGGAGGCCACCTGGAGATGACAAACAATGGTGGGCTAGTAACTGAGGCTTGGGCTCAGTCACTATGCAAGGCTTATCGCCTCAAGCAAATGCCTCATCAAATGGGATGATTTAATCAAGAGTCCAAGGGAGGTTCCCAGAGCCTGTACCTCCAGGACTCAAGGAGAGCTCTGAGGGGGCTCCCAGAGCCCATACCTCATCAGAATGATGAGTTTGGAAGCCAGACTGCAGAGAGTTAAGAAGAGAGTAAGGGGAAATAAAGTCAAGGCACCTATTGTAGATAAAGAAACAAAATGATGTCACTAATTATTCAAGTCTATTCAAGGAGTTTTGCCACTAAGGGGAGGCTTACCAAGGAATGACAGTTAATGGGGATAGGTGGATTAAGTGAGACTTTTTTGAGAATGGGGAGAGATATGGAAGGCTGTAGGAAAGTATAACTGGTAAACAGAAACAGACTGAAGATAAAGTGAGAGTGGAAATGATAGTTGGGGAAGACACAGGATGGCATGGGATCACTTGTGCATGTACATGCTACAGCCCTGGCAAAGAAAAGGGTGAAAGAGGAGATTATGGTGGAAGATATCTGAGTAATAAGGGATAAGGAGAGGATAAGAGGGTGAATGGCCTCCATTTTTTTTCAGTGAAATACGATGTAAGATTCTCAAATGAGAGTGTGTGCAGATGTGTGGGGAGTCATAGGAGGTTAAGAAGGTGAAACATTTTATTCAAGAAATAGAACAAATAGGATGTATACTTCATTTTTTACTTTATGGTTAGTTGTGGGTAAAGGGATTGATTATAATAAGGAAGAGGGATGCTTAGAAGAAATTGAATAATTCCATTCAATCAGAAAAATAGTTATTTAGCACTAGGGTGAAAAAAAGGAAAGTATAAAGAAAGAGAAAGAGAGAAACAAAGACTTCCCTGGGAGAAGTCACTTAGGAAGACAAAGAGAGACCCAAACTCAGGAGGAGAAAGAAAAAGGTTCAGAAGGTCCCAAGATTAGTTTTAGCCAAGGTAAAAAGCAATTATCACTTCCTACTGAAATTCTGATTAGTTGATTAAACACTGTTCAGAGATCTTCATTTGTTCTGATTCTTTATGCCTCTTCATTCCTAGAAAGGAAAACTGTACCTGGGAAGATAAAGTTGAATTTCAACAAGTAAAAATATGAAGAGGTACTTCAAGCATAGGGAACAGTGTGAGCAAAGGAATGGAGAAAGCAAAACATATGCTGTGTTCAAGGGTGGTGAACGTTTCTTGTTTGACTAAAACGCAAGATGCATAAGGATAGTCATGTGAATGAGACAAGGCTGGAGAGACAGAATCATAGGATTTCAGAATTGCAAAGATAAAAAAAAAAGGACCTTCAGAGATTATCTAGTCCAATCTGCACCTAAGCAGTATCCTCCTCTGTAATGCCCCTTCAAAGGTTCAAGCTCAAACACACTGATTCATGTTAGGTTCTTCAACCAACACCAGTGGCTTCTCAGCATTACCATACCAAGGTTAAGGCATCTGGATGTTATTCAGTAGACAAGGGACAGTCTCTGAAGCACTATGAAAAGTGGAATGACGCGATAAGAACTGTGCATAAGGAAGATTAATTTATCAATGGGGTGAATGATGGATTGGTGGAGGTGGTTAGTGGCACTGGAGGTGGGAGACTAGTTAAGTTTATAACAGTAGGCCAAGTAAGAGTAAATGAGTCCATCTGTATGGATAAAGTGAATACCATGGATCAATTACCGTATTCTAAGCTTGCTGTTATCTCCTACATCTTTTCCTGAGGCTTTCTTGAATCCTAAAGGAAGCTTGGCTAAGTTGTCTACTGCTTTCATTAGGTGACATTCAGCTCTCCAGAAAGGGAGATTTTCTTTTCAAACTCCTGGGTTGTGATGCTGGTGGCATTTCTTATTTGAAATGAATTTGCTGCAATCTGTGTCCTTAGCATTTGATACATAAAAGAGCTTGCTTCTCTGGGAAAGAAAAGGATGCCTGGTTTTCACCTTTCAGATTAGATGCAAATTTTATTAAAAGGAAAATTCTTCATTTAAAAAGGCTGTATCTAAACAAAGATTGCAGCTGGTTAAAGAGAGGCACCAGAACTAGCCCAGTGTGCTCCTCAGATTCTTCATTTATATCTAAATCTCATGAATCCAGACAAACTAAACAGAACCACTCATATAATAGGGAACAGATCAAGATTTTTTTTTTTTTGATCCAAGAAATAACAGGATCAGGAGAAAGGATATTGCAATAGTCCACATGGGTATGAAATAATCCTAAAGCACAGATCTAACCTTGTCAATATCTCTTAACAGGCCAGTTCATGACTACTCAGTGGTTGACTGACCATACCTTCTGGGATAAAATACAAATTCCTCCAGCATTCAGAGCCTTTTATGACATAAATTTCACATTTATGCCATACATGTACTTTCCTAGACATATTTTTTGTTCCCAAATTTACCATTCTATCTCCCACCTCTGAACAGGCTATCCAACATGGTTAGAATACACACCCTCTTCCCCTCTGCCTCAGAATCCTTAGCTGCCTGCAAGGCTTAGTTCCTGTCACTTCTGGTGGAAAATCTTTCTTGATCTCTCTAGTTGTTAGTGTACTTTCACTCCTTGAAAAAATTATGCATATACTTATGTTTTCACATATTATAGTATATTCCTACCCCATTAGATTATAAACTCCTTGAGGGAAGGGACCGTTTTTATTTTTTTTCATCTTTGTATCTCTCAAAAGCAGTAGTTGCCTAGAAAATACCTACTGGGTAAAATGAATGGCTATGAAAGCTTAGTACTAGGAATATGGGAGAGATGTTGCAGAGGTGAAATTGATAGAACCTGGCCATTATTTGGTGATGAGAGGTGAGGAAAAAGGGAAATATTAATAATAATCCAATATTTAGAACTCTAAAAGCTGGGTAAAAAGTAACAGTACTAAGAGAAATAGCAAAGTCAGAAAGAGGAACCGGTTTTGGGGAAAGATAAGAACTACATTCGATTTGAGCTATGTCAAGTTTGAGACACCCTTAGGACAGAGGTCTTATAAGCTATGTGATTCTGGAGCTCGAAAGAAGGTTAGGCCTGGAGAAACTGACTTGGGAATCATTGGAGTAGAGGTGACAGTTGAAGCTATGAGAGTAAATGAAATTATTAAACCAGAGTATAAAGAACTAAGAAGGCCAGGGACAGCATGTTGAGGAGGGGTTGGGGAGGACAGGGAATCTTCCCTAGGACTATCTGTCCTTTAGCAGGTTGCAAAAGCCAGTAAACATTCTCACCTGAGCTGTAGCACACACTATCACATTAAGATTCAATGTTGAAAAGAGGAAAAAAAAGGTTGGATTTTTTTTTTTTTTTTGTAAAAGAAACTATACATAGCACAATTCAAATGACAAAGCAGGAAGAGAGGAAAAAAAAAAACAACCATAAGTAACAAACCAAAAACTCATTTAAGAGCTAAAAGTCCTTGGTATTTTCATTTCATAAAGGAAGTTTAAAATAGTATGAAATAAAAAGAAGTCCTTGTAGTTTATATCTGAAGTTTAAAGATGGCACAGTGTAACTAAACTTGATAGCTTTCCATGAAAGAAGGGTTAGGGCAGAAATTCTTTGTGATCTTGGGGGGCTCTGGGCTGAAGAGGTGTGATGTTTTCTTATATGGGGTAAAGTCACTGGAACTTCTAAGAAACACAGGCACTCATCATGCAGGGCTGGCTGTTCTTCAAGTCCCTGATATCTTTCAAGTGGTACAAACTGAGAGTTGTTCTAAAAGAGAGGAATGAAGATTAAAAGCTTTCCATTCAACTTGTTCAAGCTTTTTAGGAATGACAGGTAGTTAGAATGCAAGGTTTGTTTTCTTGAAATAATCTAATACCTATTTTTATAGCTTTCCTTCCTTCCTTCCTTCCTTCCTTCCTTCCTTCCTTCCTTCATTCCTTCCTTCGTTCCTTCCTTCCTCCCTTCCTCCCTCCCTTCCTCCCTCCCTTCTTTTCTCTCCCCTCTTTCTTTTGCTAGTCCGTGATTTTACTGGGGTGGCCAACCTAAGGTTTGGAAGCTCTGCCTACACTGATATAAATGGTTAATTCTTCAAACATACAGTCTTAGAGACGTGTCTGGAGCATTAAGAACAAAAGTAACTTGTCTACAGTTACACAGTCAATGTGTCAGAGGAAGGACCGAAACCTAAGTCTTTCAACTTCACTATCTCCTTAATGATTCCATTCTCCTTCTTCCCAAAGCCAACCCCTCCACATGCATCCTTTATCCCACCCTCTCCTCTTCTCTAGAAGATTATCTCCCTACTATCTTTCCCAGGGCTACATAAGAGTCAAAGGACATAAAACTCAGGACAGTATAACCTGTAAAATGACAGGTAAATAAGGGATGGTGACCATGAGGATGATGGCTCTTCATGAGGCATATTTACATCTGGGCTGAAATCCTGGTTCTGTTGCTTGCTAAGCAGTATGACTTTGAGCAAAGCACTTAGCCTCTCTGTGCCTCAGTTTCCTCTTCTGTATGAATTGAGAATAAAGATACTTGCACAACCCTATGTCACAGTTATCACTGTGAGAATCAAGTGAGATAAAGTCCTCTGTAACCAGAAATCATTGTAAAAATGTAAGTTGTCATCATGAATAAATATTGATAATTACTAATAACACCCACAACATCTTATCTAGCACACTGCAGACAGGAATAACAGGAGTGGAGGAAGTAAAAATGAATTTGATGGAAGTTCTCTGATGGAATGGCAACCAGAGAATGATCATATCAAGGGCTGGGGTAGGAACCACAAAACCAGCAGGCAAAATAGAGGAAAATTATGTTCTGTAAATGGCATTTCAAAGGTCAAATTTCAAGGAAACCCCCCCCCCCCAAACATCCCGTCAGTCAGAAGGTATAGCTGACATTTTTCTACTATTGTTCAGTTGATACCAAATGTAATAGAAGCAGAAGAGAACTATGAAATAATTTAGCTCAAACCCCTTATTTTTCAGAAAATTAAGACCAGAGACATTAAGTGATTTAGCTAAGATCACATAGCTTGGTTGCAGAAATTGGACTCCTTACACTATTCTTTTCTCTCTACCATACTATGTGAAGAGGCTAGCTTAAAAGTGAGCCAGAACACATGTATATAGGGGCAAAGAAAGGGAGAAATTGCTCCCTACTCCAAATTGTAGGTGGCATGCTTCTCTATTTCCCTATGTTGCCAGTTCTCAAACCCTGGAATCTTTGGCTCCAGAAGTGGGGAAGAAACAGATCAAGATACACAATTCTCCAGCTATAACCTTGTCTCATTTCTCCAACTTTATCTGTGAAGAAAGCCTATATCCAACTGGGTCTCTTCCTCTTTGCTGTAGAACCTGGAATGTTGTTCAACTGGAGCTTCTGGGGCAGCCCTGTACTGGTGGATATGGATGAGACCCTTCTTCTCTGGCAACTGAGTGCTGCCATTAGCAGCCTCCCAGAGAGGAACAGGAAAACCTCTTATTTGAGACCTCACTGACAGCCTGGGAAAGACTCAGGCAACACCCAAAGATTCAAAGGCATCCAGCCCAATTCTCTTTTTTTAAAAATTCTTTAATTTATTAATTTGTTTGTTTCCTTTTAGTTTACAGGATTCAATTCCACAATTCCTTGAATTTCACATTTTGTCCCCCTCCCTCTCCTCCCCCCCCCATGGCATCTTATAATCAAGTATAGGATCTGTAGATACTTTCACATTATACAATGGTCAGGTTATAAGGATGGATTGTACCAGCTGGAATGAAAAATGGTATAGAGGACATAAAATCAAATAAGAGAACGAAAAAGATCAGGTATTTTCTCCAGCCCAAGTCTCTAGAGAAATAGTGATGCCATTTTGGGCCCAAGTTTGGGATGGATAAATGCTTTAGGCTTTGTGATTCTCACAGAATCAGAGCAAACAATGTGACAGAGATGGGGAAAAACAAAACAAAGCAAAACATCAATAAGGGAATGCAGGGCTTACCCAAGGACTTTGACAAGGAGATTATACAGAAGTACAGAGGCTTTCATGCCTGACTTCTGGGTTGGCTCAAACAGTGCTAGACAATGCTTACCAATTTTAGTTTGTTAAAGGAATCCATATGGGCTATGGCTTCTAAAATCTTTCCGTTTTGAAATGCTCATTCCTATAGTCAGTAGTTTCTCTATGATCAATCTCACATTACTCATCTCTGTTAGAGAATAGTAATCAGCGTGTGGGGTGGGGAGGGGATAGGCCTAGTCCTGGCCAAACCTTTTGTTTCCTTTGCGGTCTCTCTCTCACTCATCTGCTCCTCTTCCTTAGCCTCTACATATTTCTTCCTTTTAGAGAACTCATATCCTTTCAGTATTAGATAGAAGGTCAGCCACATGTCAAGTCATGACTTTCAATAATACAATAATAAATTCCATTTATGTGGTGTCTCAAGGCTTTACAAAGTACTCTCCTCATAATAGGGAGGAAATGGAACTGTGTAGAGCACTGGATTTGAAGGTGGTTAGAAGGACTAGGGTGAAATCTCACCTCCTTTACTTATTACATCTTTGACCCTGGACAAGTCACCAAAGTGCTTGCTGACTGACTGATTTTACTTCTCTGCATCTCAGCTTCCTCTTCTGTTAAATAAGGGTATTGGATAAAATGTCCTCTAAAGTACTTTCCAACTCTAAATCTGTGATCCTATGAGCTTTGTGAGGTGGGTGGTACAAGTATTTTTTTTTTTCAGATGAGGACACTGAGATTCAGAGAGGGTTAGGATTTGACTACGGTCACATAGTAAGCAAGTATCAGAAGGAAGACTTGTAACCAGGGTCCCCTGGCTTCAGTCTCTGGTCTTCTGACTACACCAAGCTGTCTCTCAGCTAATTTCAAAGACATCTAGAGATCCAACATTGGTTGATTGTGGGCTAGGTTTCTTGATTAGGGTTGGGAATACTGGGCGTTCGATTTCTAAGTTTCAGGGAAAGTAAAAAGGGCTTGGTGCAGCTGACATATTGGGGCTGGGGGGCGGGTAGAGATAAAAGAGAAAAATGCTGGGAATGTAATGTGCTCTTTTTGTTGTTGTTGAAAGGAAAAAGCTGGCAAGAACACAGCTCTTTTCTGCCAGCAATGCGGCAGCAGTGACTTGGCAGCAGCCAGGAACCAGATGCCATCCTCATCTGGTTGTCTTGGCTGGATGATTTGTTTGAAGTGAACAGTCCAAACACAGCAAGTGAGGGTGGGGGTCCTTCCAGGACTGATCACAGGGCAAGGTGGTAAAGTAGAGAGCTTTTCATCCATTCTCTGATTTTCAGAAACTTTGTATAATGCAGGTACCTCTTCCCTGGCAGATGAGCCTAGCCAATGGAGGCTGAAGAGGCAGCCCTTTAGCCAAATGCCAGGAGAGTAAAGTATGTCATGACTGGCTCTCCTCAAAAAGAAGGTGAGCTGTGCAATCCTCCTTTTCCAGGCCCCTTCTAAGGCTCAGGCATGGCTGGCTTTTTCAGAAAAGAGATGGAGCTATCTGGACATTTTGAATTAAGTCAGTGACTGAGCTGCCACCTTTCTTCGGACATTACAGCTGGAAGGAAGTTTAGAGGTTCATCTAGTCAGATGCTTTCACTTGACAGAGGAGGGAACCTAGGCCTAGAGAGGTGAAGAAACTTCTTCAAGGTCACAGGTAATACATATTCAAATCTCAACTTTCTGACCTTACATCCTGGCTTTTAGCACTGCCCCAATTTATTTTGCTAATGGCAGGGAGCAGAGCCCATTGTGGACCAGGGTTCCTGGAACATCTGAGGGGACAACAGGGCCACTGGACCTTCTAAACAATGTTCATAGCTACCAGTGATAGAAAAATTGGTAAATAGGTGTAATTCGAAATACACCAGTGACATTCAACATGCTGCCAAGAAAGAAAGGGAGACCAGGAAAGAAAGTTGTGTCTGTCCATGAGCAAACGTTTGCCAGCCCCACAATCTGTTAGCCAAATGATGAAGGGCTTACAACTGAGGCTTGGGGAAGAAGGAAAGGAAGGGAAGAGGGGGAAAGGTGAGGAAGGAAAGTAGGAAAACATCTCTCTGGCTCCACCTGAAACCAAAGGCAAATTCACTTTATAACAAAAGCTTAAAGTTTGGGTCCATGTTTGTATACACATCAGTATGTGTGATAAGAAGGCTGCCTTACAGTAAAACCTGCCAATAACACCCATTTTGGTCACCATCTGCTACAGAAGAGAGAAAGCACCTGACAGGAGCAGCTGCTGACTGCAGAGGGAAGGTAAGAGACAAATCAGCCTCACTTTGGAGTTGGCCTGCTGCAAGGTAGCACATGGCCCAGACCAACAGGAATGCCAACTGCTCCCTTTTAAGCTCAGCCTAATTAGGAGGTGGACCGTGTGGAGAAATCTCAGCATTGTTCATTTATTTCATCATAGGAAGTCCAGAAGGAAAACTATCCTTCCTTAAGGCCTCTGTCCCATACCCTGCATCAGACTGAACAACTTATTAATTTCTGGAGCACAGAAGAGACCTCAGCACTTCAAGGATTGCTGGAGTTTTAAGAAGAGGTAATTTCCAGAAGTGAATTCTTGTTCAGGTATGGGTAAGGTTAGATGGATGGCCTCTGAGGTCCCTCCTATTTGTGAGATTTTGGGGTGTTGAGACCAGATAATACTTAGAGTTCCAGTCTCTCCTCACTACAAAGAGAGAGGTAACCTGCTCATCTTTCTGCACATGGCATATGATTTTTTCCATGGTATGTGGTCATGGTTTAGCAAGCCTTAATAGAATGGGTTTGTTTTCTGTTTTAAGATTATGAAGGAGTGGAGTTGGTGTATGTGTGTATGTGTGTGTGTGTGTGTGTGTGTGTGTGTGAATTCCAAAGCCATAAAAAAACAGAATTTCAAAAGGAAGCTTTTTCATTCTATTTATTTCAAACAACCAATATTCTAAAAAACATCTTTATGATCAATGCTTCTTTAAAAAAAAAAATTTAAAGTTTTAGATTCTGGCTCTCTTAACTTCACATCAATGAACCTATGAAGCCATGATTGGCTACTATACCATGAGTTCTTAACCTGGGGTCCACAGATCTCAAAGTTTCCATGGATAGATTTCAAAAGGTCTGTGAATCTAGATGGGAGAAAAACTACATCTTTATTTTCACTAGCCTCTAACTGAAATTTAGCATTTCCTTCAATTATGACTTTAGGCAATAAACATTATTCTGAGAAGAAATTCATAGACTGGGGAAAGGGTCTATGACACACACATACAAAAAGGCATATTACATCCTTCAAAGGTTTGTGAGTTGATTGGCATGTGTTTCCTCAATTGACCAAGAATGCAACCCTGACAGCATTCTTTCGGAGTTTACCCCATAGCTGACTTGGTGATGAGCTTCTGCACACTCAGGCAGGTCAACAGAGAGATATACAGAATGGTACTGGATCTTATTCAAAACTCTTTCAGCTTGGCAGGACCAGCCAGGGCCTAGGTTCCCCCGGCCTAGCCCTTGAAAACTCAGGCTCACTGTCACCATAAGGAGGCAACAGAATAAGTGCTTTAAGTGAAAACTTTATCAACTGTATGGAAGACCTAATAATAACTATGTTCCCTTGCTTGGGATATACCATATTTGTTGTTGTTGTTCAGTTGTTTCAGTCATGTCTGATTTTTCAAGACCCCATTTGGGGTTTTCTTGGCAAACATACTGGAGTGGTTTTCCATTTCCTTCTCTACCTCATTTTATATATGAGGAAACTGAAGCAAACAGGGTTAAGTGACTTGGTCAGGGTCACACAGTTAGTAAGTGTCTGAGGCCAGATTTGAATTCAGGTTTTCCTGAGTCCAGGCCCATCACTCTATCCCTTGTGCCACCTAGTATTTCTTTGCTGGTCAAACTGAATGACAAATTAGCACAGTATAGTCAAAAGGACACAAGTGTGTTAGTTAGAAGACCTGAGTCCTATTCCTAGCTCTTTAACTAAATCTCTGGATGGCCACAGACAAGTCATTCCAATTCCCTGAGCCTCAGTTTCCTCATCTGTTAAATGAGTTGAATAGACTAGATTATCTCCAAGGTTCCTCCCAGCTCTAACATTCCATGGTTCTCTGAAGCCTGGTGTAAACAGTGCAGGAGAGGGTCACAGGATCTAGAATTCTCCACACTCCCAGCTCCTTGCTTGAACATGGTCCCTTCACACTTGTTTTCAAGGAGATCTGCTACTAGACTGTTCTACAGTTGCTTTCCCATTGGCCAAGCTGGAAAGATACAGCCTGGTTCACTCTAAGAGCTGTGTCCAGGCACTGGAGCTGAAGTGGCAAGGGAGGGTGAGTCAGCAGGTCTTTCTTTGAGGAACTGCACCCTTTTGAAATGAAGAAATCCAATACCACCTACATCCTAGGTTCTCTGATCCTATCATAAATTAAGTTGCTTAATTATTCTTTAAGTTTGGCTGTCCTAACCAGGACATCCTGGCCTTGGAAAAGGAAGTGAAACAAATCAACATAATGATACTATGGGAAGATTATACCAGGAGGAGGGAGTTGTAGCTTGACTCCTCACCCTGCCACAAACTCACTGAGGGGCCTTCCCCCTGTATCTATGAGCCGCACTTCACTTCCCTATAAAATGAGAGAGCTGACCTAGCACAGGATCTTTAAGGGCCCTTCCAGCTTCAACATTCTGTGAGTTGTTAAGGAAAGAAAAGTGAAGCATTTCATCGGTCCATCAACAGATGCTTCTTTCTGATAGAAAGAAAAAGGTTCTTTGAAAGAGCAGAGGAGTGGGTATGCCATTGAGAAAGATCTGGATGAGAAATGATTTCCAAACTCAAATCTCTAAATGCCAAGGAAATCATTTCAGTCCATTACCATGCCAAAGAGATTTAATAGCTATGAGACACTTTAAGAGATTGGGGTGCTGGTCACAAGACATGTCTTCAGTGTAAATTCTGCCAGAAAAAAACATTTAAAAAACTGTCTGTAATTCTGTAGATTTCCCAGAAGAACATTTTTAGTCACTGAGCCTCTCATCTTTCCCATGTTTCAAAAGAAAGAAAACAAGGACTCACTGAAATGTTAGAGCTTCTTTTATATGCCTGGCCACTTAACACACAATAAATAAATAAATAAATAAATAAATAAATAAATAATCATATTGAATAACTCAGAGGGAGGCCTGGAGGGAGAGAGGGAGGGAGACCATGGGTATTGATTGAGTGATAGCATGAATAGTTTTCTTCCTGAGATTTGGTACTTATATCAAGGACACAGAACATGGAAAAAAAGATAGGGACAACTTGTTGCTTTAATTAATTTCACTTGCTATTGGGTCCATTGAGTAAATGGCAAAGAGGGTGAACTGAGAGGTGATTAGTCCTTGCAGTGAGTTGATGCCAGTCTGGGAGATAAAAGTCTGAGGCTGAGTACCTGAATGTAAGTGAATAGCATTAAACAGGATTGTATCAACAAGTAAACAGCTTCAAAGAAAGCTTGGAGGATCTTGAACCCACTTTGAAAAGCTCACAAAGATCTGTAGGAACACTCATGAAAAGTCAATTTCAGCTCTGAGCTCTTGTGGAAAAGGGGCTCTATGTTTGGGGCTTCCATTCATTAGCTTCAGTCATCAATTCCACTTCCCTCAGAGCCTCCTGGAGGTAACAAAGAAGAGGTCAGCATTGTCTCGGTGCCCAAAGGCATCAGTATTTCTCCATGCAGCCACACAAAGTTTTTGGAAACAGAGAAATGATCAGGATGGATGCTTGATGTATTCTGTTCTGCAAGATAAGTGGCTGCCATATAGAGAGTGGATTTCAAGGCCTGTAAAACATATCAACATTCACTAGGCAGCCCAGGGCAAGAGAAAGAAAGGAAAGACAAGAGACCTGGGTTCTAGGTCCAGCTCTGCCACTAATTGTATGTTACATTAGCTAAAAGACTCCATTGGGTCCCAGTTACCTTATCTACAAAGTGACAAGGTTGCTATTGGGCTGTTTCGAAGGTTCCTTCTAGCTTTAACATTCTATAATTCCATTTTAAAACATTGAAGAGTTGAAAGGACCCATTTCATTCCAAACTTGGCTGTTTCTTTTATTTAGCAATTCTGAAAATTCTCAGCCTGGCTACATTTATGGCTCATCTTAAATCTCCTGGGCCCAGATTTCAGGTGGCAGAAATTCTTCTGTTTGTCTTGGAGTTCAAAGGCTGTATATTTGGATCTGGGGCCAGAAATTGCATTTACTTCCTAAAATTATCCTTTGTCTAGATAAGACCATAAAAGAGAAGTCAATCCACTCTTCATGTTATAATAATGGTGACTTGGATTCAGTTCAAGTTCTTAAAGAAACAAAATTTCTTAAACACTGATTTTATGTACAGAATATTGTGCTAGGTGCTGAGGAAGATATAAAATTTAGATAAGACAGTCCCAGATACCATGGATTGTGAAATATAAGCTACATACACAACAGCTATAATTTAAACTCAATTCTTCAATCATTTATTACATATCTGCTATGTAAGACACTGTGTGAAACTCTAAGGAAAACAAAGACAAAAATAGTCAATGGTCTCTGCCCTCAAGGACTTTCCAATCTACTGGTGGAAAAAGTTTGTACCAAGATAAGCAAATATGAGAAAATATTAGGAGATAGAGAAGGTTAACAACTGTAGGAGTTAGGAGAGATTTCTACTGACTGAGCTGAACCTTGAAGGAAGCTAGGGAGTCTAGCTTCTGAGTTGGTGAGAAGGGTGTGCATGTTACAAATGGAAGACTTTGTGAAAAGGCACAGAATTGGGCCATGAGACAGTAAGTTTGGGGAAATGCTAGTAGGTCAGTTTAGCTAGATTATATAGTGCTTTAAGGGGAGTATGAACTAATTCTGGCAAGATAAGCAGGAAGCAATTTGTATAGGACCTTAAATTATAAGCAAAAGAATTTGCATTTTAACCAAGAAGGAAGAGATAGTGGGAAGAAAGGGATACACAATGAAAAGAATCATTGTGAAGCCAGAAACATGAAGATTCAGCAATGGATTGGATATGTGAGATGAGAGTTGTGAATCAAGAATGACACTGGAGTTGCAGCTTTGGGTGACTGTGAGGTTGCTGGTATCTTCAACAACAGTAAGAGGAGAGTTTAGAAGAGAAGAGAAAAAAGAGGAGGATTTGGGTAGAAAGATAATGAGTTCTGTTTTGAATACTGAGCTTGAGATGCATACAGGATAACCAGTTGAGGTGTCTAAGAGGCAGCCATTGATGCAAGACAGAAACACAAGAGAGGGACCTAGTTGTTGTTCAGTTGTTTTAGTCATGTCTGACTTTTTGTGACCCCATTTGGGATTTTCTTGACATAGATACTGGAAACCCAGGCAAACAAACAGGGTCAAGTAACATGCCCAGGGTCACACAGCTAGTAAGTGTCTGAGGCCAGATATGAACTCAGTAAGAGGAATCTTTCTGATTCCAGGCCTGGCACTGTATCCAGCACTGCACCACCGAGAGAGAGAGAGAAAAGAGAGACAGAGACAGAGAGAGAGAGAGAGAGAGAGAGAGAGAGAGAGAGAGAGAGAGAGA
>NW_027187378.1:27750053-27830363 GCF_028583685.1 Petaurus breviceps papuanus | reverse complement strand
GGAGACTAAGAAGGAACAATTAGATAAATAGGAGAACCAGCAGACAGATAAGTTCCTCTGCTAAGAGAGAAGAGAGTGGCATCAGTGAATGGATGACAGAAGAGTCTTGGAATAATTGCTTCATAAGGTGTTATAGAGAATCAAGCAGAAAAGAATGAAAAGGCTGCTGTGTAGCAGTGAGATATTGTAATGGATCCAGTTAGTACAAAGTTGCAAAAATATAGATCATGAAGGAAATACAGGTTTGGTATGTTTTTTAGGCAGACAGCAAGTCAACAAGCATGTATTAAGCACTTAGGCATTGTACTAAAAACTGCTCAAGGAGCTTAGAATTTAATGGGGGGGGCAAAATGCAAACAATTACATACAAACAAGAACAATAAAGGATAAATTGGAGATAAGCAACAGAGGGGAAGATATTAAAATGAAAGGGGATCAGAAAAGACTTCTTGTAGAAGGTGGGATTTTTAACTGAGACTTGAAGGAAGTCAGGGAAGCTAGGAGATGAAGATCAGGAGGGAGAAAGTTCCAGGGATGGAACTAATGACAGGACAAGGATACAATAAATTAAAGGCAAGAGAATGGTGCATACTTAATTTGGTCAAACACACAGTCAAGAATATAGAAGGAGAAAAGTGAAATCATAGTAAATGCAGGACTGAAGAACTGGAGATGGAGATGGGGACAAAGAATAGGTTTAGGAGGAGTGATTAAGTGAGAAGAGGTAAAAGGATAGGATGCTGTAATGAAAGAAAATCCACAGTTCAAGATCAGGGGGAATGAGTAGTTACGGGTAACAACAATATCCCAGGTATAATCTTTCCTACAGTTAGCTGAGGGAGAATAAATATAGATCATAGGAGTTGAGGAATCTGATGAACTGGGTTTAGTGGGTTTAACAAGACATCAATGTATATAATTATGTTCCAAATATGAAGGCAGGGATTGTTGCTAAAAGAAAGACTCTGAGCCCTGTATTAAACTAGATAAGATGACCTGGAGGCCAGGACATAACTAGGACAAATACCTGGACTGTGTGTCAAAGATGGACGTGCCTTTCTCAAAGGAAAAGGAGTTGTTGACTAACGGTGGTAAAGGAATGCTTCGGGAGTGGCACCAATGAGCATGGAGTGAGGCTGATTACTCTTTCTCCTGCCCAGTGTTTTAGGGAAGGAGAACCCAACAGTGAAGAGAGAGGCTGGAGGGAGGGGGTGGGGTGGGGAGGGGGCTTAAAATGTTTTAGAAGAAGTTAGATTTCCATGAGTGCAAGGACATAGAAAGAAAATAAGAGAAAAATGTCTGAGATGAAGGAAAGTTTGTTAAAGATGAATGAGAATTCCAAAGGGCCCATTAGAAAGGCTATTAACAGCTGTGAAGCCACATGGGTGAAAGAGAAGGCTCAAAGAAGAAAAGGATTGATGTTTTCAGTGGATTGAATAACGATAAACAACAACAAAGAGAAAAACAAGGACCTTCCCAAAGGAAAGGGTGGAACAAACATAACTAATAGTAAGTTGATACCCAAGATAAGTAAGGAGATAGGAAAAGGGCATCTTACTGCTCTTGAAAAGATCCTCAGGGAATGAAAGAATTGGAAGATGGGATGGCGGTCAGCAACATCCCACAGAAGCCAGAAGGGGAATGCCCAATAAATAAGGAGAGACTGAATAAGAACTGCGACTTAGCAAAGAGAATTACCTAGAAAGGAAGAGAATTCTTATCTATAGGACCCACAGAAGAAAAGAATCTGAACTTTGCTTCTCCCTAGTGATTTGGCCTGTAAAAAGAGAGCTTCGCTTTCAGTCAATGGTATTCTGTCAGTCCATTCCATTCACTGTTAGAAAAGGTTCCATCTTGAGGAGATTTGCTTCCTTGGACTTTAATCCACAAATATTCTAGTTCTATCCTCTGGAGCCCCACAAAAGGCTAATTCCTCTTCCAGATGAAAGAGGGATCCAGCCTCCCAGAAACTAAATTTCAGCAAAAGTCTATAAAAATCTGTTTTTGAAAAACAAGAATAAAAAAAAAACAAGCACTTAATAATAACTTACTAGTGCCTGGCACAGGCAACTAGGTGAACTCGGTGGAGAGAGTACCAAGCCTGGAGTTAGTTATCTTGCTGAGTTCAAATCTGACCCAAGACACTTGCTAGCTGTGTGATCCTGGGCAAGTCATTTAACTGCCTGAGTTTCCTCATTTGCAAAACAAGCTAGAGAAGGAAAAGAGCAAACTACTCCAGTATCTTTGCCAAGAAAACTCCAAATGGGGTCACAAAGAGTTGTACACAACGGAAACAACAATAACAACAGCAACAACAATACCACCAGCAGTGCCTTGTGTGACACTTAGCACTGGGAATGCAAATACCAGGAAACAGAAAGACCTACCCTGCTTTCAAGGAGATTACATTCTAAGGAGAGACAACACATAAAAGAAAGCTGAAAAGAGGGAGTGAGTGGTATATATGTAAGGGCATGGTGGAGAAAGAAGTCCAGGAGTAAGGAGCAGAGCCCAGAGAGGAATGTTAGTGAACATGCTTGGGCATTTTCCTAAAAGTTCTGGAAGAAATAGATCAATCAAAGGAAGGAGCTATAGGAAGAGAGTGACCTGTTAGGTTCAGAGCCCAAACTGTCTGCACACCTCTTCTCTCTCACTATATCACAGCACCATCTCAAAATCAAGTGGGTAGAAGGTTTGGTCTGGACATCTCTGGATTATCTAAACTGACTTTACGTTCATCAAACAGACGGCATGATTGTAAAGTTTCTTCTTTGCTCTGTGCTGGATGCAGGACCAAGAGCCAAATTTGATGATGGCCTGCAGTCATATGCCTTACCTGCCTTTGATATTTCTGATCTCAATCCATAGCCCCCTCCTTATGAATGACTTGTGATTGTGACAACATTCAACTCCAGCTCTCTGGTTTATACACGATAAATAACTAGTCTGTATCCCAAAACTCTTGACCCGATTCAGTCAGAAAAACAATGACTGTAATGCTTGATTAAATAGGTCATGCTGGCTCATTGTCGGAATGGAATTCATTGTCATTTGTCCTCCCTCATATCCTTACTATCACAAAGTGCTTTATAAAGTAACTGATACTAATTTCCAAAGCCATGGGACAAGGAGAGAACTCCAAGTGCATTATTCTGGGCTGTATTATCTTCTGAGGGCGGATGCTGTATAGTGAGTGAAAGGAGGGAACAGGTGAAGGGTGAGGAGGAGAGGGAGCTATATTTACTAGTGTCAGTAAAGGACTGATGGCTTTTATGAAAATACAAAATGTATTTTTTTAGGGCACTGAAGAGTGCTGACTTTCAAATCCACAGATTTATAATATCAACTGAGGTTTCTCTGTAGTGAAAACATAGGCTTTTCTTTTTTTTTTTATTTTGAAAGATCAATAAGGAAAAGTGATCATGAGGAGGAAGACTAAGAGACTGATAAAATATTCAAATGTTACTGTAAATGAGGATGGTAAAGAGGCCAGCAACTACTAAGCTCCTTTCAACCCACTGGAAACTTAGACTGTGCCACATTTCAAGTCTTCTATCTTTCTCCCTGTCCAGAGAACTTCCCATGGGTTGCCAAGCAGTCAACTTACTGCCAAGGAAGCAGGAGCCCAGCTCATTGCTACTTTTCCTCTCTTCTCCCCTGGCTGTGGATGAGATTGGCAGGCCCTTGGACTGAGCTCTGAACCTTCTTTCCCTTCTGGCAGCCCAGACGTGCTCAGAGCCTCCATCCCCATCAGACTTTCTTGTTGTCCTAGGTTGACCAGCTAGCCAACTAGCATTTATTTCCAGACACTATACAAAGCACCGAGGAAATGAAATGAAACAAACAAAATGAAACAAACAAAAACCAGTCTCTCCTCACTTCAGGAGCTCGTAGTCTACTGAGAGAGACAACATGCAATCAACTATTTACAAACAAGATATATAAAGGATAAATCAGGGACAGTCTCAGAAGGAAGGCATTAAGATTAAGGAAGACTAGAAAAGGCATTGTGTAGAAGATAAAACTTTAGCTGAGACTATGACCTAAAGATAAGTGAAGTGGCAAAGGACTGCCTCTTTGTTGCCTCCTTTTTCTTTCTCTCATTCTCTACCCAACCTATCCCACCCCTCTTTTCCAGGCAGGCCCTACTGAGTTTAGGAAGAATAGCCAGTGTGATCTTCTCTACTTGAATAATTAGGAATATTACTAAGGATTCAATTTAGTCATTCTTGATAATGTGGTTTATTAATATTAAATTAATACTAAAACTAATTAATTATTACTAATAATATATGCTGATGATCACCATTAAATACCTAGGACTCGGGTGCAAACCTGTGCAATTTGTTGTGGAATTCAGTTTTGTTGGTACATTAAGATCAGAATGAAAAATCCCAGAAGTCCTGGCATGCCAAAAGTTCTGGAGTTTCAGCAGATTTAATAGCTTCTGGAAGCTGAAGGGTATCTCCTCTTCTGGCAGTCACAGACAGTGATAAGGACTGAACATGTGATCTCCTTGGTAGGGTGAACTCACAGGTGAGGAAACTCAGTTTCCTGTGTAGATTGGCACCTTCTCTGTAACTTGCAGGGTTAGAGTTGCCCAGAGCAGTAAGGAATGAAGTGTTGTGCCCACGGGTACAGAGCTGGCACGTGTCGATCAGAGGTAGCACTTGAAAGAAATCAAATCTTCCTAGCTTCAAGACTAGGTCTTTATCCATTATTGCAGAGCTGCCTTGAGCATCACTTAAGGCAAAGACTACCTCTTAAATTCCTTTGAGTCCAAATATGGTCTTAGACACTTACTAATGGTGTGACCCTGAGCATGTCACCTGGTCTCTTTCTGCCACAGTTTTTCCTCAGCTGTAAAATGAGGATAACATCACCTGCTTCCCAGAATTACTGAGAAGTTCAAATGAGATAATGATTGTAAAGTTAGTACAGTGCCTGGCACACAGGAGGCACTATATGAATGTTTATTCCCTTTCTCTTTGTATCCCCCTCAGCATTTAGCAATGTCTGTTGTTATTCAGGTATTCTGAGTTGTGTCCAACTCTTTGTGACTTCATTTGGGGTTTTCTTGGCAAAGATCCTGGATGGTTTGCCATTCCCTTCTCCAGTTCATTTCATAGACGAGGAAACTGAGGCAAACACGGTTAAGTGACTTGCCCAGGGTCACAAAGCTAGTAAGTGTCTGAGGCCTGATTTGAACTCACAAAGATGAATCTTCCTGACTTCCTGAGTCCAGCACTCTATCTACCATGCCACCTACCTGCCCTTATTTGGCAATGTACCTTACAAATAATAGGTGCTTAATAAATATTGTTGACTTGAATTTCCTTTTTGCTGAAAACATTAGGTTGATATCCTGTTAAGAGCCAAGAAATACCTTTTAGATAATATGATCACTGGCAAACATTCTAATAAGAGCTTTGGATTCAAGTCTGAAAATTCCATTAAGAGAAAGTTAAATGAAAAAATAATAGAATAAAGACATCCACAAAATCTTCTAAGCAACAACATCCAGCCAAGGCCTGTACTGTCCTCTACAGATACTTAACTGACTATTTCCAGGTGGTGAAGAGAACCATCTAAGTGCTAGGAATGAGGACTGCCAATCTTACTGAGCTGAGTCTTCTTCCCAAAATGCCTGGCCAAGAGACAGATATTGCCAGAAAGCCAAGGATACAGCTTCTGCTGTATCTGCACTTCACATGACAGCATCAGGGAATTTCAGAACTGGAAGGAACCTCAGAGATCATCTAGTCAAAGCTCATCATTTAATAAAAGAAGCAGCCAGATAAGGGAAGTGGTCAGTTATCTAGGGCTATCCAGGTGGTTTGATGGCAGAAATGACTCCAAGTTACAGGTTTTTGGATATCCAGTACTCTTTTTCCCATAAGATATTTTGGACTAAGTTAAAGCTTTCCAAAGTTGTGGTTGTGTTTTGCTTATTATAATGAAACCTCATTGATTTAGACTTATTAAGGTTTAGGCCAGTAGGCCAATCTGAGACAGTGAAGAAAGGGAACTAAAGAATTTAAGAAAATAAGGTATGTCTGTTAGATTTTTTTTTCCAGCATCAAGGGTACTAAAAAAAAAAAAAAAGCTAATGGAAAAGAAAGAGGTGTTAGGAATGTTTTATCGAATGGATGAAACCCATCTGTAATTAATACATTAAATGTGAGGATTCAAGTATCCTGTTAAAATACTTGAAATTCTAGAACAATTAGGATGATATGTCAGCCTCTGTAAAAACACAGAATAAAGACTAAGTGGGAGCACTGTCCCCAGGTCACATACTCTTTACAATCATTCAGTTCAAGTTAAGCAGGGTATGGTCAGTCCAGGAAAGGTAGAAAGGTACTGAAAAGACCTTGGACCTCCTTCATGATATGGAAAAAATATGACTGAAGTCTAAGTAAGCTCTGACACTGCAATGATGCATGTATACACACACGTATGCATTGTGTTAACATATATATACACATACATGTACACATAGATTTAAAACCCTGACCCAGGAGTAGGAAGACCCATGTTGGTCCTCATTTTATATCTGGATTTCAAATTGTTTTCTGAAGAGTAATTTTGAAAAAAAAAATCACACCTTGGAGGTACTTACTGTTCTCCCCTGACAGACAGGAAAAGGTAAGCCCTGTCTGAGAAGCATAAAGGAACGTGGAGATTTGGCAACCAACCCAATAACTTGTTCAAAGTCAATAATAAACCCAGATAATTTAAGACCCAAAGTTGATTTTGGGACCAAGGTTATCCAATTTGGTTGGCTGAATTGATTATAGCAGTTATTCAGATTCTTCTTTGTTTTACATAGTAGAATGTAACTTCCTTGAGGGCAGGGAGGGTTTCACTTATGTCTTTGTATCACCAGCCCTTAGCACAGTGCTTTTTTGCATAGTAGGTGCTAAATAAATGTTTTCTGAATTGAATTAAGCTGAGTTTTATACTGGGTATGCAAAAGTTGTATGGTCAATGAAGTGAATATGTGCAAATCTATTCCTTTTCAAAACATCTCACATACAATCAACCAATCAATCAATAAACATTTATTAAGCATCTACTATGTGCCAGGCACCATGCTAAGCGCTGGGGATACAAAAAGAGGCAAAAGTCAATTCCTGTCCTGAAGGTGTTCAAAATCTAATGGGAGACACAGATAAATACATACAAACAAACGATATTCAGGACAAATAGGAAATAATTAATGGAGGGAAGACACTGGAATTAAAAGGGGTTAGGGAAGATTTCCTACAGAAGATGGGATTTTAGTTGGAACTTAAAGGAAGCCAGGGAAGTCAGCAGGCAGGAATAGGGAGGGAAAGTGTTCCAGGAATGGTAGACAATCAGAGAAATGCCCAGTCAAAGGATGGAGGGTCTTGTTCATGGAACATCCAGGAGGCCACTGTCACTGGATTGAAGAACACATAGTGAGGAGTAAGGTATAAGTCCTGGAAGCAATAGGGAGCCACTGGAGTTTATTGAGTAGGAGGGTGACACGTTTTGGAGCTGAGCTTCAGGAAAATCACGTTTGTGTTTGAATGGAGGATGAACTGGAGTGGGAAAGGACTTGAGGCAGGCAGACCCACCATTAGGCGTTAGTAATAGTTCAGGCACGAGGTGATGAAGATCCGCATCAGAGTGGTGGCAGGTCCAAGGAGAAAAAGGGCATAGTTGAGAGACTTTGGCAACAACCTGGATATGAGGGAGGAGAGATAGTGAAGACATGAAGATGATTCTTAGGTTGTAAATCTGAGGGACTGGAAAGATGGTGTTGCCCTCAATGGTAACAGAGAAAGTAGGAGGGAAAGTTTAGGGGGAAAGAGAACAAGCTCTGTTTTGCACATATTGAGTTTACAATGTCTATTGGGAATTCAGTGTAAGATGTCTGAAAAGAAGTTAGAAATGTGACACTGGAGTTCAGCAGAGAGGACGGGGCAGGATACTTAGATGTGAGAATCATCAGCACAGAGATGGTAATTAAAGCCATGGGAGCTGGTGAGTTCTCCAAGTGAAGTAGCAGAGAGGAGCAAGAGAAGATGGCCCAGGTGTCTATGGGACACCTATGGTTAGAAGGCCTGATGTGAATGAGGATCCAGCAAACCAGACTGAGAAAAGGGTAATTGGGTGGAAGAACCAGGAGAGAGTGGTATCCCCCAAACCTAGAGACAAGAGAGCATCAAGGAGGAGTGGGTCATTAACTGTCAAAGGCTACAGAGAAGTTGAAGAGAATGAGAACTGAAAAAAGGCCACTGGATTTGGCAACTAAGAAATCACTGGTAACTTTGGAGAGAGCCATTTTGTTGGAATGATAAGTCAGAAGCTGAATTGTAAAGGGTTAAAAGAGAATGAGGAGAAAAAGGGCAGTCATTTGGGGTCCATGGCCTTTTCAAGGAATTTAGCCACAAAGAGTAAAGGAGATATATAAGATGATAGTTACCAGGAACAGAAGGATTGGGTGAGGGTTTTTGATGAGAATGGAGGAGACATGGGCATATTTGTAGGTAGTAGCAAATGAGCCAGTAGAGAGGGAGAAGTTGGAAGTAAGTAACAAAGTGGGGATGACAGAGGGGGCAAATCTGTTGCAGGAGTCAGGAAGAAATGAGATCACTTGAGCATGGAGTGGAGTTAGCCTTGGTAAGGAGCAAGGCCATCTCATTATATGAGACAGGGGTGAAGGTACAGGTAGTAGCATAAAGCAGATGAGTGATAGGAGATGAGGAAGCAGGGAGAGGAGGGAGCTCACAGAGGGAGAGCCATAGAAGTGTTGAGGATGGATGAAAAGGTCTGGGAGAGCCACTGTGGAGAATGAGACAGAGTTGATAAATATAGTAGGATTGTCTAGCAGCAGTAAGCGCGCAGCTGAGGCTGTGTAACATAAATTTGTAGTGGACCTCAGTTGCATACTTTTTCTCCCCCTTCATTCGGCAGCATGTGTGGCAGATGGTGGCAATCATCCAATGTTGAAGTTTGTTAGGATGCAACTGGCAACCTAAGGGGGTCAGGGACTCCAGATAATGGGATGGTATAGCACTGAACTGGCTTACCAAGAGGTCAAGATGGAGAGAAGTGGAGAGAGTGGTCAGTGCAGGTGACATGGCCAGGGAAAAAACTGAGGGTTTAAGGGATTCAAGGTCATAGTGTAGATGCAGAATAGGGTTTTGTAAGGGAAGGAAGAGGTAGAGTGAAATTAGAAATGACATAAGAAATTATAATAGTGACTATCATTTATGACTGTCACAAATAACAGGTGGACAGATTTTTTAAACCAGTTTTTTCACTGTTATTGGACATCTAACGCAAAACAAATAGTTTCTTTTTAAATATTTAGAGATCTGTTCCAGTAAAGTTTTACTCTGATGCTCTCTGCGGTATGGCTGTGACCCTGAGTTCTAGAAAAAGTATGTCAGGGAGGTTTGAATTCCAGTAGTTCCCACTGGGTTGGAAGAATTTACATGAGGGCCTGGTGATACTTTATGTCTTGTCTGAGGACCAGTGTAGATAAGTTTGAGAAAGGAGCTAATCACCAGGCTGGCCACCAGAATGTGACTATCTTCGTCATCAGCTCTCAGACCATATACCAATTTAGAGAAGTGATGTATATCAGAGGAGGTAATGCCTGTACCAGCTGGATCTTAGATCCTTGAAATTACAGTATTGAAATGCTAAAGAGGCACAGGGCAATTTCTTTTTACCTTTTACATTAGAGCTGCATGATATCCTGTTCTCTTACTAAGATGCAGAACCAACTGGCAAGGGTTTTGGTTTTTTTTAGAGAGAAATTGCATTACCACTTATATTAAAAGACTAATTAAATCTGATATTGGCATTACATGAAGAAAAGCTGTTATATTTCATTTGAGTCATTCTGAGACAGTATGTGTCCAATAAAATATGATGCTTCAGGACATGAATGAAAAAGGCCCAGTACATATGAACTCTTCAAATGGTTATTCTTAAGCAGCTGACACACAGCTAAAATGCGAGTCCAACTAATGAATTGTTGGTGGAGTTGTGAACTGATCCAACAATTCTGGAGAGCAATTTGGAACTATGTCCAAAGGGCTATAAAACTGTGCATACCCTTTGATCCAGCAATACCACTGCTAGGTCTATATCCCAAAGATATCCAAAAAGGGGAGAAAGACCTATCTGTACAAAAATATTTATAGTAGCTCTGTTTGTATTGGTTAAGAATTTGAAATCAAAGGGATGTCCATCAGTTGGGGAATGGCTAAACAAGCTGTGATATATGATGTAATGGAATATTATTGTCCTGTAAGAAATGACAAGAAGGATGATTTCAGAAAAACCTATAAGATTTACATGAACTGATGCATAGTGAAGTGAACAGAACCAAGAGAGTATCTCACATAATAACAACACTGTTCTATGAAGAGCTGTGAATGGCTATGCTCTTTTCAACAATACAATGATCCAAGACAATCTCAAAGGACTAATGATAATGCATATTATCTGCCTCCTGAGAAAGAACTGATATTGTATGAATATAAACTGAAGCATGCTATTTTTTTACTTTCTTTTTCTTTCCTTCTTTTTCTTTTTTCCATTCAAGTCTTCTTGTATAAAATGACTAATATGGAAATGGTTCACATAATTGCATATGTATAACCTATATCTGATTGTTTACCTTCTCAGAGAGGAAGGAAGGGAGGAATAGAATTTAAATAAAAATGTTAAAAAATTGAGAAAAAATGTGAGTCCATTCAGCTGACTGTGTGTGTGTGTGTGTGTGTGTGTGTGTGTAGGAAAACGGTGAGTATCTCAGTGAAAAATCATCTGGGCCTATTGAATCCACAGCCTGCTACCAAATGCAGCTCTTTGCTTTTAGCATTTGATAGTACTTCATCTCTGCAGACACATTCTTGAGTTTGTAAACAAGGTCACATTCAGCAAGAACTGAATCTTCTTTCAGTTCACCTCTAGAAAGGACTGCAATGTCCTTGCCTAAAGATCAAAAGCCAAATACCTATATTATCTCTGTTTCTTTTTTTGGTGGAGGGAATTAAATACTGATGCATTCTATGACTGCATGTATCCTTTAAGAATTTATACTTGAGGTTTTAAAGGAATCTTCTCCCAAGGAATAAATTCATTCATTTATTAAAAAAAATTAAATTATCTAGGGGATAACTCTATACCCAGAACTGGGCAAAATAAAGATAAGATGTGTTCTCTGCTCTCTATTAGACCAAGTTCCTTGAGAGCAAAGGCTATATTTTGTTTTTGTTGTAGGCACTTAAAAATGTTTGTTCACTCAAGCTTAGAGTGTAGAAAGAGTGAGAAGAAATGCACCAATAAATTCATCACAAATTGAAATAGTGTAGGAACATAGATAGAGCTGAAATGAATGTTACAAGTCACCTGGCCCAACTCCTTCATTTTACAGACAAGGAAACAGGCCCAGGGAAGTTAAGAAACCTGTTCAAGGGAAACGCTAGTAGAGAGTAGATCCAGAATTTCACACCCAAGTTCTTTGACTAGTGCTATGAGATCAAAAAAAGAAGAAATCATTTCTAGACTAGATAATGTATTCCAACATCCAAATTAGTGTATCCTGTCATTAAATCTTATTGTGTGACAGGCACTGTGATAGCCACTGGGGATAGAAAGGCAAAAATCAAACAATCTCCTCCTTCAAACATCATCTTCTATTGGGAAAGATAGGCATATAGATACACACAAAAGATATCCAAATTAAATATAACCTAATTTTATTTTTTGTGAGGAGAGGAAGATCAGGGAAGGCTTCATGTAGAAGGTAACATTTAAACTGAGTTTTGCTTAAAACTAGAGATTCTAATAATAGCTAGCAGGTATTTATCACCATCATCATGAAGATAAGGAAGATATAAAGAAGGAATGCATTTCAGAGTATAGGAGAGATAATGCAAAGGCAGAGATGGTGAAGATGGAGTGTTGCGTATGAGAAACAGAAAAAAAGAAGATAGTTTGAACGGTAGAGTATGTCAAATAGAGTAAGCTTGAAAGGTCGGTCAATCAGTCAACAAACATTTATTAAGCACCTGCTATGTATCAGGGGAGGCAGCTAGGTGGCTCAGTGGAGAGAGAGCACTGGGCCTGGGGTGAAGAAGACCTGAATTCAAATCCAGCCTTAGACATATACTAGCTGTGTGATCCTGGGCAAGTCACTTAACCTCTGCTTGCCTTAAATCCACTGGAGAAGGTAATGGCAAACCACTCCAGTGTCTTTGCCAAAAAAATCCCCAACAAACCCTATGGACAGTATTGGTGTGTTATGGTCTATGGGGTCATAAAGAGTCAGACACAACTGAACAACCAAACAACAATGTGTCAAATACTGTGACAAACATTCAGGATACAAAAATAGGCACAAGAACCTCACAACCTAGTGAGTTAGGGCCAGGCTGTGAAGGGTTTTAGCTAAAGCAGAGGAGTTCATATTTGATCTCAAAGGGAGATTATGGAATAGAGGAAAACTATGGTCTACCTGTGGCTTAAGAAAGGCAGACTCTCAGGAAGAGACGGAAGCAAGGAGAGGAAGCCAGCATTTATTGTCTACTATGTACCAGGAACTGTGCGAACTGCCCTCACAAAAATGAGCTCATTTGACCCTTGCTACAAGCCTGGGAGGTAGGAGCCATTGTGATTCCCTTTTTACAGTTGAAGGTGTAAACTGAGGTAGACAGAGGTTGAGTGACTTGCTCCGGGTCACACAACTCTAAGAGTCTAAGGCCAGATATGAACTTGGGTTTTTCCAACTCTAGGTCCAGCTCTCTATTCACTGTACCACCGAGAAGGTTACTGTACTAGTCCAAGGGTGGGGAACCTGGGGCCTTGAGGCCACATGTGGCTGGCATTCTAGGTCCTCAAGGGCAGCCCTCTCACTGAATCCAAACTTCACAAAACAAATACCCTTAATAAAAGGAATGGTTCTGTGAAGTTTGGATTCAGTCTAAGGGCTGCACTTGAGGACTTAGAGGGCCACATGTTGGCCTCAAGGCCACAGGTTCCCCACCCCTGGACTAGCCCAAGTGAGAGAGTTGGTGAGAACCTGAGCTAGGCCAGTAGATGTTTTAGTGGATGGAAGGGAATATAGACAAGAGATTGAGTGAAGGTGGAGACAATAAGGTTTGTCAATGGCTTGGCTATGTGAGGTGAGTGACAGTGAGGAACCAAGGATGATACCAAGTCGTCACAGGGATTTCCCAACTGTCATGAGTAGATTCCATAGCCATCTACATTTGTCCAGTCATTTTTCAGTGTCAAGTTTGATTCTTTATGACCCCATTTGGGGTTTTCTTGGCAAAGATTCCGCAATGGTTTGCCATTTCCTTCTCCAGCTCATTTTATAGATGAGGAAACTGAGGCAAACAGGGTTGAATGACTTGTCCAGAGTCACACAACTAGCAAGTGTCTGAGGCTGGATTTGAACTCAGGAAAATGAGTCTCGCTGGCTCCAGGCCAGGTGCTCTACTGAGCCACCCAGCTGCCCAATATCCAGAGTCATAGAATGTTAGCTCATTAGTCCAATTCTATGACTTTACAGAGAAGAAACCTGAGTCTTAGAGAAACTGAGACTTGATTAAATTCATTCAGTGGCAGAGTCAGGATTAAAAACCAGGTCATCTGATTCCCATTTCCGTGCTTTTACTTCTATAACACATTCTTTCTCAGCAAGTAAGGAAATTGGAGAGAATTAAAGCTAGGGAGAGAAAATGCTGATAAGTTCTAAAAATTGCTCAAAACTGTACTGCAAGATTGGTTTTACCTATTTTACTTTGTAATGAACCTTAAAGCACTACATAAATATTAGTTATCACCGCTATAAAGCTTTTTAGTTTGCAAAATACTTTCCTAAAACCAACCCTGTGAGGATGGTAGCACAAGCATTACAATCCCCATTGCAAAATGGCAGAAACTGAAGCCCCAAAAGTGTTGATGACATGGCCAAGGTGATATAGCTTGTTAATGGAAGAATAGGATTAGGATCCAAGAATTAGACATATATATGGAACCTTTCTTTGTGACTGACCTCCTGGGAGTATAATATGCTTTGCATCTTCTCTCAATCTCATTTTTCCCCATTTTTCCTTGAGATTCTAAATCTTTTGTTCCTCTAAATGAATTCTGTTATTATTTTGTTCAGTTCTATATAAAGCATCACCTTCCAAAGCTTGATTGACATAGCAATAAATTAATTAATTCAGATATTATCGTCATTTTTGTTACATTAGCAGGGTATAACTATAAGTAATGAAAACTCCAATTATTTCATTCTTTTTTATTTTAAATGTTCTATAATTGTATTTATATGTCTTCAGTGTGTCAATATACTGACCCTTACATACTTTATATCATTTTTATTACTATTTTGAATATGATTTCCCTTTTCTATTGTTCCTTCCTGGATTCTTATTATTGCTATATAGAGATGCAGTTAATTTTTGTGAATTTATATTGTATTCTGACAATATATTGAAGCTACTAATTGTTATAATTAATTACCTTGGTATTATTTTTTCTAACCCTATCATGTTATCTGCAGATAGGAATAATTTTATATCTTCTTTGTTTTTGCCTTTGATTTTTTTTTCTCTTGACATTGAAATTGATAATATTTTTAGAACTATGTCAAATTTTAGTAAGAAGAGGGGACATCCATGTATCTCAGTATTAATGATAATTCGAATGTTTCTGCAATGAAAATGATACTAGTTTTTAATCTTAGATATATTTTAATCATATTAGAAAGGCTTTTTATGGCTATACTTTGCTTTTTTAAAAAAAGTTTTAAGTGATAATATTTTAAGAGCTAATAAATGAATGTTGTATTTTGTCAAGAACTTTTTTTCATAGCTACTAATGATAAAATCATGTAGTTTGTGGTGGTTTTTTTTAAAGATATGAGTAGTTGTGTACATTGTTTTCCTAATTGTGGGACATTATTGCAACCCCTATTAAAAATCTAACTTGATTACAGAAAATAAATTTTTTTGATATATTTCTATAGCCAACAAGATTGGGATTTTATTTATTATTTTTTGTATCAGTATTCATTAGTGTTATCAGTCTATAAGTTCAATTTATTTCTAATATTCTAGGAGTCTAACTTAAAATCAGAAGTAGACCAGTCAGATCATAAATTTAGAGTTGGAGAAGACCTTTGAGGTCATCTAGTCCAATCCCCTCAAAATACAAGTGAGGAAACTGGGGCCAGAAGTGTTAAGTGACTTGCCCCATGTCAAACAAAGAGTGAATGAGAGCCAAGGTATGAACCCAGGTCCTCTAACTTAAAATTCAAAACTCAGCACTATGTATTCCAACCTTTGCTGGAAAGGACAGGTGAAAACAGAAATCAGATAATTATAAGAAACACCATCTCCCTGTCCCCCAGAATTTTGCTTCTATCATCACATCACTTTTCTCTGATTCACTGATTACTAAAAAAGGGGGGAAAATGTGCCATTTAAATAGTCCAGAAAGTAAGGAGAATAATTCCATTTAAATATATCACTATAAAAGTCTTCTCAAAGAAATGAGGAGGCAAATTATGCCCTATCCCTTGAAGAAGAGGATTGACTTTGACCTGCAAAGTCTGTGAAAGGGATTTTGAGTTTTCACTGTCTCCTGGGCTAGGGAAGTATTGAATGATCTGGGGACAGGGATGTGTCTTTTGTTTTTTTTTTAAGCAATCAGGGTTAAGTAACTTGCTCAAGGTTACATGGACAGTTATTTTGTGTGGGTGTTAAGTATCTGAGGCTGGAACCGAACTCAGGTCTCCCAACTCTGGGTCCGGGGCTCTTACTCACTGTGCCACCTGGACGCCCCCAGGGATGTGTCTTGGAGAGGTCCGTGGAAAAGTTTTGCAAATAAGAACAAGGAAGAGGTGACCTCCCCAGAAGTCGTGGGATCAGCAGAGAGGACAAGAAGCATTTGAAAGCAGTTTTTAGCAGCAGCACCAAGAGCAGTGAAAACAATGAGGGTGATCAGAGAAGCATAAAGACTGTACTTTATTGTGGTAGTTCATCTGTATGGTAGGAACATTGGTGAAAACACCGCAATGTGGAGAAGCTGAAGCTGACTGTCCCTTTTCTGGGGAGAAGGCAATTAGGGTCAAGTGACTTGCCCAAGTTTTCACAGCTAGTAAGCGTCTAAGACCATATTTGAACTCAGCTCCTCTTGACTCCAGGGCTAGTGCTCTATTTACTGTGCCACCTACTGCCCCCCTGACTGTTTTTAAAATCCTCTGAGACCTCCGTGGACTTGATGAGAATGGCACCTATTTCTGGGATTGTGCTGCTGAATTCATATTTTGGCCATTTTCCCCTGGACCCTTTTCTCCAGTGAACATGAGGAAAGAAAAAAAAAAGGAGAGATTAAGAAAGAGGAAAGTTGGAAATATGCCACTGGTAGGAAAGGAATGTGGTGCAAACCCTAAAGGAAGACAAGCCAATAGATGGAGTGGACTGTATGCTATTGCTCGCAAAGGCTAGCAATGTAATCTGATGGGTACTGAGCATTGGGAAGAACATTATGAGTAAAAGGAAAAGTAGCCTTTACATGTGTCACAAACCACTAAAGCTTCTACTCCTCAACCTCAACACAACAGGATGGGTCCAAGGAGAAAATTATTCTCCTTATCTTGATAAGGAGTTAAGCCACATCAAAGAAACACAGAAGTCCTCCAGTACAGTATTTCAGCTTCTGCAGGAAGATATTCAGTAATAAGGAAATCATGTCCTTTAAAGGAAGCCCATTTCATTTTTGGACATCTCTAATCATTAGCAAGTAATTACTCATTTTGAGGTAAAATCTGCCTTAGCAACTTATACCCTTTGCTCATAGTTTTACCCTCTGGGCCAAGCTGAGCAAGCCTGACAGATCCTTTTTATGACAATCATTCAAATGCTTGACAAAATCATAGAATTTAAAGCTAGAGGGGCTCTTGGAGCCCACATCCAGTCCAACCCCCCATTTTATAGATGAGGTCTAAAAAAGATTAAGTGATTTGGTAAGGTCATACAAGACCTGAAGCTAGCTCTCAGTGCTCCCCCCTTGAGTCTTCTCTTTTTCAGGCTGAGCCTTGCCATCCTGAATTACCTCTACTTTGTCCCTATCAATCCTAAAATGTGGCACCCCAAACTGGACAAATACTCCAGATGCTGAAGTACTATTTAAGAGAAAATTTCAATATGACTTGAGATTGGAGGGGGGCAGGGACACAACCCAGGGGAGTTCCTGAGGACCTATGTAAATGATGGAACTGCCCATGGGAAGTAAAGTATAAAGAAAAGAAGGAAGGAAAGAAGAAAGAGAGACAAGAGGAAAGGAAGAAAGGAAAAAGGAGAAAGGAAGAAAGAAAAAAAAGAAAGGAAAAGTAAATTTAGAGAACTCCCTTTTCTAAAGGAGAATCTTGTGATAGAAGTCCCCCATGGACAAGAGGGCAGGAAAGACAGATATTCCTGATGTTGCAGATAACATTAATAAAAATAGCTAATGAATATAGCTTCTTACTTGCCTTTGTATCTACAGCACTTAGTACAAAGCCTGGCATGTAGTAAGTGTTTAATAAATGCTTGTTGACTTAGTGATAAAGGACTTTAAGATTTGTAAACTGCTTAACATGCATGATTTTATTTTAACCTCACAACAAACCTGAAATATATAGAATGGCTATAATTGTACCCATCTTACATGTGAGAAAACTTAATATCATCAGAGGTTGACTTTCCCAAGGTGATGCAAGATTTGAACCCAAATCTCTCCTGACTTCAACTCTAGGTCTCTGTCTCTGTCTCTCTCTCTCCCCCCACCCCCCTCTTTTTCTAATTTTGAAACTTTAGAAAGTAAAGGTTCGCCTTTGGCATATGCAGGAAAATTACTATCTTTCTTTCTTTTTTTTTTTTCCTACTGGCTGTCTCTATCTTCATTAAAACATTTCAGGAAGCTAATATGCACTCCAAACACAGTTGCTTGGAAGCATTAACGCTATTGCATATAAAGAGGAATGTACATTATTAGATCATTATGGCTAACCAATTAAAGAATAGGGCTTGCAGCTGTAACTTTGCCTTTTATAGCTGGAGAATTCAGAATTATCTGTGGTGCATCTAATATGGTTTTCTGAGAAATCCTAATAAAGCCTGGCATTGCCAGATAGTCACCCACACTATTAGTCACATAAGTAAACATGAGCCATTTGGGGATGATACATATATTTCTTAATATTATCTGACATGTAAATTTTATGTCTGCTTCTAGAGGTCTTCAGTTAGGAACACTGCATAAATTTGCACCAGCACTGACCATCAAATCCTCCTGCCAGCCTCCTCCCCATGATTCCAAGGGGATAGTTTTACATTTTTTACATAATGAGGGAATAATTCTTCAAGATATCTGGGGCAAAATAAAAGGTGGGCAAGTTGAATTAAAAAAGGAAGGAAAAATTTCAATATTGAGTTTTATAAAGCCCACAGTGGTACATACAACACAGCCTTTTGGATCTTGGAATGAAAGTTCCAAATTCTACTATAGTTAAAGCTCCCTAGGGGGAAGCTCACACACATATTCCAGAATAACAGTTCTAGGAAGCATAGCAAGGCCAGAATTAGCACAAGGTAGGAAAGGAGCATTGGAGGTATTGTTGGAGGTGCCTATAATTCAGTTTCCCTGACAGTTTGGAGCCAGTGTAAATGAATATGTCATTCTCTCTCTTTCTCTCTGTCTCTCTCTCTGTTTTATTAATTGGCCATCTTATCCATCCTCCTAGTCTTCAAATACAAACAGGTCAATAATCAATGAGAAGGATCACAGAGGGCCATGATTGAGGCTGGGAGTGAATGGTCAAGGCTGTGAAGGCCACAGTAATCATGCTAATTCCTCTCCTCCACCCTTTAACCAGGTTACATGTGAAATATTTTAAGGAGGATCCAAAAGCTAACAGAAGGAGAAGAGAGACAGGTAGGTGACTCTCAGGCTGTCCCCGACAACAAAGATGACATATTAGAAAGCTCAAAGTGTGGAGTAGATAGTTAGAAGCAGACTGTGAGAAGAAGCCTGAGGCAAACAGAGGAGGGGAAAGGCTTGAGACTGAACAAAGACAAACCATCAAACATTCCTTGGGGAGTAAACAAAAGTATTCTACCTTTCAATAGTTCCCTAACAGTTGGTGGGGTGATAGCCACATTTCTTTCCAAACTAAAGATTACAAGGTCAAGACTTCAGTACTTTAAGAAGGACACACTGCTGACTTCATTAGGTCAGTTCTTTACTTTAATAGACAAAATACATTAATTTAGAAAGTACCCAAGTCTGTTCCTCAGGAGAGAAATGGGAAACTTAATGAGATAATAAAAAAACATCTATCTTGTCACTTTCCATTTTCCCCTCTCAGATGCCTTCCTTTTCACTTCTTCCAAGGTAAGCCTCGTACAACTGGAGGATGGGAGTTCTTCCTTCTTGTCTAAATGCTCCTCTTTCCCCAATTTAAGTCCAAATGGAGAGGTTCTCACTAGTTCTCAGATTAATCCCACACCTTTAGATCTTTAGCTTCTTCTTCCAATTTGAAATGAACAGGTTTCAGACTATATAATGTGAGACCTGAGGATACCGACAGTGGGGAAGACACCCCTCACTACTCCCCTCCCTCCACCTTCATAGTACCCAGACTAGAACAGAAGCCATGAAGAAGGGAGTAAGGCATCAAAGTGAGAGGAGCCGTGAGGACTTTGCAGCTATTTAATAAATGCTTGTTAACTGACTGACCAAGCAAAGGGGTCCAGGATCTAAATTTCAGGTAAATGAAATCATCTATGAACTTGACAGGTACTCTAAAACACTCTTTGTGAACTTTGTATTATTCAGGCACCAGCTTTTGTGACATACTACACATGTGAGAATTCACACAACAGAGACATTCTTCAGTAGGATCTATAACATTCCAGTTTTTGCCACCAAAGTCCTTGGTACTCTCAAATAATTTCTTTCTCTTGTGTGATATATGATATGAAAGAGCTAGATGGCATAGTTGATAGAGCACTAGGTCTGGAGACAGGAAGACCTGAGTTCAAATCTAGCCTTAGACACTTACTAGCTATGTGACCCTGGACAAGTCATTTAACCCTGTTTGTCTCAGTTTCCTCACCTATAAAATGGGGATAATAATAGGACCAACCTCCCAGGGTTATGAAGTTCAAATGAGATAATAATTGTAAAGCTTTTAGTACAATACCTGACATGTAGTAGGTGCTATCTAAATGTTAGCTAGCTATCATGAGATCCTGTATGCCTCCTTCTCAAAACTTCCCAACCACTGACCTTTCTAGATAGTTCAGATACCTGGATACCTGTCATTTCATTAAGCTGATGAGGCCTGCCCCCAATCTCTGTCTCTGCCCTAAAGGACATGTAACTAAAGTATCATAGTACTCTATGTCACTATCCCACATTCCTTACCTACGGCTCCCCATTTTCAACTCAGCATATTTTGAAAAGCAGGGTTTTTAGACCAATTTGTTCATGCTGATGCTACGTAGGATTTTTTATTTAGACAGTAAATGTGACTGAGCTATGGACCGCAACTGGACAATACATGGAAATGAGGATGATCTTTACTTTGTATCATTATCGTTGTCATCCATTATGACCACCAGCACAACCACTTATTAAACTTGAGAAAATCATGACCTCTCTGAGCCTTAGTCTTCGCATGGTGGTCCACGAGACAAAAGGACTACACATTCACATCCTGTGTAATTATTGCCATGTCTTTCAAAAAGTGCCCCATAGAAAGAATTTATCCAGTATGTCCTCCTTTTGTTCTTTTAATCCAGTGCAAAATTTGAACTATCCATTTGATACACTTAGGGAACTCATTGACCAATTGTTTTTTTAAAGACATGCAAAGAAGATGGAAGCATAGACTTCTGGATCATGTGAGCAACAAGACAGTAGACTGGGTATTTTTCCCAATCTACACAACCTCTCAAAAACAGAAATTAAAGCAATTTTAGCTGTTTTTATGGTTTATGACATCCAGAATCCAAAAGAAAGTTAAACAAAAAAACAACCAAAACTGATGAAGTAATGCTCGCTCACCACTCCTCCTTTATCTCTCACCCAAGGTGTTCTTTGAGTCACAGCCATACAACTTCAGCAGGAGCATACTGGTATTAAAAAGATGGAACTGCTTCCAGTTATTGAAAGAACAGTCCAATTTCTTTTTTTTTTTTTAAGCAATCGGGGTTAAGTAACTTGCTCAAGGTTACACATCCAGTTATTTCTGGGTGTGGTGCTAAGTATCTGAGCCCGGATTTGATCCAGGTCATCCCGACACTGGAGCTGGTGCTCTTACTCGCTGAGCCACCTGGCTGCCCCTGCAATTTCTTAAATGCAACTGGGCCCAATCTTTGCCTATTCTAGTCTAGCCCTATTTCATCATCCCATGTGTAGGGCCTATCCATATCTTCTGGAAGATAAACTCAGTGGGTTGCCTGACAAATAGCAGGTAATAATCTGAGTAACAGGAATTCTTCTTCCATTTAGTTTTCGTTCCACTGACTGGCAAGTCAATGCCTTTTAAGTGACAATGGATATCATTAAGGAAAACTTTTACTGTGGTAGAATGCTAAATGAAATCAACATATCATCCACAATTAAGAGAGTCTAAATGGGAGCTAGGTGGTGTAGTGAATAGAATGAGAGAAATGGAGTCAGGAAAACCTGCGCTCAAATCCAGCCTTAGACACTAGTTGTGTCACATTGGACAAGTCATTTAACCCTGTTTGCCTCAGTTTCTTCATCTGTAAAATAAGCTGGAGAAGGAAATGGTTAACTGCTCCAGTATCTTTGCCAAGAAAACTCCAAAAGGGATCAAGAAGAGTCAGATACAACTGAATATGACTAAACAACAACAACATATTTGGACTTTGAACAGGATATCCTTTATGATACTGGTTGACACACACATGTCTCCTTGTTTTAAGTTTCTTGATGCTGATGCTCAGAATATAGTTGATAAATGTTTCCTCCATGGACCCATCTACACTGGTGTCTTGTATGATCTTAACATATGCATAGGACACATCCAGTTGGAGGAGTGCTTTTAAGATGCCATTTTGTTCTAACTAGTCAAATTTTGTTGGTTTTCTTTTTCTTTTCTTTCTTTTTTTTTTTGCAGTCAGCAATCAATAGTTACTATTGTCTTCAGTAGAAGCTTTTATAATGGTGGGAAATGGAGAAAAAGGAGGATATGAGATTAATGGGGAGGAGAAGAAAGTTGAGAAAGGGAATTGGAAGTCCTTGGACTTTCAAGGGACATCGAGATATTGAATTTGGGGAGGAGAAATCTGGAAGAGCTTGAGGAAGAGTTGAAGAACACTTATGATGAAGGAGGAAAAGTTGAAGGAGGATTACTCAGGATAAAGGAACTAAAGGACTCAATGTGAGTACTCAAAACAGTAAGGATAGAGGAGAAAGATCTGAGAAGCAGGAGTCCTTAAGGAGAAAAAGAAGCTGGTTGGTAAGGCAAAGTAAATGTAAAAAGGCAAGTGTAATGGAAATGCAGATTTAAAGATCTTCCCTGCCCCTAGGCTAAAGTGCACCAGAAGCCTGGGGAGGGAGGCTTGTTTTTCAGTAGATACTTTTTGATTGGCCAGTGGGTCAATAAGGTTGTTACATTCTCTGAGCCAGGAGAAGGCTATATAAGCCCTGATGTGTAGCTTTGTTTTGGGACTCACTTTGAGAAGTGTTCTGTGATTTGATCTGAATTCTGGGAAGCCGTTGTTGAGAGTCCCCCGGCTTTGAAAAACCCAGAATGTGGAAACCCAGATGTTGACTGGGTATGGATGTAATGGTTGGACAGTTTGGAAATCTGTCTACTTGATGTTTTTGTCTTGATAATTCTGCCTGTATGCTTTGAGGTTCGGGGTGCTGACCTTTTCTCCTGAACAAGGTAAACGATATATGTCTGACTGATTAAAGTAAGCTTGTTAACCCATTTTGAGTGGCTTTCCTTTAACAAAGCAGATCCAAGAACCTGTGGTAGCTGCAAACCCTGAGGACGCTTGGGGTGCTTGCTGCTACAGCAAGTAAAACAAATTGGTAAGAAGTCTGAGAAAGGAAATGAAGTTGAATGTAACTGTGAAATCATTTAGAGTTGATACAACTATGTAAAGGTGTATGAAGTTAACAAAAGAGTATAAAACTGTAAAGAGTTAATAAATCATGCATTTGTACTGACCTATAAAAGGGAATCTTTTTTTTAGTTCTTTCCATTTTTTCTTTATCATATGTTCCTGAGGACATCCTGAAAGCTTAGCATATTGTGGGAGGTGTTCTTTTCCCTTCCTTCCCCCATCCCTGAGCTCTAGAAGCTGTTAATAGCAGACTTGGGGCAGATATAAAGAAACCACTGGTGCTCTATCATGTGGTCTGGGAAATGAGTTTCTGTAACATGTTGAGGCCTTCAAACTAGCCTTTAGCACCAGGGTAATTTCTCAACTGTGTGGTGGTCAAGGAGCAAGGAACTATATGACCAAATGTTACGTATAGGCCTGCTTTGTACATAACCTCAATTTTGAAAGCTTAAGGATATTTACTTCTATTGAAAGAAGGAAATGTCTTGATTGTCAATTTCTTGGTGAGAGAAGTGGATGGCATGTTTGGTTTCCAGTATTGGAAAGAGCAGAGTGTCAAGGGACTAGAGACGCAATTTTGAGAGGCAAGGGACTTGGACTTCACACTCTACTCTATTACTCCATTTTATCACATACTACTATTAAAATGAATCATTCCAATAGTGTAAGGGGCATGGAGGAAGAGAGGCATGCCTCTCTGGCAGACCCAAGTAGGTTTCCTTTCCGAAGGAGTCTGAGTTCTGAGAGTCTTACCATACGGTTGAATGTCTACATGGTTCTATGTGGAGTACAAAAAATGTTGCCTAGCAAATTTATTTCCATTTCCATTCAGTTGGAATAAGGAATTTTGAAGAACTGGATTAATGGATGTCATCTTGGGAAAATGTTAAGAAAAAAAAGATGGGCTAGTTATAGTGTATTTGTGAGGGATAAATAGGTCGACAGCCTGAGTTGTATTATATCTTCTCTGTTTCCAAAGAAAGAGAAGAAAGGCTCCAGAATACTGACTGGGTGTCATAAAACGAACTTATGAGGAGACATGAAGCAGGAAGGTTTGGGATCTGCTTCCTTGGAAGAAATATACAGATCAAAGAGATAATAGATCCATTAGTATTGCTATTGTAGTAGTAATATTACTCTAGTAACATTAGCAGCAGCATAGTATAGTGTATAAATAACTGGCTACAGACATAGGAAAACTTTCCTTTGACACATACTGAATGTGTAACCTGGGCAAGCCACTTAACTTCTCAGTGACCCAGACGCTCTTTTAAGCCAGTAAGCTACAGAATAGCTGCTGATCTGTTCGACTAGAGTTGTCTTCCTCCCAGGGAGTTCCCTAACTCAATAAGTCATAGATCCAAACCAAAAACAAAAACTTGTCCACAGGGAGGAAAACCAAGTAATAATGGTGAGAAAGCATCAAAATGTCAGAGTCATTTCTTTTCCATTTTCTTTCTCCCATTCAAGTATCTAGAAAGATGTCTCATTCCATTGTGAGCATTTGGGAAAGTAGTGGTAGATTCATGAATAAAAACAGAAAAAAAAAAACCAGAAAGCTGCCCAATTTGTAAAGAGCTTTCTGCTTGGTGTGGCAACTAGTTAGATTTTGGAAGGGGTGTTCTTAGTCCCAAATTAAAAAAAAAAAAACAAACTCAATAAATGGGAAAACCTAAATAAATCAAGAGATAAATCATCCTGAAAAGGAGGAATGAATTTACCAGAATTGTAGTGCTAGGATGAACCCTAGAGATTATCTAATCCAACCTCTTCATTTTAAAGATCAGGAAACTGAAGCCTAGAGAGGGACATAACTAGTAATTATCAGACCTGAAGCTAGGACCTAGTCCACTGCATTTTCTAGGCACCAACATTACCTGTTTTCAAATCCAAAAAATACATTTAACTTAAAACGATACAGAAGATAATTTGATCTTCTGATGATTCAGAAGGTACTTTAGGATCCTACAGTTTGCCATGGTTATCACACGGACTATAATTTCCCAGTGATGTCATGTAGTACTGAAGATGTGAATGGTATAGGATCATGGGCATCTTAGTCCTCCACAATATAGGCAGGAATCTAGAAATGTTTTTAAAGGCTTCTGAGCCTTCAAAATAATCAGAGATTTTGGATACTTTTGTAAGCTGCAGAGGTCTTCCTGCAAGTCCATTCTCTTTGTTCATTTACTCTTTACTTTGCATGTAAGTATAACAAGCTTGGTTAGAGCCAATGAACAATTAGGAGAAGCCAGCTTGAAATGGAGGGTTTTTACAGGTAGGTGCACTAAAAGCAATGAGAAATGATAGATGTCAGCCTGATAACAAAGGAGAAGGCAGAAAAACCAAAAAGTAGAAGTAGAACTTGGCTTTAGATTGTACTACAATTCACTGAAGATAAGTTAGTAAGGTAGTGTTATTAAAGGGTTAATATTGTATTGATATAGGTGACACCTGGGGTCTACTCTCTTTACTGGACACATTTTGCCCAGTTTTGTTCTCTATCTACTCAGAGAGATGAATAGAAATGGGAAATGGTCCAACAAAGAATAGCAAAAAGTGAAGAACAGAATAGAAAATATATACTAGGAGGCAAATTTGAAGGAATTAAGAATTATTTTGCCTGGTGAAAAGAAGACTGAATGATTTAATCACTGCCTTCATTTCCCACCTGGCTGCTCTCCTGGATTTTGTGATCTCTAGAAATTCATCATTGTGCAAGACGAAATCAACTTTCAAACTCACACCTTGTCACTTTTTGCCCCTAGGCCTCCTCTCTCCCTCTGACTGGAGAGGGTGGACATTGCCAAGTTCTTTCCAGGTCCTTCACCATTTAAGAAGGGAATTCATGTCATCATTTCCTACCCTGCTGCTCTCCTGGCCTTCATTATCTCCAGATACTCATCATTCTGCAATATGAATTTAACTCTATGACTCACAACTCCTCAGATCATTTCCTACCCCAGAAGCAGATACCCTTCCTCTTATACCACTCCCCCACCCTTTTCAGCTTCTCTGTGTGTGTATGTATATGTGTCTGTATGTTTTTCTATGAGTTGTCTCGCCCATTAAACTGTGAGCTCCTTGAGGGTAGAGACTGTCTTTTGTTGTTCTTTTTATCCCCAGTGTTTAGTACAGTGCCTGGCATGTAGTAGGGTGCTTAATAAATGTACACCGACTCTGGTTCTGCCTTTCTAATGATACAGGGGATATTAGAGGGAAGAAGCAGACCAACTAGTCTGGATGTCCAAAAGACAGGAAATAGGATCAAATTGGAGTCATATGTTAGTTAAAAGTTCAATTTCCTAGTTGCAAAGCTAGATAGCTACCCATTTGAGATTACAGACCTGTAGGCACAGCACTATCTGTGAGCAGGTATTGGAACTAGACACTGTTTAGGGTCAACTACCAGATGAGGGACTTGGTACTGTGAGACTCACTCCTTCATGTGCATTCTGCTCTCTCGATCACATTTCCAAAGCTTTTGCCTCCCTGGGGTCTTCTAAAATAACCTGTGCTTCAGGAGTTAGCAGAGTTTGTCCTTCTGCTTTGTTCAGCCCCTTAGAGAGACCTCTGCGTTAAAGCTGGACAACTGGAAGCCATTTGCACTGAGCAGGTCTCAGTGATTAGCAGCTTTCTGTCCTGGGGCCAGCCCTCCCTGTGTGGGTGTCACATCCAGACTTGTATAGCCACAGCTCAAACTGGGATCCTCCTGGTCCACCAATAATAGTTGTATCAGGGCAGCCTCTTCTTAGCAGACCAGGAAAAAGTGTGCTAAGCTTTTCTCAGCTGGAAGTCACTCTCAGATACATCCTCACCTCCAAGATGGGTACTTTGGTATTCATGACCCTTTTTTTGAAAAAGCAGTTTGTCAGCATGTGGTAGTTGTGTGGAAGTATTGTAATTAAAGCTTGTGAATGGGACACAGCAGAGGTTTGCTTCTTGCTTCAGTGCAAAAAGCAGCTTCCTCAAAGTGGTCAGCTCTTGACTACCAAGAGACACATAATAGCCAATGAATTTTTCCACGGCTTGGATACACAGTCTTTCCTGTCATTACCAGCAGCAAGTCATTTTGGAAGTTAATTTTGCTCAGCATAGACGAAGCCAAAAGATCCAAATCAGAAAATGCTTTCCTGGATACAAATATTCCCTACATCCTCTAACCTCTTTATCCTGCCATTCCAAATGGATGAGTTAGAATTAAAAAAAAATCCCAACTATATCAAATAATCAAATGATTAGTGGATAGACAAGGAAATAAGACAGGGAAATAAGTTCTTACAAAACTGCCTCAAGATTTTTGATCCTTTATATCATAGACTGGAGGCCAGTCGTGATGCTGGGGACATGGTCTGTTTTAGAGTTGTGCTTTTTGACCAGGTTGATTTCTGGGAAAAAGTAGGGGGAGGGAGAACCTTGAATTCAGGCCTTCTGAATGCAACTTCCACGCTTATTCCATTATACTGTGTGGTTATTGTCAATAATCTAGGAATTACTCAGCAGGTTATCAGGGCAGGGGCTAGTAAACACAGGGAAGGTAGATCATAGAGCGGGGAGCAGTAAGTAGTCAAGTAGTCCAATTTTCTCTTACTTAACTTCTATAACATATAAGATAAGTGCTTACCCAGCTTCTACTTGAACATTTCCAGTGATAAGGGACTCACTTCCTAACTGGACAACTTATTTAATTTTATTTTGTTTTTTTACCAGGCTTAATTATTAAGGAGCTCTTCCTTTTTACCTTGACCTACCTGTAATATCCATCTATCGGTCCTATGTCTCCCCTTTCTGGCCAGGCACACAGTAGGTGCTTCATAAATGTTTACTCATTGATTAACTGATTGGCTTGCCCAGGGTCATGAAGCTAATAAAATGTCTGAAGTTGAACATGATCTCAGGTTTTCCTGACCAGTGTTCTATCCACTATACCACCTAGCAGTCCCTGAATGCTTTTAAAGTTTTAATTTACAGCATGGATTCCCTCTCTCTCTTTTTGTTATATATAGCGCCCCCCAAACTCAGTACTCCATCTCTTGCCTTCATATATTTGCACAAGTCATTCCCCAGGCTTGGAATGCAATTCCTCCTCACTTCATTCTGCCTGTCAGAAAGAGGCCTTGTCATCCAACAAGTCTCTGCTCAAATGGCCCAATGATGTTGATATTCAGCTGTCAATTCTTCTATTTGTATTGGCAAGTCCAAGCCTAAGTTCAAAATGTAAATAAGACATGTTAATAGTATATCACTACTGGTCTTGCCTATAGGCATAAAAGGTATTGCCAGAGCTAGCAGAGAGAATGGAGCAGATCTCAGAGTGACAGAGGAGAGATTGTATATGTTGTAGATGAGGATCAAAGGATTCTAATTATGACTTGGTCATCTAGTCAGTCTCCTTATTTGACAAGTGAGGAAGCTAAAGTTCAAAAAGAAGTCACTTGGCCAAAGTCACACAAATCCTCTGAATCTAGATCCAGTGATCTTAGGAGGGTGGAATAGGGGGAGTCACTGGTTTCTAGACCAATGTTGTCATTGTACCATTCAAAATAAATCACTGATCAAGCAGGAGCCAAAAAGGCAATATGCAAGGCCTACAACGTGATGAGTTAGTGGAGTAGATACAGTCCAGGATTTCCCAGGTACATTTCCTTATGACTTTGTCTCCTCGGGAAAGACCTCCAGGGCATTTTGGTTTGGTCTAATGTTTCATCTTATCAGGTCTGCATTTGGCAAATAGCTCAGTGTTTCAAAGGTTCAAGGCTTATGGAAAAACAAGAATGACTTGGTTAGTGATGAGCTGAACGTCCCAGAATATTATCTGCTTGCCTAGTACCTACCCCCCCCCTCCCCGCACCCAACAAAGGTGAATTCTTTCTCTAGGGAGAAGTATCTGCAGCCAAGGTCAAAGCTTCTTAGTAAATGGTTTTTACTTATCCTTATCTCAGTTATAATATATTATAAGAAATGTTTTCACTTCTAAATAATATTGAGCTACTTAAATTGCCAGAAATTTAAGTTTGCAACTAGAAGCGGAATTCGCTAATGGAGAAGTTGGAGTAATTATCCCATTATTAAAACCAAATAAAGCCCCATGCACAAATACTGTCCCATAGAGCTTTACAGATAAATACCAGAAAGTTGGTGGAGTCATAATTAAATAAGTACAATGAGACACTCACAATGGGAATATTATTATATCAATTAACTCCAAATTTCTCCAAATCCAAAAAGCCCTCCTACAATGTTGATTTCATTATCCTACTGCTAAAATATGTTCTGCTGTTAAATCTAGATTAAAACACATCCCCCCTCCCTACCACCTTTTAAGGTAGCTGGTGATGCATTCGATAGTGCTCTGACCCTGGAGTCAGAAAGACCTAAGCTCAATGTGACCTCAGACCCTTACTAGCTGTGTTACCCTAGGCAAGTCACTTAATCTTTATTTGCCTCAGTTCCTCATCTGTAATATGGGGATAATAATAGCACTAACCTCACAGGATGGCTGTGAGAATCACATGAAATAATATTTGTAAAAGTGCCTGGTACATGTAAGTCAGTGCTATATGAATGTTTATTCTCACTCTTTCCTCTCCCTCTCCCCTGGCTTGGCACCTCTGGGACAACAGGTAACAAGGTTTTATAAGCAGAGGTTTCAAGACTAGAGGTTTGCCCATAGTAAACCACTTCTCTGTGACTCTCAGGTTCCTCATCTATTATAAGTATTATGGGCATTTTATAAATCAGGATGCTGAGGGCCAGAGATGATGAGTGGCTTGCCCATGGTACAAGTGTTAGAGGCAAGATTTGAACCTAGCTGTTCCTGACTCCTTAAATCTTTGAATGAAGTTTTTGCAGTCACATGCAGTGACATCTGCAATGGAATCTTGTACATATGGAATCTTGGTTGAGAAAAGTCTTTTAGGCTGCAATTTCTTTTACTGAGTCAAATGTGTTTGTTTTTCTTGGTAATCAACAAGTAATAGTCATTGAGTGATCTTATATTTTCTATATCTCTCATTCAATTTTGTGACTTTGAAGATATGATTAAATGCAGATAATTATCTACAAAAGTCTGCCTGTTCCCTTCTTGTATCTTCAACAAGGACATCCTTTATGTGGGCACAGAGCATTGTGCAAAGATAAAAAAGCAGGTATATGGTTCATTGAATGCTAAACTCTTTCCTGAGTAAATGATGGGATTAAGATATAGAAGATCACCTGATTCACCCTCATCATTAGTTAAATTATTTTGCCAAACAGCTGGTAAGCAACATCTCAGGATCTGAACCCCGTTCAAATCCTATACTATGCCATGCTGCCTCTCACTCACTTATCTTAGTAATAAACAGTACCACCTGGGCTATTTTCTTATCTTTCAGAATCTTCTCTTTGGAGTCTTTTCAAGACCAATCCCTGAATGCTCTTACAGTTTTCATTTCCAAAATGGACTTCTTCTTTCTGTAACTGATCAGGCATTGTCAAGTATAACAGATAAAAGAATATGAACTGCATCGATCCTCATGGCAACCTCTTTGTTTACGATCATCCTAAGTCCTGCAGATGACCATGGGTGTGGAGAGAGTATGAAGACTGCTCCCCCAAAGTGTACTGGTCCACTCTCTACTCATGCCTACAAAGGTGAGATGACCAAGCGTCCCAGGAATGATGTCATGTGTCGCCTCTCAGAAGAGGATAAAACCAACTCTTCCCACTCCTTTGTCCCTTCAAAGAGAACCCATGAGCCATTTTTACATTTAGCTTCAACTTTTTACGATCTTCTAATTTATAGTGAAAACCAAAACACGGGCTTGTGCTTCAGTCTGTCCAGAGCTTTATCCACTATTAAATAATGGATAAACATCACAAGAGTACAGATGCACAGTTATGCTAGTGTTTGTAAATGGGATCAAAGCCAGGGTGTCCATGGTACTCTTCTGCCACCCTCCTAGGATTCTGCTGCTGTAGCTGTTGAAGTGGGAGAGCATCACACACTCATGGCAGTCACTGGTGTCTGTTTTATGGGTCTCTGAGGTCAAAACATTAATTACTTGGTAGTCAGCTTTCTGGTGATGAGCTTTACTACAGGCTCTCAGGTAATAAATCCTGGCTATTGCTGTGACTGTACCCCATGCCTTTCCACTTTGGCACAACAAGCAGAGACATCTATTTTACTGGCATAGCCTTCAAGAACCAAGGGTCAGTCACCTCTATGATATGATAAGACAGTGAGGTAGAATTTTTGTAGAGGTGGATCTGTACAATGGGAATGATATATATATATATATATATATATATATATATATTTATTTTTTTTTTTACCAGCTACACAGGATGGATATGAGAAAAGCACAATGCAAACTCTGAAGAACTATGTAAATGTCAACTATTGTTATTTTGAGGCTTATCCTCCCCCTGGGAAATTTGACTAGTCACTTCCCAGGCAGGGGAAGCATCCTTTTTGAGCAAAGGGGCTACATAATGCTCAGAAGCTACAGTGTACTATTTCAGTATTTTGACTTCCAAAATGAAGTTCCTGCCCTCATGGAATCTTCAATCTAGGCGGAAAGGTGATAAGCCCAAATGAATGTAAAACAAAGAGTAGCTGGATAAGGGCAAAAGACAGGTATCAACTTCATAGTGGGAGAGGATACTACCATTTGGAATGGGGGTGGGAAGACATCATGGAAAAGGGAGCATCTGAGCTAGGCCTTGACTCACTCATAGGACTTCATCAAGTACACATTTTTGTTCTTGCTCAGTCACTCAGCTGTGTCTGGCTCTTCGTGACCCCATGGACTATCACTTGCCAGGCCCTTCTATCCTCCAAAATCTCCTGAAGTCTGTCCAAGTTCATGATAGTACACATTAGAGGAAGATATTTGAGGAATAAGGATCACTATGAATTAGGCAAAGCATGGCACATGTTTAAGAAATGATGGGCAGTCTGTTTTGCCTTAAGCAGAGGGACATTAAGGGGAAATAGGAGATCTGCCTCCAAACTAACATCATGTATTTCTTGAGGAGCTCAAAGGCCCCCAAACCTCAATTTACCTATTCCATAAGCCTGAAATAAAGATCAAAAAATAAAATAATAGAATCTCAGAGTCAGAAGGGACCTTGAAGGCTATCTAATAGAGCCTCTATTTAATATAGGTAGGTATCCCCTCGATCACATTTATGATAAGTGGCCTTCCAGCCTCTGTTTGAACACAAGTATTTGCTATCTCCCAAGGCAGCCCAGTCAAGACTTGGAAAGGTCCAATTGTTAAGAAATCCTTCCTTATATGGAATAAAAAATCTGCCTCTCTATAACTTCCACAGCTGAATAAGTCTAATCTCTCCTCTTCATGACAGCATTTCAAATATTTGAAGACAGCTATCATGTCCCCCCTAAGTCTTCTCTTTCCCATGCCAAATGTGGTTTTGTGTATAAATCTATGGAAATGACTCCAAGACAAGCTATTTAATCATAATTTTCCATTCATGTAAAGGCCCAAATAGACATATCATTCTGGCAACCCATTTACATTGCCAAATGGTACTTCAACTCCCAGTGGAATTTTTTCCCCAGATGCAACCTCTTTCCTTCTCCCAACCCCCAACCTTCCAAAAAGTAACAACCAGCAACGTCTCCATGTTAAGGACAGATTTTGGGGGAAAAACCCATAAATACAGTTTGGACATTCATAGGTTAAACTGTATTTCTTTATAAGCAAAGTTGCTTTGAGGTCAGAGATCTTCCTTTAGGGGATTCAAGTGTTACCCTTGCCTACCCACATTCTCTTTCCCCAAAGATGATTCTGTTTTTATAGAGGATATTGGACCTATAGCCGCTTACAAAGGTAAAGTAAACAGTGGGGAGTGGATATTGCCTGCTGCCAAGATGCTGATTCTATATGCTTTCTTGCCAGGGTAGATTCTTTTGGGGGAGATAAAGGAGAAAGAAGGGGAGTGTCTTGCAGCTTCTTACAAGCATCTTGTTCAACACTGCCTTCTCAAAAGCTTTTCTCTGGGATGAGAACAATGATGCTTTAAAGGAGTAATTAAGCCAGTGTCATTTCATCATATCTATACCTAGCTGAAATCCAACTTCAGTGAAAGGAGGTTTTGAAAGAATCAAAGAGAAGGAAGAGAAAAGGGAGTGGGAGTTGTGGATCAACCTAAACAAAACAAGTGAGCCTTTAGACTAGAGCTAGACCCCACCTCTGCTTCCCTCTTCTGCCCCTCCAGTGTCAGGAACAGGCTGCACAAAAGATTGGAAAGGAGGAACGTAAACGGGAAAATTTACCATAGAGTATTATAATTTTATTTGAAACTTGGAAGGATAGATATTTTGCCCAGACTGTTTCTTCTATTTATAGCATAATAACATTGTAAATTTTAGTTTCTGTATAGAGAGTCATAGAATTACAGATTTAAAGCTCAAAGGTACCTCAGAGATCATCTACTCCAAAAATATTCACTTTTTTCATGTGAGGAAACCAAGGTCCAGAGAGGTTGGGTGATAATAATGAGACAACATAATAAAATCTGTGGGATGCATTAAAGGCAGTTCTTAGGGGAAGTTTTATATCCCTGAGTGCATATGTGATTAAATTAGAGAAAAGGGAGCTCAATGAATTGGGCATGCAATTAAAAAACCTAGAAAAAGAACAAATTCAGAGAGGTTGGGTGACTTGCCTAAGGCCACACAGCTAATATATGTTACAGAGCTGGGATCTGAACCAGGACTACTGCCCCAAATTCAGTATTCCTTCCACTACACTTTGTCTACTATAGTGTAAAAGAAAATGGACAAGGAATCAGGAATTCTGGGTTCTAGTTGAAGCTCTGCCTTCAAGCTATTAAGCTGAACACTTAATAGTCATGACTCAGAGACCTCAAAAGTATCATTGTGAGGTGGGGACACTTGGGGAGATCATGAAAGTGACTTCTGCAACAAGTGCTACTCACAGAAAATATCTACCCATTTCATATTTCTCAATCATATCTATAGTTTTTGACAGAGACACACACAAAAGAACAGGGAAAGGTGAGGACCAAAGATGCAGCTATCCTTGACTTTGTTGCACAAAGTTATCATCCTCCAAACCCCTTCCATATCCCTCTGTTCCCAGACCTCATGTGGCACACGGCATTTCCCAACACACAAGACTTCCCCAGAGACAGACAGGGAACAGATAGTCGCCTAGCAACAACAGACCCCCAAAGGTACGCTGCTCTGGCAGTGAGCTCTCAGCCGGCTCTCTCTTCCTCCTTTCTCTCTTCACCTCACATCTCAACCATTGCAGGTCTATTACTGCAGCATAACGAAAACACAACAACTGTCACAGCCAGTGTTTAGATAGCACTTTAAGGTTTGCAAAGCCCCTTTTACACGGCTTATCTCATTTGATCCTCTCAACAGCCCTGGGAGACAGGTGCCATTATTATCCCCATTTTAAAGATAACAAAACTGAGGCTTAGGGAGCTTAAGTTACTTGGTCATGATTATATAGCAAATAAGTGTCTAAGGCAGGATTTGAACCCAGGTCTTTGAAAGCCTTAAAAAGTGCTGTATAAATACTAGTTGTTTTTCTTCGCTTCCTCCTCCTTTTTCTCCTTCTTGTTCTTCCTTCTTTTCTTTTTTCCTTCTCCATCTTCTTCCCTCTTTTTTATTATTTCACTACAGTGTACTTCTTTCCAGTACCATACTTTCTAGAAATCACTTAGCTGAAAAGATAAAAACAACAACTCCATGACTCAAGCTTTGCTTGAAGAATGGATTGAGAGGTTTTGCCTAGGACAAATGCTATCAGGCACAAACCTAATATCTACTGGTTAGACTAGTTAAGAGGACAACCTTAATTTGCTTCTAGCCTGTGGATCAGCCATGTCTGCTTTCCCTCTGTCTGCTGAATACCTTCTTCCCTTCACGCAGGAATAAGATCAAGTTTCTAGTCAAGTAGGCACATCTGTACCTACACTCCAGCACAAACTCCTGTTATCTAGGACTGCTTGCAGATGTGGGAGGTTGACAGAGTTGGCTATATAGAATTTCCACATCAGAATGGACCCCAAAAGGAAAATTCTGGGTATGGGTGGATATTCATTCACAGGCATTACTGGGGTCAGAGTGTTGAACCCCTCTGTGACTCAACCCTAAGTTTGGATGTCTATGGTTTTCTGAATTCCCCTAATTAGACATATTAACCTGTTCTATCAGCACTACTCCTCTTCTCATTGTGACATGTCCTCCGTGTCTCAAATCCTTGGTTATAGTGCCTACAGAAAGATCTCCTTTCTGGATATGCTGTTTTGACCCTACCCCATTGCCAATAGCCTTTCTAGTCTGACCCAGACCTCTGTCCCCCAAAAGATCCCACCCTTGTTCAATTATTCAAAACCCTAAAAGTTGCCCTATGATTGTGAAGCCAATGGCTCCATTTATACCAGTGGGCAAAACTTGTAATCTCTTTTTACCAATTAGAAGGCAATTTGACACTTTCTTGAAGGGAAGCAAATAATATTTTTCCTCTGGAATCTCTAGCTCTTCATTTCTCTAATTTATAGCTAAAAAGAAAAGTAATAGTACATATGGCAAGGATGTCACAGAATCAAACATTTCCAGAGTTGGAAGGGACATTGGTAGTCATCTAGTCAACCCATAATTGACAAAGAATTCCCACTACTACACACTGGATAAGTGGGTGACAGAGCCTCTATAGCCCAAGGCAGCCCATCTAACATTTGGATGGCTCTAATTCTTGGGAAACATTTCCTGAGAGTAAGCCTAAATTTGCCTGTTTTTGACTTCCAGCCATGGCTCCTAGTTTGTGCCCTCGGGACAAAGTCCAATCCCCCTTCCAGGGATGCAGCTTTAATAATTTGAATAGTTATCGCGTCATGCCTCATCCCAGCTCTTCTCCATACTCCAACCTCATCAGTCTTTGTTACATCTCTCATAGTCTCATAGCTTCCTTCTGTCCTCTGATGCTATCACCATTCTGCCATTCTAGCACAGAACCTGACGACATCCTCACCTCACATCTTAACTTCTGCAATAGCCTGAGGTTGGTTTTTCTGCCTCAAGTCTTTCCCCACTCCACTCAGCTGCCAAACTCATCTTACCAAAGCACAGGTCAAATTACATCATCTCCTCCATTCAACAAACTCTCATGGCTCCCTATAGCCTCTAGGATCAAATATCTACTTGGCTTCTAAAGCCTTCCATGGCCTGGCCCTTCCTATGTTACCAGTCTTCTTAACACCCTCCAACCTGGACTCTGCCCCCACATACCTTGTAATAGAGTGATACTGGCCTCCTCGCTGTTCCTTAGTCACAATACTCGGTCTCCAGGCTCCAGGCATTTTTATTGGCTGTCCCCAGTGCCTGGAACCCTCTCCCTCCTCTTCTCTGGCTCCTGGCTGCCCTGGCTTCTTTCTAATCTCAACTAAAGGCCTATCTTTTACAAGAAGTCTTTTGTAGGCTTCCTTAATCTAAGTGCCTTCCCTAGGACGTTATCTCCAATTTACCCTACGTACAGCCATCCTGTATGTACAGAGTTGCTTGCATCTGGTCCCTCTCATCATCCTGTGATACCTGACAGCAGGCACAGGTTTTTTTTCCTTTTCTTTGTATCCCCAGCAGTTAGTACAATGTCTGGCACATAGTAGGTCTTTAACAAATGCTTATTGACTAACTGAAAACATCATATACAGGAACATTAAAATTCACTATAATGACCAATTTTGGTCCAACCAAGAACATATACCCATCCAAGAAGAGAGACAAGGGCCCATGGAAGAAGAATGTCATATATTGCAGTCATTTTATTTTCTGTTACAAGGGAATTTGCAGTTGAAATATAACTAGAGTATAGAAAACAAAAGGCATCAATAAAAATTTTTTAAAAATAATGATAATGCACATTCGTATATATCATTAAGACCAATGATATGCCTTCTCCACAATATACCCATGAGATACACAGTGTAGGTAATATTTGTGCCATTTTGTGGATGAGCTAACTTAGGCTAAGAAAGGTTAGCTGATTTGCTAAAGGTCATACATCTAGGAAATAAAAGAGTGAGGATATGAACCCAGTTCTTCTGACTCCCAATCTTAGTACTTGAAAAAAAATTGGTCTATGTCAGCACAAATACATCTAGGATAGAGCACAGATAGACGACAAGCTGGTCCCAGAGTAGGAGAGTGGGCTGGAATGCCTTTGGGAAATTTTAAAGTTCCAAGCTTCCCATGAAAGCCAAGGTCCATCTTTTTAATATTAATATTCTATCAATGCTTCTAAAATGTCAGCAAATACGATATTCCATGAATCAAAAAGTGAGCACCACACAGAGGGCAATGGAGAGGCATGTGTATGTGTGTGTGTGTGGGGGGGGGGTCCTGAGTAAACTGCAAGATACAACCCATGGAGAACTTTGAAAAAGAATGAGTAAATGATGTCATCAAGGAAATGACTATATAAATAAAGAGATAGGGAGACCATATTTTAGTCCTGGGCCTGCCACTAACCAGTTGTGTGACTGTGAGCAACTCACTTCACCTTTATGCATCTCGGTTTCCTCCACCTGTAAAGCTATGTGGTACAGTGCTGGGTCTGGAGTCAGGAAGATCTGAGGCCAAGCTAGTCTTAGTTACTTACTAGATTTGTGATCCTGAGCAAATCACTTAACTAACCTCTTTCTATCTTAGTTCCCTTATCTGTGAAATGGGGATAATAATAACACCCAGCCTCCAAGGTAGATAGAAGAATAAAATGACATAATATTTGTAAAACATTTTGCAAACCTCACAATACTACATACATTTTGTTATTGTTAAGTCAAAGTCATTTCAAGTGTGTCTGACTCTTCATGATGCCATTTGGTAAAATTTTTACCAAAAATTTACCATTTTTTGGTAAAGATAATAGAGTGGTTTGCCATTTCCTTCTCCAGCTCATTTTACAGAGGCTTGCTGCTGTTTGTCCTTTGTTCTTGAAGTCAAATAGCAGTAAGTGACTTCCAGGGTCACACAGCTAGTAAGTCTCTGATGCTGGATTTGAACTCAAGGAGACAAGTCTTCCTGACTCCAGGCCTGGCACCCTATCCACTGTGCCATCCAGCACTACATAAATGTGAGTTATTATTGTGATCAAATAATGGGGAGTGATTCTAGATGGTCACTAAAGGTGCTCTAGAACTTTATGATGTAAAGAGAGAATCTATGATTCTTTCAGTCTTGATTCTGTTCTCTTTGGTTTTAGCTGTCTTTTCCAGTGTTGTTTCTCACTCATATTTGATAAGCACCTTCTTATGTCACAGCTAAAATATATTGAACAGCATGGTCTCATAGGAAAAAGCTCTATAGCACTCCAAGAGAGACCCACAGGGGTTTTGGATTCACAAGGAAGTGTTCATCTATACTTATTGGGAATGATTGTTTAACCAGTCATAGGTAGGCTAAACTCTGCTATTCTTTGGTCAACATTTCACCATCTTAACTACAGGAATGTTAGAGAAGATTGTCAAATGTTTTACTGAAGTCAAGATATGGTAGGTTTACCTCATGTACTTCCTTTTAAGATTTTCATATGGTTATCTGCCAGTTTTCATAATCCTTATCTTGATAATAATTCTGCTATACACAGAGATAAGAAAGGCACTGAAAACTATTATCACATGCGGCTAGGAGAGAATATATTATCTCTGTGTCCCCCACAGAGCCTGGCACAGTGTTTCCTACATAGCAGAAGCTCAATACATATCTGTTAAGTGAATGAAGAGGCATATATCCAAATGGAAAAAAGAAACTGGGCTAGAAACCAGGAAATCTATGTCACCACTCAGAGAGAGACTTTAGAAGAATGACCTTACCAACATCTTGTAAACTGGAGATAACTGTGCTTCTATTCTGACCAAATGGGCTTGTTGTCAAGGGATATGATCATTGGGTTCAATTTTCCCTTTTACATGTAGAAAAACTGTTAGCAATGAGCCTTCCCAGGTATGGAGAGAAGCTGGATCTATGGACAATGAAGTACTGGGATTCTTTACTTGGTCAAAGAAGAATTTCTACAACTAGACAATTCTATGTGTCTTGACCCCAGATGCCTTCTATACGGGCAGATTGAACTGCATCTTGGATGCATACCAAGTAAGATTCCTAGAGTCTTTTGTTACTAGCAAATTATATACTTTTCAACCTTCAGATAAACATTCTACTTGTATATTACTAGTATATGGATTTTTCAATGACTGCCTAATTTGGATAGTTTGTATATTAACAAATTCAGGGAGGTTTGCAGATAAGTCTCATTTTGCATAAAAATAATAATTATTAATAATAGTTAGAATTTATATAGTACTTACAGGTTTGCAAAACACTTTACATATATTATCTCATTTGATCCTCAAAACAATCCTAAAAAGTAGGTGCTATTATTATTATTGCTGTTTTACAGATAAGGAAACTGAGCAGATGGAGGTTAAGTTACTTGCCCAGGGTCCAACAGTTTGTATGTGTTTGAGGTTGAAATTGAACTCAGATCTTCCTGACTCCAGGTACAGCATTTTTTTCACTATGTCACCTAGAAAAGACACATATTTTGAATATCCACCTGTAAAACAGATTTCTAGGGGGAAAAAATCCCATTTTCTCACTGATTTCCATCTAGATTATTTATTCTTATCTTACATTGATTAAAACACCTTAAATGAGATGTCTTCTGATTGCCTCTTGTGATCAAATAATTTTAAATTTAAGTTTCCCATGCAAATGATGGTTTTTAAAAGGTAACATGCTATGTTAAGAGATATATCAAATTTCATGAAGAAGTTGTATCAGAAGCACCTTGTTTACCTGACCCTGTGTTAGGGCTTTTGGTAAGGGAAATATCAGTGAAGTGTGATGGTATAAATAAAACAAAGTTATCATTGATAACTATATGAAATGAACATTGGACATAGTAGGTGTTTCAGAAGTATTTCTTAGGGCAGCAGTGAAGCCAGGATAGTGTAGTAAAGACTAGGATATGTCTGAATTCTTTCAAATTCCCCTACAAGCAATATTAAAATAACACCTCAAAATGAATTCTGGAGCAGCAGAACCAACAAAAAGACAAGGTGAGACAATTTTCTAGCCTAAGACAACTTAGAAGGTGGACAGGAAAGGTCTGTCTCACTGAGGTGAGAGCAGAGAACAATCCAGTGCAGGCTTCACCAGCAAAGTCAACAGAAGGTCTTAGGGACTACTGAATCTGTGATAACAGTAGCTTCTGGAGCTCTCAGTCCACAGAGCATAAAGGGTTAGACAGCTAGTCAGAAGGATATTACAGGAGACCCTTTGCTGGCACTGGGAACAGGATTCTATTGCAGTGGTTCTGGGATGCAGTCCCAGGGCAAAGAGGAGAACTAGCAGGAGCAGGGACCCTAATCACAGTTCTAGGGTGGAAAAGTACTTATGGTCGCTCACAGACCAGAGCACAAGCCAGGAGAGTAGTGACCACACTTCTCTTTAGATCATACCTCACCTTGGAAGAAGTGAAAACTTGCAGACCCCCACAACTAGCTCTGAAAACTTCACGAAAAGCCTGAAGCTTGAGACAGTGCCCCCTACATCCTAGGAAGAGAATCCAACTTTAACAGAGAAAATGAAAACAAAAACTCAGAAAATATTGAAGTCAAAATAGCTACATACAGAGCCTGAAAAAAGAGTGTGAACTGATCTCAGGACCAAAAAGAATTCCTGGAAGAGCTCAAAAAAAGAGTTTTAAAAATCAAATGAGAGTAGTAGTGCTAAAATTAGGAAAGGAAATGAGAATGAAGCAAGATAATCATGAAAAAAAGAGAGTCAACTTTTTGGTAAAGAAGGCACAAAAAATGGAAGAAAATAACACCTTAAAAGACAGAATAGGGGGGTGGCTAGGTGGTGCAGTGAGTAGAGCATTGGCCCTGGAGTTAGGAGGACCTGGGTTTGGATCTGGCCTCAGACACTTGACACACACAAAAAACTAGCCATGTGACCTTGGTCAAGTCACTTAACCCCAATTACCCTACCCTCCCCCTTCCAAAAAAAAATTAAAAATCCATTTAAGAGACAAACTCCTCAAAAAGTAGAATTGGCCAAATGGAAAAAGAGGTATTCACTGAATAAAATAACCACTTTAAAAGTAGACAAATGGTAAAGGAAGTACAAAGGCTCACTGAGTAATAGTTCAGTAATAAATAATAAAAATTATAATAATAAATAATTACTTAAAAATCAGAATTGGGCAAATGAAAGCTAATGATTCCTTAAGACATCAAGAAACAATAAAACAAAATCAAAAGAATGAAAAAAAAATTAGAGGAAAATTTGACACATTTTCATAGAAAAAACAACTAACCTCCCTGAAAGCCATGATCAAAAAAAAAAGGGCCTAGATATAACATTTCAAAAGTTATCAAGAAAATTGCCCTGATATCCTAGGATCAGTAGGTAAAATACAAACTGAGAGAATCCACTGATCACCTCCTGAAAGGGATCTCAAAATAAAAACTCCCAGGAATATTATAGCCAAATTACAGAGCTCCCAGGTCAAGGAAAAAATATTGTAGTTGTCAAAAAAAGAAACAATTCAAATATCATGGAGCTGCAGTCAGGATGACACCAGATTTGGTTTTTAAATTAAAGGATTAGAAGGTTTGGAATATGACATTCTCGAGGGCAAAGGAGCTAGGGTTATAACTAAGAATCACCTACCCAGTAAAACAGAGTATAATCTTCAGGTGGAAAAATGGACATTTAATAAAACTGAGGGCTTTTAAGCATTCTTGATGGAAAGACCAGAGCTGAATGGAAATTTTTAATTTTCAAGTACAAGACTCAAGAGAATCATAAAAAGGTAAAGAGGAAAGGGGAATCATAACGGATCGCATAAGGTTAAACTATTTACATTCCTATATGGGAAAGTGATCATTTTAACTCCTAAGAATTTTATCATTACTAGGGCAGTTAGAAGGAGTGTACATAGATGGAAGGCATGGATGTTAGTTGACTATGATGGAATGAAATAAAAAAAATTAAGGAGTAGGAAAAACACATACTGGGAGAAGGAAGAAGTGAGAGATAGAGTGGGGTAAATTATCTCACATAAAAGAGGCACAAAAGAACTTTTACAGTAGATGGAAAATGGGAAGATGGGGGAGACCGGAGGGCAATACTTGACCTTTACTCTCATCAGAATTGGTTCAAAGAGGGAATAACATAAACACTCAGTTGGGTATAGAAACTTATCTTGCTCTTCAAAGGGGGATAAAAGACAAAAGGGGATGATAGAAAGGAGGGCAGATTTGGAGAGGCAGTGGTAAGGAGCAAAATATTTTTGTGGAGGGACAGGGAGAGAGAGGGAGAAGTATAAAAAGGTGGGGAAGCAGGATGGAAAAATATATAACTTTGAATATGAATGAGATTAACTCACCCATAAAATGGAAGAGATAGCAGAATGAAATAAAAAAACAGAATTCTACAATATGTTGTTTACAATAAACACACTCAAAGCAGAGAGACACACACTGAGTAAAGTTAAGGAACTAGAAGAAAATATATTATGTTTCGGCTGAAGAAAAGAAAAGAGCAGGTGTAGCAATAATGATCTCAGACAAAGCAAAAATATATCTAATTAAAAGAGACAAGGAAGGAAATTATATCTTGCTAAAAGAAACTATAGAAAATGAAGTAAAATCAATACTAAACATATGCACCAAATGGTACATAACATCCAAATTCTTAAAGGAAAAATTAAATGAGTTATAGGAGGAAACATATAAAGCTATACTAGTGGGGAAACTCAACTTTCCCAATTTAGGACCAGATAAATATAACCAAGAAATAAAAAAGAGAGAATTTAAGGAAATGAATAGAATTTTTAAAAAGTGTATATGATAGACCTCTGGAGAAAAATGAAAGGGAATATAACAAAATATACCTTTTCCCAAGAGGTACATGGCACCTGCTCCCAAATGACCATGTATTAGGACATAAAAACCTCACAACCAAATGTGCAAAAACAGAAATACTAAATGCATTTGTTTCAGGGCCATAGAAACAGAGATTAAAAATTTAACTGGGAACTAAATGATCCATTCCTAAAGAATTAATGGGTAAGAAAACAAATCATAGAAACAATCAATAATTCTATTAAAGAGAATGACAACAATGATACCAACATACCAAAAATCATGAGATGCAGTCAAAGCAGTACTTAGGGAAAGATTTATATTTCTAAATGCTTACATCATTAAATAGAGAAAAAACAAATCTGTGAATTGGGCATGCAACTAAGAAAAAACAACCTAGAAAAAGGACATAATAAAAACCCCCAATTAAATATAAAACTGAAAATCCTGAAAATAAAAGATTAATAAAATTGAAAGTGAGAAAACAATTGAACAAATAAATAAAACTAGGAACTGACTTTATAAAAAAATGTAAACCACTAATTTGATTTTTTTTAAAAGAAAGAAAACCAAATTACCGGCATCAAAAGTGAAAGAGATGAGGGGCTAGAGCCAAGATGGTGGAGTGAAACAGGACTTCCACATGGATCCAGCTTCCACCTCCAGTAAAAACAGACTCTAAACAAACTTTAGAGCTACAGAACCCACAAAGTGACAGAGAGAAATAAATCTCCCGCTGAAGGAACCCCAGCAGGCCAGCAAGAAGGGTCCATTACAGTGTTCTGGGAGCTAAAACTGGCCCTGGTTTAGCCCCAGGGTGGCCCTGACCAGCAGCATTTGCTGGAGCAGACTTCAGGAGAGTAAATCACTAGCAGCTGTAGCAGTTTCCAGGCTTCTCAATCCACAAATGCCAAAGACAAAGTAAAAGGTAAGTGTGGAACTTTGCTGGGAACAGGGGGAGCACAGTCCAGCTGCTGCCTCCGGACCAAGAAGTGGAGGAGGTGTGGTGGCTGCAGCCACTGCCGCGTGGCTGCTTCCAGTGCTCCTGGCCTGCAGACTGTAGGTGGACCAAGCAACCAGTCAGAGGGTAATGGCTTTTGCTTTGACCTGCTTGGATCTGGATTGTGACCTGGGGTATGTGACCAGTGAGCCAGAGCATGTGGGAGCTGCAGAAAGGGTGCCCATCTAATAGGTCTGGCAGCTGCAAAATCCCCAGCAATTTGGGACATAGCTCTTTCCATTCTGGAAGCAGAGTTCTACCATGGCAATAAGCTCAAAAGTCAAGTAATTGGCTGGCAATATGAGTAAGCACAGGAAGCACAAACAGATGACAGAATCCTTTCTGGGAGACAAAAAGGATCGAGGCATGGATTGGAAGGAAGACATTGAAGTCAGAGCCCCTGCATCAAAAGCCTCCAAGAAAAATATGAATTGGTTACAGGCCATGGAGGAGCTCAAGAAGGATTTTGAAAATCAGGTAAGAGAAGTTCAGGAAAGACTGGGAAGAGAAATGAGAATAATGCAAGAAAATCACGAAAAGTGAGCCAAAAGCCTGCTAAAGGAGACCCAAAAATACACTGAAGAAGTTAACAGCTTAAAAAATAGATTAACTCAAATGGCAAAAGAGGGACAAAAAGCCAATGAGGAGAAGAATGCTTTAAAAAGCTGAATTTGCCAGATGGAAAAGGAATTTCAAAAAGTCACTGAAGAGAATCTAAGTCCTTCAAAATTAGATTGGAGCAACTGGAAGCTAATGACTATGAGAAATCACGATACTATTAAAAAGATCCAAACAAATGAAAAAATAGAAGGCAATATGAAATATCTCATTGGGAAAACCACTGACCTGGAAAAGAGATCCAGGAGAGATAATTTAAAAATTATTGGGCTACCTGAAAGCCATGATCAAAAAAAAGAGTCTAGACACCATCCTCAAGGAAAATTGCCCTGATATTTTAGAACCAGAGGGAAAAATAGAAATTGAAAGAATTCACTGATCACCTCTTGAAAAAGATCCCAAAAAGAAAGCTCCTAGGAATATTATAGGCAAGTTCTAGAGTTCCCAGGTCAAGGAGAAAATACTGCAAGTGGTTAGGAAGAAATAATTTGGATATTGTGGAAACATAACCAGGATAACACAAGACCTAGCAGCTTCCACATTAAGGGATTGAAAGGGCTTGGAATATGATATTCCAGAGGTCAATGAATCTAGGATCAAAATCAAGAATCACCTACCCAGAAAAACTTGAGTATAATGCCACAGGGAAAAATATGGTCATTCAATGAAATAGAGGACTTTCAAGCATTCTTGATGAAAAAAAACCTGAGCTGAACAGAAAATTCGACTTTCTAATACAAGAAGCATGAGAAAGGAAATAGGAAAAAGAAATGATAAGGAACTTATTAAAGTTTAACTATTTACTTTCCTACATAGAAAAAATGATAACTGTAACTCATAAGACTTTTTCTCAGTATGAGGATAGTTGAAGGGAATATATGCATATATATATGTGTATGTATAGGAGGGGGTATGTGTATATAAATACATATGTGAGTGTGGGTTGTATGTTCATGTATACAGACAGAGGGCACAGGATGAGTTGAATATGAAGGGATGATATGTAAAAAATAAAATTAAGAATTGAGAGAGTAATTTATTGGGAGAAGAAGAAAGGGAGAGAGAGATTAGGGTAAATTATCTCATATAAAAGAGGCAAGAGAAAACTGTTACAATGGAGGGGAAGAGCAGGAAGGGAAAGCGAATGGGACAACCTAATTCTCATCAAATTTGGCCTAAGGAGGGAATACACACTCAATTGGGTATCTTACCCTACAGGATAATAGGGGGATAGGGGATAAGAGGGGGTAGGATAGAAGGGATGGCATTTGGGGGAGAGGGTAGTGAGAAGCAAACATTTTTGAAAAGGGATACGGTCAAAGAAGAAAACAGAATAAGTGGGGGGTACGATAGGATGGAGGGAAATATAGCTAGTCTTTCACAATATAACTACTATGGAAATGATTTGGGTAACTAAACATGTACAATCTATACTGAATATATATAATGTTTATCTTCCCAATGGGGGTGGGTGGGGAGGGAAGAAGGGAAAAAAATCTGGAACTCAAAGTTTTAAAAACAAATGTTTAAAAATTGTTTTTTTTTACATGCAACTGGGAAATAAGATATACAGGTACTGGAGTATAGAAACTAACTCATCTTGCCCTACTAGAAAGTTGGGTGGTGAAGGGGGAGTACATAAGAGAGAACAGAAGGGGTATTCAGTAGGCTTGCTAATTTGGGGTGGGGGTAGAGGAAAGACAGAGAGAGAAAAATTATAGCTCAACATCTTGTGGAAATGAATGCTGAAAACTCAAAATAAATCAATTAAAAATGAAAGAGATGAATCGACCAATAAAGACGAAATTCCTGAAATTATTAAGAGCCATTTTGCCCAATTATATGTCAACAATTCTAATGACCTAAGTGAAATGGATGAATATTTACAAAAATATAACTGCCCAGATAAACAGAAGAAATAGAATACTTAAATAACTTCATCTTAGAAAAAGAAATTGAACAAGCCACCGATGAGCTCCTTAAGAAAAAATCACCAATATCCAGCTAGAATCACAAGTGAATTCTACCAAACATTTAAAGAACAATTTATTCCAATACTATATATTTGGAAAAATATGCAAAGTAGAAGCCCCACCAAATTTCTTTTCTGAAATAAATATCTGCTGATATCTAAACGAGGAAGAGCCAAAACAGAAAAAGAACATTATAGACCAATTTCCCTAGTGAATATAATTGACCATGTGAATAACAATAACAACAAAAACAAACAAAAAACAAAAATTACATGGCTATTTCAAGAGATGCAGAAAAGACTTCTGAGAAAATGCAACACTCATTCCAAATATTAGAAATCACAGAAATAAATGGAGCTTTCCTTAAAATAATTACTATCTATCTAAAACTATCATGAAGCATGATGAGAATAAGGACAAAGTCTTACCAATAAGATCAGAGGTGAAGCGAGGATGCCCATTATCATCACTATTTATGCAATATTATACTAGAAATGTTAGCTATATAAATAAGAATACAAAAAAAGTTGAAGGAATTAGAAAAGGCAATGAGGAAATGGAACTATCACTCTTTGCAGATGATATGATAGTATACATGGAGAATCCTAGAGAATAAACTAAAAAACCAGTTGAATCAACTAAAAACTTTAGCAAAGCTGCAGAATATAAAAGAAAGCAATATAAATTATCAGTATTTTTATACATTACCAACAAAGGCCAGTAGTAAGAAACAGAAAAAGAAACTCCATTTAAAATAACTATAGACAATATAAAATATTTGGGCATCTACCTGATAAGACAAACCCAGGAAGTATATGAACACAATAACAAAACATTTTAACACAAATAAAGGCAGATCTAAACAACTGGAAAAATATTAATTGCTCATGGGTAGGCTGAGTCAACATGATAAAAATGACAATTCTACCTAAATTAATTTACTTATTCAGTGTCATACCAATCAAACTACTAAAACATTATTTTATAGAGCTAGAAAAAATAATAACAAAATTCATTTGGAAGAACAAAAGATCAAGAATATCAAGAGAATATATCAAATGAAAAAAAAAGTGTGAAGGAATCAACAGGAAAAAAAAATGTGACAGAAGGTGGTTTAGCCATACCAGATCTCAAACAATATTATAAAGTGGTAATCATCAAAACAATATGGTACTGGTTAAGAAATAGAGTGGTGGATCAGTGGATTAGATTAGGTCCACAATACTCAGTAGTAAATGACCATAGTTAGCTTGTGTTTGATAAACTCAAAGATCCAAGATTTTAGAACAAGAACTCATTTGACAAAAACCGCTGGCAAAACTGGAAAGAAATTTGGCAAAAATGAGATATAGACCAACACCTCACACTGTATACTAAGTTATGGTTAAATGGGCAAATGATTAAGACATAAAGGGTAACATGGAATAGTTTACTTGTCAGATATAAGGACAAAAGAAGAATTTATGACCAAATATGAGATAGAGAGCATTATGAACTGTAAAATGGACTTTTTAATTTTTTTGCTTTTTGGAGGGCAACTGGGGTTGTGACTTGCCCAAGGTCACACAGCTAGTTTTTGTGTTGTGTCTGAGGCCAGATTTGAACTCAGGTCCTCCTGACTCCAGGGCCCGGTGCTCTATTCACTGTGCCACCTAGCTGCCCCTGAAATGGACAATTTTGATTACATTAAATTAAAAAAATTTTTGCACAAACAAAACCAATGCATCCAAGATTAGAAGGAAAGCAGAAAACTAAAGAAAAAAATTACTGCAAGTGTTTCGGATAAAGGACCCATTTCTCAAATATATAGAGAACTGAGTCAAATTTATAAGAATACAAGACATTCCCCATTTCATAAGTGGTCAAAGGATATGAACAGGTAGATTTCAGATGAATAAATTAAAGCTATGTATAGTCATATGAAAAAATGCTCCAAATCACTATTGATTAGAGAAATGCAAATTAAAACACTTTGAGGTACCATCTCACACCTATCAAATTGGGTAATATGACAGAAAAGGAAAATGACAAATGTTGGAAAGGATATGGAAAAATTAGGACACTAATTTATGGTTGGTGGAATTGTGAACTAATCCATCCTTTCTGGAGAACAATTTGGAACTTGACCAAAAGGCTATAAAACTGTGCAAACCTTTGACCTAGCAATACCATTAATTTTGAAGATATTTTTTAAAAATGAAATTGACCTATATACAAAAAAATCTATAGAAGTACTTTTTGTGATAGCAAAGGATTGGAAATTGAGGAGATACCCATCTACTGGGTAATGGCTGAATAAGTTGTGATGGACAAACAGGATGCTTTCATAAAGACTTGGAAAGATTTACATGAACTGATGCAAAGTGAAGTCAGCAGAACCAGGAGAACATAGTACATAGCAAAAATACTGTATGATTATCAACAGTGAATAACTTAACTATTCTCAGCAATACAATGATCTAAGACAATTCTAAAGGACTTGTGATGAAAAAATGCAATCTACTTCCAAAGGAAAAACTGATGGGAGCATGAATGCAGACTGAAGCACACTTTAAAAAAAACAACACCTTTTTCCTTCTTTCATTCTTTGTTTTTTTGGCAACATGACTAATACGCAAATATGTTTTTCATGACTACACACATCATGCAATATCAAATTGCTTGCCTTCTCAATGGGGTGACAGGGGAGAAGGAGAGAAAGAGGGAGAGAATTTTAAACTCAAAATTTTTTTAAAAGAATATTAAAAATGCTTGTAACTGGAAAATAATTTTTATTTTTAAAAAAGTATTTGTTAAATGAATGAGTTTGGAGCAAAAACTTCTGAACATAAGCTATAATAGAGTTATACTTAAGGCAGCAAAAACTTTTTAAGTGCATAAAAGAAAAACAATTTTTAGATAAAATGTTAATGCTGTACAAGCTCATTAACTTGGGCTCCATTAATTTGGAATTCATAACAATTTGGAAATAGCTTAGGCTGAAGTTTAACTTTGTATCAAGTAGGAACAAAGAGTTTTTGCTAAGCAAATTAATAGCATAAACAAGATTGCTGAGGGAGAGTTAGCCTACTTGAGAGCAGTGTTTTCAGGCATTTCAGCTGTACTCATCTTAATATAAATAATTAATACAGTAAGCAGGATCTTTATCTATTCATTAAAGCATATCCAGCAGGCTCTCTCTTTGGCAATACTTGGTTATTATTAGTATTCATTGTGTATGTGCTGGAATGCAATAAGCCTGAATTTCTTTTAAAACATTCTATAATTTATCTGATAATTCTAAATGCTTTTGAAGAGAATATTTGTGAGAGAAGACAGAGACAGAGACAGACAGACAGACAGAGATAAAGACAAAGACAAAGAGACAGAGAGAAGAGACAGACAGGGAGGAAAAAAAAATCCTAGGGGAATCAGACAAGGAATGCCTCCTTCCTAAAACAAAGTGTGGAAGCATATAAGTAATCTCTCTGAGTGAGCTAGTCTGCCCACCTTACCTCTGTTTTGTATTCCCTTCTAAACAGTAATATATGTTGCTATGACTGACATCCTTGATTCTCATGGCAGGAATATATTAATTATTAACAATTCTTTTTTTCTTATGTTTCTTTTTCAACTTATAACAATTCTCTAGGATTTGCAACATTTGCTTCTTTATCTAACCTGCACAAAAGTTTGTTATTCAACAGTTATGTATTTATTGAAAGCCTAAGGTTTATTATTTACATGGAAAGGAGAGAGCAACACCTTGTGAATTGCCAGATTCTTACTTGCTAAATAGAGGTTGATTTTGCATAGTTTTATCATGTCTAGTCATTTTAAATCCTTTTAAAATCCAGGGTGAAATTTTTTCTAAGAAAAGTCAATTTATATCATCATGTCATAAATGACATGTTGTGTTACTTTTTTTTTTTCTATCATCCTAGGAGTATATGATAGTAAATGGCAGTTAGATAGAATGCTGGGCCAGTCAGGAAGATCTGAGTTCAAATCAGGCCTCAGATACTTACTAGCTGTGTAATACTAGGCAAGTCACTTAACCCTGTTTACTTCAGTTTCCTCATATGTAAAATGAGCTACAGAAGGAAATGGCAAACCACTCCCTATCTTTCCCAAGAAAACCCCAAATGGCCTCATGATGAACGGGGATGACTGAATAACAACAGTTAAGTTTGTGGGCAGTAAGGAAGGGAAAAAGGGACCCATTGTTAAGAATATGTCAGTGAAATCTCAGAGAAGTCCTGTTCCTACCTTTGACTATCTGCTTCCTTATTTCTGAAACTGAAAACATCTACCAGTTAATAATTAGATAATCTCTTTGGTCATTATTATGGTTTCTGTTCTTTCATTCATTCACTACATTAATTCAACAAAGATTTATTAAGCACCTACTGTTTAGCACTGGAGGACTTAAAAAAGTTTGACAAGAGATGGTATATGCCTTCAGAGGTAACAATCTAGTAGGGTAATTAGACATAAATAACTTTAATACACAATAGAGTATGGTAAGTATATTAGGGAGTTGTGAACTAAAGGTTAACATGAGTTTCAAGGAGAGCAGTCCTTACCAATGGAGGGAGAATCATGGAAGGCTTTGGTGAAGAGGAGGCATTGAAGTTGGATTTTAAAGAATGGCTAGGAGTTCAAAATGCAAATGGGGGCATAAATATATTCTAAGCTTAGGGAATAGCATAAGCAAGAGAACACAAGGGATATTCGTGGGGCACAAAGCAGGCCAGTGGCTGAAGGATAGAATGCATGGAAGGAAGTGATATGAGACAAGGTTGGAAAGGTAAAGCGCTCCTACAATGTGCAGGGCATGATGAGGAAGGAGGATGCCTTAAATGTAGGCATATGCCTTAAACCAGGCAAAGGGAATTGACACAGGATGGTGATACTTGCAGATGTCTGTACCTAGGAATGCTATGACCTGTTCTATACACAAGAAAAATTGCTCTGTATAAATTATGCCACTAAGCAATTCACCATCACCCCCACCATCCTGAATATATGCCTATTTGATCACGTTTCTTTTGGAACACGATCCTCAGACATGGCACAGTAGACATAAGTTGAAATCCTGCTTTTGATACTTATGAGTTGTGTGACTTTGGGCAAGTCATTCAAGCCCCAGTGTTTTCATCTGTAAGATGAGGATAATTATAGCACCTACTCCAAAGGATCTGTATGAGGACTGAATAAGATGTTATATATAAATAATGTTTTATATATAAATATAAAATCAACTTTGGAAACCTTAAAGCACTAGATAAATGTTAGCTATTAGAATACAGTTGGTATGTTATAGGATAAGGCTCCTCTTTGTCTAAAAAGTTGGAGAGGCCTGGTCTTTGGGCTATGACTAGGGCTATATTAGGACAACTATGTGGTTGGAAACTGAGGGGAAAAGGGGAAAAATCTGGTTCAGTTCCAAACTCTAATACTTCCTCAAACTGGTCATCTAACTCGTCTAGATTTCATTTTCTCTATTCAAAACACAGGATTAAACTTACCACTCTCTTAACTCTGGCTCTGCCATTAGCTACATGATCAAATGCATGATATTCTTCTGGGAAAAGCACATATAACATCAATGTATATGTATGTATATACATTTCTGTATGTCTATATATACACATTACATTACATTATATCATATTATCATTTTAAGGAGGGTTCTCAAGTCACTTAAGTGCAGTGGATGAACAATGACTATAACCAGAAATAAATACTTCTAATGATCTTTTAAAGCAAATATAACTTTTAGATATATTATTAAGCTCTAGAGGTTTAGAAGCTTTAGGTCTTGTGTTTTTATCATTTTGTTCGATCTCTGGCCTTTTCTCCACAGTACCAAAAGGGATGTTCAGGAATGGGCCTCTTTGACCAGTGACAGCATCCTTGGAATCAAAGTTCACTTCCAAGGTTTTAAAGGAATCTTAGATTTTATATACTCTCAAGGCCTCATTTTATGGATAAAGAAAAATGGGGTCCAGATATTTTCCAGGTCAAACATTCACAATTTCATCTGAGGTCTAAATACAATGTCAGTTTTTGACTATACCATACTAACAAAATACAGTAAGACCTCAGCTCTCCGTGATCCTTGGGGAATAATTAATTTCAGGCACTTGGGTTTTCTAGATGGCTGAGTCTTCTTTATATATGAAGTGTTACCTCTTTAAATACTCAACTTTTTTTTAAATGATCATTTGGGAATGTAAACCTTTCTATAATATATGATATATTTTGCTGTCTTCTTAAACAGAAAACTAAATAAAACCTTTCTTGATGGTTCATGGTTGTCATTACGAACAGCAATGATTTTGCTGTGCTGTAACAGTGATAACATCAGGGAATTGATGAGGTATGTAGGGATCTTTGTCCCAATATTAAACGCCCCCAGTTTGGTGTTTTTTTTGAGTTCTTGTGTTCTTTTTATAGATACCTCTCATTCTTCACTATTAAGTTGGAAGTTATCCCTTCTCGTGACTTTCAGTGTGCCTGCCTTGGACAACATTCTCTCTCCACCCCAATCCCCTTGCCTTTTTTTGGAGGGGAAGGAAGGCAAGGCAACTGGAGTTAAGTGACTTGCCCAAGGTCACACAGCTAGTAAGTGTATCAAATATCTAAGGCCAAATTTGAACTCAGGTCCTCCTGACTCCAGGGCCCGTGTTCTATTCACTCTGCCACCTATCTGCCCCCCTCCCTTTTTAAAAATTGTTTGTGGGCTTGGAACCAACAGCCTTTGGCATACACAGACTTGTCAATACTGGTTATTGAGAAGCCTTTTTTTTTTGCTTCATCGTTGATTTTCAGCTATATTTTAAACAGATAAAGTGTACACCTACTTTGAAAGAGTTGTCAGTTTCATTTCCTTGTTGTCATACTGCCTGTATTTCTGATAGGACCATTATTTCTCTGTAACTTTACTTTCACAAATTCAGGATCCAATCTATAGGACTTAACAATAGCCCCATAGGCAACAAACTGAACTGGGAATCAGAAATCCCAGATTCTACTCCCAGCTTTGTCAGTGATTTGTTGTGTGATACTGAGCAAGTCACTTCCCTTTTCTGGGTCTTCATTTCTGCATTTAGAAAATGAAGGGGCTGGACCAGAGGACCTCTAAGTAAGGTCCCTTCTATGCTAACATTCTGAGCCTATGTGGAATGCCATATAGACCTTCCTTTTCGTTATTGGAGCCCACAGTGAGCTGAACAGATTCTGCTATTTATGTAGCATAAACATTTTTTTTCCAGTGCCCATAGAGGCATTCCTCAATAGCCCAGTAAAGAAAGGGTTAAAGCTCATGCTCTAAGCAGATCCTACTACTGTTGATAAAATTAAATATGGCTATTTTGGTAGAAACCAGGTAAAAGGCAGAAAAATAAACTTTTCCCCAAACTTTTTCCCCTTAATGTTCCCTCTTCTATGCCCATTTGGTATTTGTTTTTAATTCTGGCTGATATTCAAATTTAAAACCTGATGCACTGAGTTACTTGATATTCTGAAGGCGTTATTTTAAGATGAAACAATGTAAATTCCGATTGGGATGGCAGATGGCTGGCAGTTCACTGTTTGGCAAACCAACTGGTATGGTATGTTAGAAAGTCAGAGCAGCAGGTAGCACAGCTCAATTTGAAACCACCACAGATGCTTGGAAAGGAGCGGGGGAGGGGCACAAGCTGGTCAGGAAATTAAGAACAGTAGTCTGCACTCAGAAGAGAGGAGAAAAAAAGATGATAATTAGCTGAAAGTTTGCTTCTTCCAAGCTATACTTTTTTTTTTTTGGATGTACTCTCTTCCAAAACTGAGAAGGCCTTGTGGAAGTTGGCAGCATTCATTAAAGCTGCTAATTTGTCCTCTGAGCCCTGAGTAGGTGTTGCAAAAAAGGAATCTACTGGAGAGGTGCTGTCCTAAGGTAAGAAGAGCCTAGAAAAAGAAGGGCCTGAACCTATCCTCTGAAAGGGCAAAGCTTTGGAATCAGTGGAGTTCAAGAAGCAATCAGTCTTGAAGCTGAAGGAACATTTCTGAGACCTTTTTCTGTTTGTTTTAGAGTTAATACCATTAGTTCAAATGAGTCATACCAGAGGAAATCATAAACACATTTAGAAGCTGCCAAATCCATTGTCTTCACTGGGGAGTTCTAGACATTAAGGTAGGAGTGAGTGTCAGAAAGGTATCTTTCTGATGTGATAACGGGCTACATTCTCCCTTACATAGATGAATGTCTAGGGAGAGAAAGTTTATTTGCAAATGGGTTATTCAGCTATTCCCACATTCCTTAGGATGTCTAGACCCATTCAAAACCAATGGAATTGTCAACACATTTATTTAAAAGGGTTGGTAGCTTGGCCTACTAGAAAAGAGCTTTGGAGTTGGTGTCAACAAAGGCCCAAGTTCTAGTGCTTGTTCTTCCATTAACTCACTGTATGACTGAACAAGCCACTTCACTCCCTTGAGGTGGTCTGAGTTTCTTTAGCCCTTCCAGTGTGGGCTGTTGTCAGATCTTCTATCCATATTGTATCGCATTGCTTCTGATGTGCTGAGCACAATAAACAAAGTAATCCATTACAACTGGAATCACCAGCCTTTTGTGGGTTTGGTTTTGTTTCTCCTCTATCATTATGACCTCATTATGGAGCTAGCAGAGAAAAGGGAAGTGGATGCAGGTTGGTAATGAGGTTTCCATGCAGAGTAGCATAGGGAAATCTAGCAGCAGCTACACCCACTCTCTCCTATGCGTCTGAGGCAACTGGAGGCAAGAAGGGCATGATGGAAGGAGATAGCTCGAGAGTGATACCAGTAAAGGAAGGAAAGGAAAGGAAGAATTTCAATTATTTTCAATAGCACCTACCTTGTGCCAAGCACTGTGCTAAGCACTTTTAAAAAATTCTTATCTCGGGGCAGCTAGGTGGCACAGTGAATACAGCACCAGCCCTGGAGTTCAAATCTGACCTCAGACACATGACACACTTACTAGCTGTGTGCCCTTGGGCAAATCACTTAATCCCAATTGCCCTGCCTTTTCCCCTCCAAAAAACAAAACAAACAAAAAATCTTCTCATTTGATCCTCCCCAAGGTAGGTGCTGTTATTATTCCCATTTTACAATTGTGGAAACTGAGGCAGACAGAGGTTAAGTGACTTGTTCAGGGTCACACAGCTAGTAAGTGTCTGAAGCCAGATTTAAACTCAGGAGATTCTCATCTACTGATTAAAGACTGATACATCACAAAGTATTGGAATATGTTAAAGTCTGAGAAATTCTGATGATTCTGAAAGATAAAATGAATTTCCATTTGCATAGATATTTATTATTTTGACCAATTAAACTCACAGCTAATAATCTTAGTGCTTTTTGGAAAGTTCAAATAGTTCTCTGTATTTGAGCAAGGTTGACCTATTTTTTACTTGCAAACAAGAAGGTCAATCAACAAAATAGAGGATCTTTCATTTCTGCTACAATATAACCATATTACTACCTGCAAGGGGAAACTAAATTAGCATTTTCAATGTTCTTTAAAAAATTTTTGTTTTTAAACATAACAGCTATACTAAATTTTTTCTAAATGGCAAGGAGTCTTTGGATTTGGAAGCAATAATAAAAACAAAAATTAGCTTTTATTTACTAGACCTCAATAGTTGTAAGAATGCAAAGAGAGGCAAAGGGCTGTGTAAGAAATTTTGACAAAATGATTATTGTCTTTTCCTTTCAATTTGGAAAAACAAGTAAATCAATGTTTATTATCTCTCAGCAAGAGTCCTATTCTTATGCTGCAACATGGTGTGGAGGTGACCTGGGTTTCTCAAAAGCTACACCGATGAAACACATGCTCTGAGAAGTTGTGCCAAAATGGAAAGATTTCTAGTCTACTTCCAAAAAAAAGGCTATGTCTAATGTCTGAGGACCATAAGCATACAGAGGTTCTTCAACTGAAAGTTGGCTACTTATCAAATTATTGTTGTTATATGTTTTTTATATTTCTATTATATATTATACATTTATATAGAAAAACTACTAGACAAATTATTATTATTTTTAACCAAAGCTGATCTATGAAACAAATTAAAAATTTTTAAATGGTCCTCAATCCTAGATAGAGCTCCCTCCTAATTCTACAGTCCTACAGAGCTAGAGTTGACAGAAAATGGGGAAGAGGCATCCAAGAATTGTACAGTTGTTAGAATATTTACAATACTCTACTGCTACTCATTGCGGCATCTTTGTATGTAACCAGTGGTCAAGTGGTTGGTAAACTCTTAGAAGATTAATCAAATCTAGAAGACATTCTTAGGACAAATGAGCTCAAATGACATAAATCGGTTGCAACTAAATGAAAGGGCAGCTCACAAGTTTTCCTCAGAGAACTGAGGAAAGGAGTTGGTCAATGAACAAAAACAAACCACTTTACAACAGACCACATTTAAGGCAATTGTATATTATGTGGAAACATCAGAGGATGAAATACAGAAATTTTATGGTGACTTTAATAAGAATTACTGATTCTCCCTCCTACCTAGCTGACCATTCTTAATGTCTTTTTCTGGACCATCTTTCTATTCTATCTTCTACCTGTGGCTATTCTCAAGATTTTGTCCTAAATTCTCATCTTCTCTTTCTATGCCCTTTTTCTTTAATATCTTATCAGCTCCCAGTGGCTTGATTAGTATCTCTATGCAGATGAATTCCAAATTTATAATTCTTCTTCTCAAACAGGCAGCATTTCACAATGGATAAAGAGCTGGCTTTGAAGTTAGGAAGACCTGTGCTCAAGTTCCATTTCAAACATATACTGGCTATATGACCTTGAGCAAATAATGTGACTTATTAATAAGTTTCAGGTAAAGTGTTGATTTGCGCTGGTTTTTACTTATCCTGGAGTTCCTACTATCAATAAAATCATAAGTCCAGTCCCTAACTAACCCTATGTTAAGCATTAATCACTCACTTAAAGTCTAATCTGTAGAATTTTATTACATGAATGAATAAATGTACACTTCCATTTGAATGTTATATAAACATCTCAAAACCAGCATTTCTGAAAAAGAACTAATTTTTCCCCCCTAAACCTGTCCCTCTTCAAACTTCCCTATATCTATTGAAGGAAATGCCATTCTTCGAGTCAGCTAGATGTGCTACCTTGGTTTTATCCTTGACTCCTCCCTTCCCTTCACTCCCCGTTCACATATTTAATCAACTGCTAAGTTTTGTTTATTCTATTTCTACTACATAGCCCACACATTCATCCTTTTCTTTCTTTCTTTCTTTCTTTCTTTCTTTCTTTCTTTCTTTCTTTCTTTCTTTCTTTCTTTCTTTCTTTCTTTCTTTCTTTCTTTCTTTCTTTCTTTCTTTTTTGGCTGTTCAATGTGCTTTATTCATTCATTCACTTATTTTTAGTTTTCAACAACATCCTTTTCTGTCCACTCATAGGTTCACAACCCTAGTTCAAGTCCTCATTACTTCTCCCCCTGGACTATTACAACAGCCCCCTAGTTTGTCTCCTGTAATTGTCTCTCTCTTCTCTTCAATCCATCTTCCACACAGTTGCCAAAATAATCTTACTAAATAAATCACAGGCCTGAACAAGTAACCCCCCTTGCTTAGGAAGCTTCTATGCCTCCCAATACTTCTAGGAAACAAATGTAAACTCCTCCGTTTGGCATTTAAAGCCCTTCCCAGTCTGGCTCTGGCTTGCCTTTGCACATTTATTTCTGTCTTAAAGGCCCTCCTCCATCAAGGTTTCTTCTATGTAGTTTATGCAGAAGTTCTATTAACTTAAGGCAACAAAGATGACTGTGTTTGCATACACATTTGAAAACAAACAATGTTCAGATATTCTGATGCTAAAAATTTTTCATAAAATATCAAGAATGTGAAATATTATGAAGCAGGACAACAATTTCTTAGAATCATATAGTCTTAGAAGTACAAGAAATTTAAGGGTCATATAGTTAACCTCCCACCCAAACACTATTTTTCAATATATTCTTTGTACCTCTAGCACACAGGGCAGTACATAGAAGATACTAAATAACAGCTTTTAATTGAATAAGATCCTTCAAACTAAGTCAATACAGAGCTTGCTATATGATGACTTCAATGTGCATGTTGGCAGCTAAGAATAGCAAAAAAAAAAATACATTGGAAAATATGATTCAGGATCAAGGGAAAAAAGAGGTTAAAGGATTACATGTCACTGAAAAGTTCGTATCTGTATATAACAGATACTCCACTGGAAGGTGCTGTATGTGGCAAGTATGAACTTTTTACAAAAAAAGAACTTGACTCTAACAGGAAGAAAATAATTTGTTGATGAAGTCATTTCAGAAGCTATCAGTGTGAAGACATCACAGATTGTTAAAAACATAGGTCAAAGTCAATAGCAAATTAGAAAAAAGAATAAAGATGAGAAGATACTGCATGCAATTAGATCTTGAAATTGCTGCCTCTGAAAAATGGGAAAATGGATAAAAAGGCATTGACTTTAATATCACTATTTCTTAGAAAGGTTTTACCAATGAAAAACAATTACCACAGCAAAGAGGTCAAAGTGACTCAGAAAGTACTTTAGCCAACAAACATTTAATCTTTTGGGCAAATATGGCAACCAATTGTAACATCAGCTAGCATACAAGATGATTTGTAACATAGTCCTGAAAAGGAGAGATGTTTACAACTGGAAAAAGGAAGTATAAATGAAAAAACAATGGAAATCAATGGAAAACTTGGTGTGACATACAACTTAGACAGATCATCCTAAGAGGAATCCTAAGTGAAACTAGGAAGGGGGAAATAGATGAAATATAACATATTTGCCAGAATTTCTATAGGGACCTAGTTTCATGATTCATCTTACAAACAAACAAAAACAGCACCTAAGAAAATGAAGTCTACAAAGCAGCTGGACTTTACTTAATACAAAAAGAAGATGGACAGGCTAAGTGTTGCATTGTTATCTACAGAACATTAACAAAACCAGAGGAATGTCTCCAATGCATTTGCTAATCTCTTATGAAGGATCTCTCAAAAGAGCCTAGAATTGTACAGGATGAGATGTGAGAGGGCTGAGATATTTGCAAAGTTGGCAATGCTGCCCACTTCAATAAAAGTATAGTGCTCCTACTGTAGCTGAGTACCTTAGTCCAATGCAGAAGGTCCCTGGGCTACGAGGAAGGCATGTAACTAATGGAAATAACCATCACAGACAACATCTCTGCTTTGTGGCATAGTTTATGCTACACTGACATCACCTCAGAGAAAGCTCAGGATTGGGGAGGCAGAAGCCTTGGCTTCTAGTTCTGCCCTGTCTCTAACTCACTATGTGATCTTGAATAAGTCATCACATCTTGGGTCAGTTCCTTCAACTGTAAAATGAGGATTTTAGACTGGATAATTTCTAAAGACCTTTCAAAGTTCTGAGTCTATTATTTGATGTCCTATTCTCATTATGCACCTCACTCCTTGACCACTGCACTAGCCTGGGGATGGTTCTGCCTGCTTCGAATTTCTTTATTCCAATCCATTCTCCAGCCACTAAAGTGATTTTTCTAAAGTGCAGGTTTGGTCATGTAATCTGTTCCACTCTCTCCCTCACCCCCAATAAACTACAGTGGCTTCCTATTGCCTCCAGGAGCAAATATAAAATGCTGTGTTGGGCATTCAAAGTCCTTTATAATCTAGTCTCCTCCTGCCTTTCCAGTTTTCTTACACCTTACTTCCCGACATACTCTTTGATCCGGTGACACTGGTCTCCTGGCTGTTTTACAAATGAGACACTCTCTCTCTTAGTTCTGGGCATTTTCTCTGGCAGTCCCTCATGCCTTAAATACTCTCCCTCTTCCATTTTGATTTCTAGCTTCCCTGGCATCCTTTATGTTCCAACTAAATTCCCACCTCCTGCAGGAAGCCTTCTCCAACATCTCAACTCTAGTGCCTACTCTCTGTTAAGTATTTCCTTTTTATCTTCTACATAACTTGTTTTGTATAAATTTGTTTATGGGTTGTCTAACCCATTAGACTGTAATGGGTTAGAGGGCAGGGACTATCTTGTGTATTTCCAGTGCTTAGCATGGTGCTGGGAACATAATAGGTATTTAATAAATGTTCGTTGATTGAATTCGAGAAGATATTATGCTGCATTTTTATAGATATAAATCTGAGGTATAGAGAAGTGAACTTACTTGTTAACATTCATACAAGAAATCAATACTACCAGGTCTCCCCGCATAGAGCATAAGTCGTATAAGGGCAGAAGCTGTGTGTTATTGGTTTCTACATTCCTTCAGGATCTAGAATAGAATTTTATACATAGCAGACAGTCAAGTCAACAAACATTTATTAAATGCCTACGCTGTGACCAGAGTAGGGTCCCGTTTTATTTTATTCCCATTACTGGGAATAAAAAAGATACATTAAATTACACTGTCTAGCTTATGAGGTTTTTCCTAGTGGAACTATTTTAATTTAAAATGCGTTATTACCCATGTGATAAAGAGATATGAAAAGGAAGAAAGAAAGGAGAATAAATATTTTTAGGGGAAAAAAAATCTCTTTCTGGTCTAATCTTGAATGTCTGAAAGTGAATTTGGTGGTGGAAAATGCTGGCTGGGGAACCCAAGCACTGTTTCTTTTGGTTGCTTTTACCACCAATTGCATCAAAGAATTTTTCACTGGAATGCTACCAGTATAACAGCACACCCTTCTGTTGTTTCAAAAATGTTATCTATTTAATCAATAATGAAAAGGGTGGTGAAGGGAGAATAGAAAGATCAAGAGGGTAGAGATCTCAACCTAATAAGTGATACTACTTAGACAACGGTCTATGATAAGGACCAGGAAAATATACATGAGACCAAAGATAGGTGGGAAGAAAAAAGTATGGACATTTCTGGAATTGGTAGTAAATATCAACATACTTATTCAACCAGATGAAATCTCCAAGAATTTAGATCCAGGGATAAATACCTTGACCAAATCCCCTTTCATAGATTTTTGACTTTTTAATCTTTTTTTGTTTACTTGGCTTATTGGTTACAGAAAAGATATATTTCTGGTTTGATTTGGAGGGAATAGTGGGGAGGAAGGGAGATGTAGAGGAAGGATCTTTTGACACCATTAAAAAAAAATCCAATCCACTACAATGAAATCTATTATTGACCCACTGACTGGAATTAGGATAGGGGAGGAGGAGCAACCTGAGGAAAGGCTTTGCAAATCTTGGTCTGTATATTAATCCCATTCTGTCCATTCCTCTTTGACATGCAATCAACATTTTCTTTGGCAGGTAGGTGTACCCATAGGCCCATAAACAAAGGGAAGAAATAGAAGAGAAAAGAAGATACAGTTTCGTTTTTTTTAAGTGCAAATATTAAAAATGAGAAGAGGGAAAATAAACCTTGTGTCTGAGGTCTAATAAAATTATTTCCCTCCTAAGTTTCTTGGACTTGTCCATGGGGGAAAGAATAATATGCTAAAAAAGAAAGAAATAGAAAAAGGTCATCCTTTAAGAAGATTAAGAATTAGACAGCTATAAGTGAGGCATTGGAAATTCTCTAGTACAACCAGTTATTTGGACTTGAAAACAACATGGCAAGGAGAGGAAACGGTGAAAGAGCTAATGCTGTAAAAAACAAGCAAACAAAAACAAGACACAAACTATTACTGCCACCCTATGAAGGTCAATTTAGGGAAAACAAAAACAAAACAAAAAAGGGTTTATAAATGTGGGACTGGAGAAAAACGAAAACCGAAAAGGTGAAGTGATGTCCCAATGTCACACAGTAGGTGATTCAACAGCAGAGCTGAGACTAGGACCTTGACTTACTCTTATTTTCATTCTCTTTCCTCTGCACCAGAGGATAAGGAACAGAGGATGACAGCAGGGTTACTTCAGTAGATGTCCAACTCTATTTGCCTGGGCAAAGCTGCCTCTTAGAATGAAAATCACTTAAATCATAGGCTGAAGAAAGGAATGAGAAGTCATTGCTAACTGAAACTACTACTTAATGGCACAAGTACATGAAGAACCACAAAGGTCACTCAGGTATGCATTGCAATTCCTTTGACTTTTTTATGTGTTTTAGGTGTCAATGATTGACTTCTACCATCCAGAATGAACATAAAATAGTCAGCAAAAGTACAAATTCTCTGTTGCTAGATTGTAGGGTCCTAGAGGGCAAAGAAAATGATATATTCTTATCTCAATAGGGCAGCTGGGTGGCGCAGTGGATAGTGTGCCAGGCCTGGAGTCAGGAAGACTCCTCTCCCTGAAATCAAATCCAGCCTCAGACACTTACTAACCAATCCTGTTTGCCTCAGTTTCCTAATCTATAAAATGAGCTAGAGAAGGAAATAGCAAACCACTCCAATATTTTTGCCAAGAAAACCCCAAAATGAGGTCACAAGGAGTCAGACACAACTGAAAATGACTGAACAGCCCCAATAGATGTAAGCTCCCTCAGGGCAGAAGTAGGTATGTCAAAGAAGACTGGCCAAGGAATAGCAAAAACATTTGGCTTAGTAGACTTTAAAGAGAGAGACAACTTCTGTGCTCATGGCTTGGGACTCTGACAGTTCTCCCTTTGACCTCCCCCAAGAGAAGGAGGAGATTTCTTTTTTCTCTTTCTTTCTGGTAGTAATGGTGCAGCAAGCACATGTGTGTGTCTGTGTGAGACTGAAAGTGGATTTCAAAGTTCTAGCTGCCTCTTCTGTTTTGGATTTCTTTTTCTGTGTACAAATGACCAGAATAGTGATTCAGAGAGATGGACTTTTTGAATCTGGTGGCTATCTATCTTGAGAGTAGTTCCTGCCTTTCTGACTGCTGGATGCCCTGTGGAAGGTCACTCCTGCAGCTACTATAATGTTTCTCAGGAGAAAGATGTAACTATTAGCCAGCAGATGAATCCAAGTCATGCTCTAATTCTAGGAGATATGAACCTTGAGGACACAATCAGTCAATAAACATTTATTAAGGTTCTTATATGTATCAGGCATTGTGCTAAGTGCTGGAGATACAAAGAAGGGAAAAAGGCAATCCCTGCTCTCAAGAAGTTCACAGTCAAATGGGGGAGACAACATATAAACAACTTTATACAAACAGTGTATATACAGGATAAATTGGAAAAATCAAGAGAGGGAAAGTACTAGAACTAAAGAGGATTGGACAAGATTTCCTATTGAATGTGAGGGAGAAAACTAGGGAAGCCAAGAAGGAGAGATGAAGAAGGAGAGCCTTCCATGCCTGGAGGATCGACATTAAAAATGCCTGGAGTCGGGGAATGTAGAGTCCTCCTTGAGGAACAACAAGGAGGTCAGGTTCATTGGAATGATGATGATATGTATATGAGTGTGTGCATAGATGCAGGTGTATAGAATAAGAAGACTAGAAAGGTGGTAGACTATGAAGGACTTTGGATGCCAAATAGTGGGTTTTATATTTAATCCTGGAAGTGATCTCAAGCCACATGGTCAGCCCTATCCTTTAAAAAGATCACTCTGACTGCTAAGAAGAACATGAACTGGAATGGGGAGAGACTTGAGTCAGGTAAAACCAAACAGCAGACGACTGAAACGGCTTGGGTGTCAGGTGACGGCAGGTCACAGGACAGAAAGAGAAACTGTGCTTTACCACTGATTGAATACAGTGGCTGAGAGGGGAGGATCACACCTGGGTTTTAAACCTGGGTGACTGGGAGGACGGTGGGACCCTGAACAGTAACAGAGCAGTTAAGAAGAGGGAAAGGTAGGCACATTACAAAGATAATGAGTTCAGATTTGGATGCGTGTTTAAGATATCTATGGGACTTCTAGATCAAGATGTATGACAAACAATTGGTGTAAGCACAGAGGTTAGGGCTAGAAAAGTAGATATGAGGATCATCAGCATAGAGATAACTCAATCTATGGGAACTGGTGAGATAAAGAAGTGAAATGCACAGTGGAAGAAGAGAAGAGGACAGAGGAGAGAACCTTTTGGAATACTCACCTTTAGTGGGTGTGACCCATGGACGAAGAACTAGCAAGGGAGACTGAGGGAAGATAAAGGGAAGAGGAAAACCGGGAAAGAGTAGTATTGTGAACACTTAGAGAGAATATAGTGTCAAGGAGATGAGAGTAATCAACAGTATCAAAGTCTGCAGAAAGGTCAAAAAGGATGAAGATTCAGAAAAGGCCATTAGGTCTGACAATTAAGAGATAATTTGCTCAGACAGAATATCTTACCTTTTGATATTTTTAGCACCAACCTCCCAGGAGTGTATGAGTGATAGGTTACTGTTGTATATTTTAAGGCTTTGTCAATGCACACTTATGAGTATTTTATGTTTTAAACAGTTCTTTTGTTGTGGAGAAAATAAATAACTGTCCCATATCTGATCTGCCTTGAACATGTAGTACCTTTTTAGATGGTATTCTACTAATCTCTTTTAGGGAGACCCCTGAAATGAGTCAAACCAAAGCTTTGTTTAAACAATTACAGGGGCATAATGAGGCTTAAATTTGGTTAGTATGAGTCCAGAACTGGGTCCCTTAGTGGGTGGGAGATGTTGTCCCAGCCCCTTGAACCAACAGTCTGTTACATTTATTAATCATGGATACATCATGGTGTAGTGGAAGAGATTCTAGGGAATTTGACTCCAGTCCTGCTCCACAACTGTTGTGCAAACAGCTAGGTGGCACAGTGGATAGATCACTAGGCCTGGAGGCAAGAAGTCCTGACAAAATCTGGCCTCTTCCTACTAGCCGTTGACTCTAGTCACTTGACTGCTCTCTGCCTCTGCTTTCTCAATTTTAAAATGGAGATCTTAACTGCACTTATGTCAGAAGGTTATTGTGAGAATCAAATGAGATATGCTTTGTCAAGTGCCTAGCACAGTGGCACACAGTAGGACACTACTACGGATATGACTTGGGAAATGTTCATTCCCTCATAAGTAAAATAAGTACAAATTAAATACAAGTCAGTTTCAATGAGGGTTGAGACACTAACAGCTACAGATATTAGGAATAACCTCATGTAAGAAGCAATACTTGAACTGAGCTTCAAAGAAAGCTAGGGTTTCCAAGAGGTGGAAGTGAAAAGAGTATATTCTAGGCATGGGGGAAAGCCTGTGAAAAGGCATGGAGAGGGGAGGTGGCATTTCATGTGTGATTAAGTGTAAGTAGGATGGTTTGGCTAAATCACATAGCAGGTGGAGGTAGAGGTGGAGGTGGAAGTGGGGAGGGGTAATGTGAAATAAGAATGAAAAGGCTGGCTCCAACCAGACTGTGAATATCTTTAAATGCCAAACAGAAGAGTTAGCATTTGATTCTAGAGGCAAGATAAGGTCACTAGAACTTTTAGAGAAGCTCTCAGACCTATGCTTTAGTAATGTCACTTGGCAGCTATATGAAGAATGGATTTTGGGGGAAAAAAAGTAGACACTTGAGGCAGGGAGGCCAAGTTGAAGGGTATTGTAATACTCCTGGCAAGAGGTGAAGGGACCTGAATAGGATGGTTACTGTGTGAGTGGAGAGGAGGATGGGTATAACAGATGTAGGCACAGAATGCATAGGACTTGGTAGCTGGAAATGGAATACAAGAGAGTGAAGAGTCAAAGATGGGGTGGTGAATCTGGGTGACTGAAAGGATGATTCATAGAAATCAAGAAATTTGGAAGAAGGTTAGGTTTTGGGAAAATGAATTCCTTTTCAGATATGTTTAATTTGAGATTCTGGAAATATCCAAAGGACAACTGGTGATAAAAGGACTGAAGCTCAAGAAAGAGACCAGAACTAAATGTATAGATTTGGAAGTAATTATGATAAAGATGATAACAACCCTTGGGAGCTTCAATGAGATCACCAAGAGAGTACATGGACAGAAGAAGATACCTGGATGGATCTTTGGGTTATACCCATAGTTAGGGTATATCTCCATGTCAATGATGATCCAGCAAAGACTGAGAAGGAATGAGTAGATAATTAGGAAAAGAGCTAAGAGAGCAGGGTCAGGAAAATCAAGAGAGGAAAGCATTTCTGAGCAGAGAGGATGGTCAACAGTGTCTAATACTACAGAGAGATCAAGAACTTGAACCCTAGTCTCCTGACTCAAAGACTAGAGCTCTGACGACTGGATTATACTTCAATGTGTAGCTGAAATTGGGAAGGACCTGATAAAATTTCCAAAACAGTGGAAAGAACTGGGGCTAATAGGTATAATTTAACATGAGTTATAGTTAACAAACATAACTTGTTATTCCGATTCTTTACTTACCCTGGCAGGAGAAATCCATTTGAAAGAGTGTTGAGTATGTGAGATCTAAAAATACAAAGATGCAGCAAGCCTTCAATACCAATAATGGCTTGAGGTTCTCTTGGGAACAAGGCAAACAAGTCCTCCAATAGGCCTTCTTCCTTTGTCAAGATCCTTGCAACCTTGACTGAATGCACTCCTCTCTCCACAGAATTAAAGGGGATGGACTATATTCAAGGTTTCAAGTTGTTCCCAAGTGGTTAATTCCAAGAAAAGCTACAATTCTAGTCAATGATATGAAAATACTGTGTTTTGCAAAGACACCGTCTTACTAAAGTGCTTCAGAGGAGGAGTTAATCACCCCAGTTAACATATTTTTTTTTCCTGTGCATTCTGACAAAAAGGAGGAAAGTCTTTAAATAATTTGGAATATCTAATTATTCCTACACTGCAAGTGTGAGTAAAAAGGAATTACAGAGCTAGTAGACATGCTATATATAGATCATCTAATGCAGAGATTCTTAATCTAAGATGAGTGAAAATTTTTTTATTGTTGCTTTAAGTATTTGATAACTATTTCAACACAACTGATTTCTTTTGTAATCCTATGTGTTCTATTTTATGCATTTAAAAACCTTACTCTCAGGAGAGGTCCACATGTTTACCAAACACATATACAGTTAACAACCTTTGATCCAGATCAGCCCCTAATTTAATAGATGAAAAAAAACTAAAGGCTAAAGGAGGAAAGTGACTTGCCCATGGTCACATAGCAAGTTCATGCCTGAGCCAGTAAAACAACCCAGTTTCCTGATATCTCAACAATCATCAAATATCATCAATCATTATGGAATCAAATCCTGGTTTTATCTCAGCCTTAGGCAGAACATTACTTTCAAACTCACTCTGAACCATTACTGAAGTGGGACTTATCCACAGCCCCATTATTTTCACCAGGTTTATGAGCTGTCAAAACCTCTGCAGCTTTTGGTCTGCTCTGCTTTGAACTGCACTGGGGAAAAAACTATGTCTATGGTGCATCTCTCTCAGAGGGGCTTCGGTTATCTTCCTTACCCTGAGCACTAACAGTCACTGAAATTTTATCCTACAACTAAGAAGGATCAGAATTATCATACATGTTTTGCTTGTCAGTGATGTCCTGTGTATATTCCTTTTTCCAGGAGAATGAGAACAATCTTCCCCATATCTCTTTAGCTCTTTTCCTTTTATAAGCTGATGTTTACTGAAAATTTTAGATTGGTTTATAGCTGACTTATTATGGTTTTTACTGGCTTGACTCCTGACAAAGATGCTAGTAATTACTAAAATTCTGGTCAATATCATAATACTGTGGGTAGAGCCAAGATGGTAGAGAGAATCCAGGAAGCTATCTGAGTTCTCCCCAGTTCCTTCAGAAACAATGTTAAATTAAGCCTCTAAAAGAATTCTGGAGTGATGGAATCCACAAAAAGACAGTGAAATAATTTTTGAGCCCAAGATACCTTAGAAAGACTTCAGGAAAGTTCTCTCTCACTTAGGTAAAAGGAGAGTGCAGCCCTTGTGCAGGTGGTGTCCAGGTAAGTCAGGGAAAGGCTCTCAGTCACAGCACAAATCAGCATTCAAGCCCCCGCAGTCCTGGCTCAGCAGGTCAGTGGCACAGCAGGCCAGGTATGAGTCTTCCAGCCCCAGTGCAGCTGACAAACTGTAAGTCCCAGAACTGAGAGCACAACAGGTGTGACTAGACCCTGGTCAACCTAGCACAGTGGGCAAGCCACCAACCCCAGAGGTCCCAGAACATAAAGTCAGTGACCAGGCCACTGGCACCCAATTCAAGAAGCTTAGGACAGTGACCGCTGTACCCCAGGAACAGAACTCAACTTTAAAAAATAAGCAAAAAACAAAGAGCCCTGACCATAGAAAGCTACAATAGCAACAGGGAAGATCCAAATACAAACTCAGAAGAAGACAACAGTATCCAAATGACTACATGCAAAGCCTCAAAGGAGAATATGAAAAAGTCTCAAGCCCCCCAAATCCTCTGGATGAGCTCAGAAGGATTTTAAAAATCCAAATAAGACAGGTAGAAGAAAAATTGGGAAAAGAAGTGAGAGTTATTCAAGAGAATTATGAAAAAAGAGTTAACAGCTTAGAAAAGGAAACACAAAAATTGATAGAGGAAAACAACTTAAAAAAAACAATTGGCCAAATGGGAGGGAAAAATCAACTTAAGAAAATAAATCCTTTAAAAGTAGAATTTGCAGGGAGGCTAGGTGGTGCAGGGAGTAAGAGCTCTGGCCCCAGAGTCGGGAGGACCGGATCGGTTCCACCCTCAGATACTTAACACCCACACAAAATAACTGGCCATGTAACCTCGAGCAAGTTACTTAACCCCAATTGCTTTAAAAAAAAAAAGTAGAATTTGCCAAATGGAAAAAGAGGTACAAAAGTTAACTGAAGAAAATAATTCCTTGAAAATTAGAATTGGGCAAGTAGAAATTAATGACTCTGAGACAAGAATCAGTCAGACAAAATCAAAAGAATGGAAGAATAGAAGAAAATGTAAAATACCTCATTGGAAAAATAACTGACCTGGAAAATAGATCCAGAAGATATAATTTAAGAATTATTGGACTACCTGAAGGTTATGATTAAAAAGGGATAGCATTTTTCAAGAAATTATCAAGGAAAACTTCCATGATATCCTAGAACCAGAGGGTAAAATAGTCATTGAAAGAATCCACTGATCACATCCTGAAAGAGATTTCAAAATGAAAACTACAAGGAATATTGTAGCCAAATTCCAGAACTATCAGGTCAAGGAAAAAATAATGCAAGCAGCCAGAAAGAAACAATTCAAATATCAAGAAGCCGCAGTCAGGATTTCACAGGACTTAGCAGCTTCTATATTAAAAGGGTTGGAGGGCTTGGAATATCATATTTTGGAAGGCAAAAGATTTGGATTACAACCAAAAGTCAACTACACAGAAAAACTCAACATAATCTTCCAGGGTAAAAGATGGACATTCAATGAATTGGAGACTTTTCAACCTTTCCTGATGAAAAGACCAGAGCTGAAGAGCAAATTTGATCTTTAAATCAAGACTCAAGAGAAGCATAAAAAGGTAAACAAGATAGAAAACAACAACAACAACATGGTATTCAATGAGGTTAAACTGTTTATATCCCTACATGGGAAGATGATACTTGTAACTCTTAAGAACTGTATCTCTATTAGGACAGTTAGGAGTATACTTAGACAGAGGATGTGGGTAATAATTTGACTTTGATGTGACAATAAAAACAAATTTATTAAGGGGCAAAAAAAAGGCTTCTACTGGGAGAAGAAGAAAGAGGGAGGTAGAATGGGGTAAATTGTATCACATGAAGAGGCTTGAAAGACCTGTTACAATAGAGGGAAAGAAGGGGGAGATGGGCATTATTTGGACCCTACTCTCATTAGATTTGGCTCAAAGAGGGAATAACATAAACACTCAGTTTGGTAAAGTAATGTATCTTACCCTATAAGGAAGTAGGAGTAGAAGGGGAAAAAAGGTATGTATATGACATAAAAGGAGGGTAGATTGAAGGAGGTGGTGGTCAGAAGCAAAACACTGGTGAGGAGGAAAAGGGTGAAAAGAGAGAGAAAGGGAAAAGACTAACCAGTAAAATTAGGATGGAGAAAAATACACAGTAATCATAACTATGAATGTGAATGGGATGAATTCTCCCACAAAATGGAAGTAGATAGCAGAGTGGATTAAAAACCAGAATCCTACAATATGTTGTTTACAAGAAATATATGTGAAGTAGAGAGACACACACAGACAGAGTAAAGGTAAAAGGCTAGAGCAGAATCTATTATGCTTCAACTGAAGTTAAAAAAATTGCAGTGGTAGAAATCCTGATCTCAGACAAAGCAAAAGCAAAAATTGATCTAATTAAAAGAGACAAGGAAGGAAAATACATTTTGCTAAAAGGTAACACAGACAATGGAGTAATATGAACTAGTGGTATAGCACAAGTGGTATAATATCCAAATTCTTAGAGGAGAAGTTAAGTGAGTTACAGGAAGAAATAGAGAGCAAAACTATACTAATGGGGGGAACTCAACCTCTCCCTCTCAGTACTAGATAAATTTAACCACAAAATAAACAAGAAAGAAGTCAAGGAGGTGAATAGAATTTAAGAAAAATTAGTTATGATATACTTCTGGAGGAAAATGAATGTGGATAGAAAGTAATTTTTTTTCCAGCAGTACAAGGCACTCCCCCCCCCCACACACAAAACTCACCATGTATGAGGGCATAAAAATCTCATATTCAAATGCAGAAAGGCAGAAACATTAAATGCATCCTTTGCAAATCATGATAAAATAAAAATTATATGTAATAAAAAGCCATGGAAAGATAGATTAAAAACTAACTGGAAACTAAATAATCTAATGCTAAAGAACGAGAGAGTCAAACAACAAATTGTAGAAATAATCAATAATTTTATCAAAGAGAATGACAATAATGAGATAATATACCAAAATTCAAGGCATGCAGCCAAAGGAGTAATTAGGAAAATTTTATATCTCTCAATGCTTACATGAATAAAAGAGAAAATGGGTGAAGGAGTCCTACCAAATTTCTTTTATGACATAAATATGGTGCTGTTACATCAGGAAGAACCAAAACAGAGAAAGAAAATTACAGACCAATTTCCCTAATGAATATTGATACAAAAATTTTAAATAAAGAATTAGCAAGGAGATTACAGCAATATATCAAAAGGATCATTACCATCATTATCAGGTGGGATTTATACCAAGAATGCAGGGCTGACAGAATATTGGGAAAACTATTAGCATAACTGATCATATCAATAACAAAACCAACAAAAATCACATGATTATCTCAATAGATGCAGAAGAAGCTTTTCTTTTGACAAAATTCAGCATCCATTCCTATTAAAAACACTAGAGAGCACAGGAATAAATGGAGCTTTTCTTAAAATGATAAGTAGCATCTACCTAAAACCATCAGTAAGCATTATCTGTAATAGGGATAAACTAGAAGCATTTCTAATAAGATCAGGGGTGAAACAAGGATGACTATTGTCAACACTCATTCATTATTGTTCTAGAAATGTTAGTTTTAGCATTAAGAGAAGGAAAAGAAATTCAAGATATTCAAATAAATAATGCAGAAACATAATTTATACTTAAAGGATGATAAAATAAGCAAAGGAGGAGAGCAAGGAATAGTTTACCTATCAATCTACGGAGAAGGGAAGAATTTATGACCAAACAAGAGATAGAGAACATTATGAAATACAAAATGGATAATTTTAATAAATTTTTAAAGTTTTTGCACAAACAAAACCAATGTAACCAAGATCAGAAGGAAAACAGAAATATGGGAGACAATCTTTATAGAAGTGTTTCTGGAAAAGGCCTCATTTCTCAAATATATAGAGAACCAAAACAAAATTTATAAGAATACAAGTCATTCCCCAACTGATAAATGGTCAAAGTAAACGAACAGGCAGTTTTCAGATGAAGAAATTAAAGCTATTTATAGTCATATGAAAAAATGCTCTAAATCACTGCTGATTAGAGAAATGGAAATTAAAACAACTGTGAGATACCACTTCACACCTACGTAATTGGCTAATATGACAGAGCAGGAAAATTATAAATGTTGGAGAAGATGTAGGAAAATTGGGACACTGATTTGAGGAAGTGAGGAATTATTGGTGGAATTATGATGTGACCCAACCATTTTGGAGAGTAAGCTGGGACTATGCTCAAAGTATAATCAAACTGTGCAAACCCTTTGATCCAGCAATGCCACTACTAGGTTTGTATCCCAAAGAAATCATAAAAAAGGGAAAAGGACCCACATGGACAAAAATATAGCAGCTCTTTTTGTGGTGGCCAAGAATTGGAAATTGAGGGGATGCCATCAACTGGGGAATGGCTGAACAAGTTGTGGCACATGAATGTAATGGAATACGACTGTATGATAAGAAATGATGAAGAGACAGACTTTAGCAAAACCTGGAGAGACTTATATGAACTGATGCTGAATGAAGTGAGCAGAACCAGGAGAACATTGTACACAGTAAGAGCCACAGTCTGTGATGATTGATTTTGATAGCCTTTCTCAGCAATGCAAGGACCTAAAACATTTCCAAAGGACTCATGATGGAAAATGCCATTCATATCCAGAGAAAAAACTATGGAGTCTGAATGCAGAGTGAAGCAAAATATTTTTTTTTTTATTTTGTTCTGTTTTTTTCTTTCTCATGCTTTTTCCCATTCATTAAAATTCTTCTATACAACATGACTAATGTGAAAATATGTTTAATAGGAATGTATATGTATATATATTATATGTATATCAGATTGCATGCCATCTTGGGGAGGGAGGAGAAAAATGTAAAACTTATGGAAGTAAATGCTTAAAACTAAAACTAAATAAATAAACAAACAAACAAATAAATAAAAAGAACCTGCAAAGACTTACATGAACTGATGCTGAGTGAAGTGAGTAGAACCAAGAGAATATTGTACACAGTAATGGCAGCATTGTGGGATAATCAGCTATAGTCAAATTAGCTCTTCTCAGTAACAAAATGATCCAATGCAATCCCAAAAGACTCAAGATAGAAAATGCTATCCACATCCAGAGAAAGAACTGTGGAATCTGACTGCAGATCAAAGAATATTATTTTTGCTTTTTTTTTGTTTTTTCTTGACTTTTCCTTTTTGTTCTGTTTCTTCTTTCACAAAATGACTTATGTGGAAATATGTTCACATGATTACACATGTATAACCTATATAAGATTGCTTACTGTCTTGGGGAAGTGGGATGGGAGAAAGTGAGAAAAATTTGGAACTCAAAATTTTATAAAAAATGAATGCTGAAAACTATCTTTACATGCAAATGGAAAAAATAAAATATTACTTCAAAAATGTGTGTGTGTATATATATAATACACACATACACACACACACATATATATCATAATACCTCTTCTTATCAACTAAAATTTCTAGTCTAGTGCAAATAGCAATCACAGCTAACAATTTTATAAAACTTTGAGGTTTGGAAAGGGCTTTATATACATTATCTTATTTAACACAACAATCTTGAGGTAAGTGGTAATTATTATTATTATTATCCCTAGGAATTATTCCCCCTTAGGAAACTAACACCCTAAGAGATAAAGTAACTAGCCTATGATAAATAAGCATCTGAGACAATAGCTAAATCCAGTTCTCCTTGATTCCAAGTCTAGCAATTCAATAATTAGTGTTCTCTTATGCTGTACTATTTCATTTGGATCATATCTCATCAGCTCTCAAAGACTGATATATATCCTTATCCATTTTCCAGAGTTCTGACCCCATACCACCAACTTCCTTTTCATTGTTATTGTTTAGTACTTTTTCAGTTGTGTCTGATTCTTTGGGACCCTCTTGGATTTACTTGGCAAAGATGCAGGAGAGATTTGCTAATTCCTTCTCCAGTTCATTTAAAAGATGATGAAATGGAGACAAACCAGGTTAAGTGACTTGCCCAGAGTCACACAACTATTAAGTGTCTGGGGTCAGATTTGAACTCAGTAACAGGGGTCTTATTGACTGACTTGGTAAATAATTGTTGATTATGACACAGCATGGTAGTAGAAAGAGCCTTGGATTCAGAATCCTTGCAGATATCCAAATTCTGGTTTTAGTCCTATTTGACCTGGGGAAAGTCATTCATCTTCTCTAGGCTTCAGTCTCCTCATTTTTAAACTGAAGGGCTTCAAATGCACACATCTAAGATCCCTTCCCAATCTCTGAACTCTGATTTATCAAATGACTAATTCTGTAAGTAGCTCATGTGATCAGATTTGATCAAATGGATTCTCCCAAGTATGCAGGGTAATTCAAGATGAAGGTCTTATATTAAATAGAATATATAAGCCCTTGCCTACATGAGAACTTATCTGGTAATAAGAAATAACACTCCCCCAAATATATGAAGACTAAGAACTTCCTTCTTTGGCTGAGACTAGAGACTATGAAATAATTTGATTTTAAATATGGTGCAGTGTATGTTCATGTTGGCACTAAATAGGAACAATAACTCCAGCTGTATAGAAATAATAAGTAGCAGCAGTAGTAGTTTGTATGTATGTAGAAGTTTATGGCTACAAAGCACTGTAATAGAAATTGTTGTGTTGAGAGTACTGGTTTTGGAGTCAGAAGACCTGAGTTCAAATTATTGGTTCTACCATTTAACATGATCACTTAGCAAATCACTTAGCACAGCTATAAAATGATGGTCTCCTTCCAAACCTCCCTATAACAACTGTGTGAGGTAGGCAGGAAAAGTATTATTATCTCTATTTTACAATGAAGAAACCTGAAAAAATATACCTCAAGTGACATAGTTAGTAACTGATGTGGGACTTGAACTCACATTTGTGATTTCAAGTTCAGTAATATATTTTATTTCAATTGAGTGTGTGTGTGCATGTGTGTGTGTGTGTGTGTGTGTGTGTGTGTGTTCAAATAAAAGTTCAGTCTGTGATGGGAGGTACATGAATCTCCTTTAATTGTCCTTGTCTATAACACTATGGTGCTGCAAATCTGTGGGAAGCAAAACCTTGTTGCCAAGGAACTCCATTTTTTTTAAATGAACAGAGCTCCAGAAAGAGAACTTTTCACAGAAAATGGCTGTTTTCCTGAAACGCCCTCTCCCAAGAATGTTTTTCAGCCTTCTGTGAAGCGTCAGTGAGCTTTCAAAGTCTTGACTTTGCTTCCAGATTTTCTGTCAACCACGTGAGCATATGTGAGAGTGCATGTGAGGATCCCTCACTCTGGCCTGCAGTTCTGTGAAAATTCTGAGAAGCACAATATAATGTATGCATCCCTCTGCCCCCAAATGGAGAGGAAGCCTGGAAAAATGACTCTAATTGCGGAAGTACACCCTAAAGACTGCTCAGATGGTCAATGAGGAGATTGTAATGTGGTTTCCCAGCTGAGCAGCCTGGAATGTCCTCATATACAGCATAGCAGAACTGATTTTTTTTTTAAAGAAAGGGAAAAGATAGTCAAGTCCTCCCCCTACCCCCCACCTCACTCCCACCCCATTGCTGTTGTTGCCTCTCCAAAACACTGGATCTGGCACTTGCTCTGATCCCTGGAGTTTGGTGCATGCTTGATTCACAGACTGCAGCATGTCTGCACCAGATGGCCTGGAGTTAATGAACACAAACTCATCACTTTTGCTCACCAGGGAAATGTGCAGCTCCATCTGATTTGTACTCTCCCACTAAAAATATTTTAGTATTTTTAGTGAGCATTTTACTGTTACAAAGTGGCACTTTAGGAGAGCATTACAAGAACAGAGATTATATAGCAAATTCCATTCTACCCCAAAGTACAAAGTGGTCTACATTATCTTTACTCTTTGCAAAGTTAAAGTTAATACATTAGAGGATGGTCCTAGATTCATCTAGAAATGGCAATGCTGGCTGTATGCTTAGCCTTTCAGGTTCACAAATATTTGATTGTGACATTTATAGGAGGTACTACAGCACAGTGTGGGTGGAGGAGAGGGGTCTGGGAATAAGGAGACCAGGGTTTCGTCCTACTCTGCTATGAGGTGGCTCTGGAAACTTAGGGTCTCTGGACCATAGGGTCTCCCTATTTTACATAAAATGAAGGGATTGGGCTAAACGATCTCCATGGTCCTTTGCAGCTCACAATTCTATGACTGTTTGGGTTCCAACTTAACAAAGGCAATTTCTGTGAGTCTCAGGTGTGTTGGATACATTTTAGAAAACATCCAGGTAAAATCCATCATAATGAACTCAGAGGAGCTCTCCATTTTTTGTTTTGTTTTGTTTTTGTTTCTTGGTTAAGGGCATTTTGTCAAAGTAAATGAACCTTTAGTCTTCAATGCCAGTAGTTAAAACAGAGTGGGCAACCAACTTCTCTGAACTAAATTACCCAGAATAAAAGAAGAAATAGCAGAAAGAGGGAGGTGTCATACACACCCCACCCTTACCTTTTTTTTTCTCCTGTAAGCTGCTGGTTATTTTTGTGTTGTTGATCTTTTGGGTTTGGGGGAAGTGGAAAGGGGGGGGGGGTTTTTTTTTGTTTTTTGGGGGGGGGGGGCAGGGCAATTGGGGTTAAGTGACTTGCCCAAGGTCACATGGCTAGTTAAGTGTTGTTGTCTGAGTCTGTATTTGAACTCAGGTCCTCCTGACTCCAGGGCTGGTGCTCTATTCACTGCACTACCTATCAGCCCCAAGAAGAAGGGTTTTGATGGTTTTTGCTAATGCCATTAGAATGACTGAAATGTGGAATAGGGGAAGTGAGTTAAATGATAATTTCTACTAAATGATGAGACCAAAAAACCTGATAGAGCTCAGCCCCAGCTCTGGTTTCTTGCTCCCTCTTTGTAGTGTAAACAGCACATAATCAAGTGTTGTTTTTTTTAAATTATAAGAGATAACATTTGAGCTTTATGACAACCACGTGATACAGATAGTATAAATATTATCTCCATTTTACAGATGACAAAACTAAGACTGAGAGTTACCAAGTCACACAGCTAGGAAGTATCAAAGCTGGGGCTCAAACTCAAGTCTTGTTGCTCCCAGTCCAGAGCTCATGCTGCTCTGCCCATGGCTACTTCTCCTTAAAAGTAGGGCAATCACATACACAAGCACCAGAAAAACATAGCAATATGCAACAAACAGACACTTAAATAGCTTCGCATTTTAATTGCTTGTTATAATGTGGCTGGCTGATGCTGATTAACAGCTTAGTCATATGCAGTTTGAGTCTTGCCCATTCTACTTGCCATTGCTTCATTCTGCCTAGAAGGTCTTGGGCAGCCAATGCCGATATGCAAAACGTGTACTGGTGCTTTGGAATTGCCTGCATCATACAAGGCATTATATCTGGGAAGAAATATAAACAGCACTGAGTCTGATCCCCTCTCATTTTGCAGCTAAAGAAAACCTCATGTGGATGCTTTACATCCATTTTTCCATTTTTAAAAAACTGGAAAGAGGGGACAGGGATACTTCTGTCTGGACCCCAAAGGGTCAATATTCCCAAATGTCCCAGGGTACTTGTAGCCTTGATTCATTGTCTTGCTTTATTTAATAGTGTCCAAATCTTAAAATAGAAGGAAAAGTGGAAGCTAAACAGAACAAAATGTTTTTGTTTGGTTTGGTTTTGCTCTAATGATTGCAAAAAAGTATCAGGCTGTTTTATTTTGTAGCAAGTAAAATGTCTGTGTGATCTTCAAGGACTGAAACTCAGTTGAGTTAATCTGGGATGAAGAAAACTTGGGGATATCCCTAAATAAGCAGAAAAAGTAACTCTGTGGTGCAGCATGCTATAAGCAAGGCAACAAGCAACAAACATTATGTATCTGGTGCTGTGCTATGCCCTGGAGATACAAATATAAGCAAAAGACAGATACTGACCTCAAGGAGCTTATATTCAATGAGAGAAGCCATCTCACAAAAGGAAGCTAAAAAGCTGGTGGGAAGAGGACCAGGTACTTGTGTATTATGGGCAAAGGGAATGATGTTACAAGTACACAAAGTCAGAAGAGCGAGGAGAGGAATGAAAGTTGACTGGCCTGCCCTTTCCTACCCTCTATTTTTTTTTTTTTGCCTTTTGGGGGGGAGGGGCAATTGGGATTAAGTGACTCGCCCAAGGTCACACTGCTAGTTTTTGTGTTAAGTGCCTGAGGCCAGATTTGAACTCAGATCCTCCTGACTCCAGGGCCAGTGCTCTATTCACTGCGCCACCTAGCCTCCCCCCTACCCTCATTTTTTAGCTAATGTAATTTTCTGGGCTGCATTAAGAGGGTCATAACTTCCAGGAATAGGGTGGTGGTCATCTTTCCATACTTTGCTCTAGTCAGACCTCATCTGGCTACTGTGTTCACTTCTGGGCAACATTGTTTAAGAAGGATGCTGATAAACAGAAGTATATCTACAGGGGGGCTAACCAGGATGTTTGGTCAGTCAAATGACTGGTGGTAGAGATGCAGAATTTTGAGTCCACGTCATATGAGAATCAACTGAAAAAAAAAATGGGGGTGTTCAATCCAGAGAAGGGCAAACTCAAGGGCAACATGACAGACATGGAGAAAGGATTAGATTTGTTCTGTTTGGTCCCAGAAGACAGAACTAGAAGCAATTCTTTAAAGTTGCAAAGGGGAACATGTTAGCTTAATGCCAGTAAAAACTTCCTAACAATTAGAGCTGTCCAAACGTGGAATGGTCTGCCTTGAAAGGAAGTGGGCTCCTCGACTTGGAGGTTTACAACAAGAAATTAGATGACCTTTTATTGGGCATATTATAGTTCTTTCTGTGGAAGGGTTGGACTGGATGAACACTAAAGTTCTTTTGAATTCTCAGATACTGCGATTCTATAAAGTTATTTATATATATATATTATATATTCATACACATTATATATGATTGTGTCTATTCTATAAAAATATCAATGAAATTATAATTCACAAATAAAAAGATCAGTGCAGGGATGACAAGAATCCTCTCTGCATATATCCTGTGAGGTGCAACCAGTGATAAGGTAAGCTATATACTTAAGAAAACCTGTGGCCAACTGAGTTAATAAATGCAAAAAGCAGTGCATGTGGAGTGAGAAGACTTGGGTTCAGGACCCAACTCTACCACTCAGAAGTTGTGTGATATGCACTTGGCAAAGTCACATTTACAGCTAGCTCTTAAACTCAGTTTTCTTATCTGTAAAATGGGAAATAACCTAAATCACCTTTTTTTATTGTGAGGTACAGAAGAGCCTATGTATGAAATGAAGGGTGTATACAATTATACTACTTACAATTGTAAGCACCTACATAATTATAAATATTAATCCCAAAAGGATGTCCAGCATACTAATACCCCAGTGAATACTTTTGTAATGATGCCATTAATGTTACAGACTCCCTTTCCAGAAAGCTCAAGCTGTTCTCTGACACAGCAAGTCCAGTTTTACTTTCTTCTATTGTATTTCTATGAACCTTTCTACCCCTTTTAATACTATTTCACTAAAAATTTCATTTTCTTAGAACCAGTTAACAATTTTAGGTGGGATATGTCTGTATTCTTAAACTCACTTCAAAATGCTTCATGCATCAGTAATCATGGTAACAAAGGCAAGCAAATATGCTGACAGCATAGATGCTGATGCTATAAAATACTATCTTGACTTTTTAAAAGCCAACATATAAATACTTTCAATGGTATATATAATTACTGGTATCCACCATCATCATGTATAATTATGCATTATCTAATTATAACAAATGTACTGTTTGAGCAGATTCAGTAAGCACATTGTGTATTAATTACAATTTTTTTGGGGGGGGG